>NC_025691.1:12844848-12896204 GCF_000633955.1 Camelina sativa
GCACCTGTAAGGAGTGTCTCCTCCAAATTTCTTCTGGTCAACATCATCACTGAGCAACTTCATGTAGCCACCACCACAGTCAAGCTTCTGCTCGTGCTTGACAGAGAATTGGAAGACTAGGGTCTTGTCCTTGTTGCTGAACTCAGGGAACTCAGCTGATATAGCGTAGAATCTGTAGTCTTCGCTAGTCTGGATACCTGCGCAAGAGAGTGATCATTGACATGAGAATATGAATAGGTGTAGCACCAATGAATCATCATCATCATCACTGGTCCTGAAACATACCTTTATCGTTAGCGTCACCAGACCAGTTTCCAGCTGTGTGTTTCCACTCCCCAGCAGTGTTATCATCTTTCTTCCAGTCGGATTTTACCCATCTGCTCTCCCACCCATCTTTGGAACGTAGAGAAAACAAAAGAACACAGCAAAGGAGACATCAGATAAGCAAATCGTCGGATTGAATGTACATATTAAGTCTACTTCATATATCAAAACTTCTCCTATAATACGAATCCAAAGACTTGTTCATAAAAAAAAAAACGATTACAACGATCAATCTAAACATGAATCTATCAAGACTTGCTGATTAGATAAAACAATTGTACTAGTTTCCAAGCCATTTACACAGCTTAATATCATCGAAAATATTACTCCTGTGATTTTCCAAATCGCCGCTACATAGAGTTTTAATCATCACAAACAATAATTTTCGAATTCAAAAGGATCAAAGTATAATCAAAATCCACAAAATCACAAACGCCGCCACTAATCATCGATCTATAGATCTACCACAATCCTAACCAAAACATTTTCGAAGAAAAAATTCATCGAATTGAAACGATGATCAAACTGAAATCAATCTAGCGATCGCAAAACAGAATCATAAAAGCATCAATCAATCTTATTGACACACTTAGAATCTAAGATAAGAGAAGGGACTGAGAGAGAAATGTAGCCTACCATCGAATTTTTCCTCGAAAATAACTTCGGCAGAGACGATCACCACGAGAGCGAAAAGAATCAAAGAGATGAGGTTAGGGTTTAGTTTCGCCATTGCTACAAACTCAGATCAGATCAGAGCCTTCACCTGAAAACAGAAGAGATTCAAATATATATACCCGAGAGAAGCTGCAAGTGAAGTAGAAGCTCAACGTGTCATCTTTCAATACATGTTTACCAATAAATGACGTACACGTCAGATTTACGTGTCATGGGAATGGCGTGGCTGAATGTAACTGGACATTACTAATATAACTGGACTTGGAGTATTTCAAACTAATTTTTTTTTTCTTTTTTTTTTTTTTTGAGAAATTTCAAACTAATTTTATCTCCAAAATATATTAAAATTTTACTTAGTATGCACATCATTAAATTAAAATCTTAATTTCATTCTAAGTTAATATATGTATATATATATATATATATATCAAAATCTTATTTTCATGGAGATAAATCATACTAAGTTAATATATTAAATTTTTATTTTCTTTAAATTTTATACAGTAAACAAAATATTTTGGATATTTTGCAAACTAATTTTATCTCCAAAATATTTTGTTTGCTGTATAAAATTTAATGAAAAACATTTATTTTTCATGAAAATAAGATTTTAATATATTAACTTAGTAGTATGCACATCACAAAAAAATGTTTAATTGTATTTCTGTTTGTTAACTACCACCAGATGAATTAAATAATTTATGCTTAAAAATAAATTTATTAATTTAAATATTATAATAAAAATACAAAGTATCCTTAAAAGAAAAGTATTGTTACTGTAGTAAAAAGGAAATAAATAAATAAATGATATTTTATACATAAAGGTAAAGATATTTAAAGGGGAGCAACTTTCAGCATCTTCAACTTGTTGGAGTTTGACGTTCTATTTGGCTGTTATTTTAGTTTTTACTTTAACTTGTTAGATTGTATACCTTTATCAATGAGTTTTAGACTTACAAAAAAAAACTTAGATAAATTAATTACTTTATTTCAAAATTAATAAAACATAAGAATTATCTTATTATTTTAATTAAAATTTCAAACTTTTTTTGAATTTAAACAATATATTATTAGATTTGACCAAATCTATATTAACATTTTTGAAGTATATTTTATTTTCTAATCTTTTATTTATAAAATTTGCATAATTAATCTTTTACCATTTGAATAAATGTTAAAACTTGGATGAAATATTTGTAATAAAGTCTAATCAAGAATGTTAACCACCATATCTTACCTTCATTAATTTTTTTTTTATGGAAAAAAACTATACAAATTCACAATTTCAATAACACAACTTTTTATTGCCAATACACTAAAATATATATAGCAATGCACATCATCTATATTAAAAATCAAAGAAACTTAATCAATTATAATATAAAATTATAATATATATATATAAATAAATAAAAAGAATTACCCCATAGCGTACCACATGTTAAATCCTAATAAACATATATATCCTAAAAATCAAATATTTGAATATGTAAATTTTTTTGTAATAGTTAAGATTTAACCTGTGTGAATTATTATAATACCAATTGTGTAGTATATAATTTTGTTTTATTTGAATATGTAAATTTTGTATAATAATTAAGATTTGATCCGTTTAAATTACTATAATATTAATTTTATATTATCACAACATATGTACCAAGAGTTTGTAAAAGTCATTTTCAAGATTTTATGAAAATGTAATTAAGGGATACAATAAAGTTAGAAAGAGAATATAGAAATTCAATTTTGAGTGTTATTTACTTATTTGGAAAAATATAATGGTATATAATGTAAATATTATTAAAAACTAACGGCAAATAAAGAAATAAAATGGTATGTAAATGTTTCTAGCTTTATGAGCGTTACACCAAAACATATAGGATGACAAACTTATTAATTTTATGATCTAAAAATATTTTTAAATTTTTTTACACAAATAATAATATTTAGCTAAAAAAATAATATTTATTTTATAAAAGATAATTTTCGTAATTATAATTTTCACATCGTATCTCGTTAATCAACGTTTTAGTGTGTCATATAGTCAGCATATAACTTTTTTATGGACTGGTTTGGATTGGAATTTTTTTCGGATTCAGGTAGCAATGTTTAAGATTCGTTTGAAAGTTCAATAAAATATTTGGATTAAGGTGTTGTTCGTTTGGTGAACCAGACGCAGTATCTGGACGCAGATGCAGATTGTTGTTCGTTTAGTGATAATTAAAATAATAACTGGATTAGGTATCTGGATGAGTTTTGAAAACTCATCCAAAAAAACACTAAATTTCTAAATGAGTATGAGTGGAGAGTTTGAATGAGGTAAACTCATCCAAAACTGGTAAAAATCAAAAATACCCTTATTTTAATTAAATAATTACAAAGTATTTTTTTTCTCAATTCTAATATCAACAAAACCCTAAAATCTCAATTCTTCATCAATCAACCCGCTCATTACCACAAAATTACGTTTTCCCGCCAAAATCGCAAAAATTACGTTTTTCCGTTAAAACCGCAAAATTACATTTTCCCGTCAAACCCGTAAAATCTCATTTTCCCGCCAAAACCGTAAAATTACGTTTTCCCGCCAAAACCATAAAATTACGTTTTCCCGCCAAAACCGCAAAAACTCGTTTTCTCGCCAAAACCGCAAAATTACGTTTTCCCGCTAAAACCGCAAAATCTCATTTTCCCGCCAAAACTGCAAAATTACGTTTTCCAATCAAAACCGCAAAATTACGTTTTCTCGCCAAAACCGCAAAATTATGTTTTCCCGCCAAAATCGAAAAATTACGTTTTCCCGCCACAATTCCAAAAATTATGTTTTTCCGTCAAAACCGCAAAAATTCATTTTCCCGCCAAAACCGTAAAATCTTGTTTCCCACCAAAACCGCAAAATTTCATTTTTCCGTCAAAACCGCAAAATTTCATTTTTCCGCCAAACCAACAAAAACTTGTTTTTCCATCAAAACCCCAAAATTACGTGTTTAGCCAAAAAACGCAACAACTCAAAAATAAGTTTTTTCGTCAAAACTGCAAAATCACATTTCCTGCCAAAAACGCAAAATCAAAGTTTTCCGCCAAAAACACAAAATTTTGGGTTTTTGGCTAAAAGCGCAAAATCTCGGTTTTCTGCCAAAAACAAAAAATCTCAATTTTCCGCTAAAAACATAAAATCTTTGTTTTCCATCAAGACAAGGAAACTTCATTTTAAAATATTTGTTTAAATTTAATATAAAAATAAGCTAACATTAATAAATTATAACCACTAAATCTTCAACATAAAATAAAGGGGTTTTTGATCATTTTACATATATTGTATTCAGATGCACATAAATCAAATTACAAAACAAACATAATTTTATCTAGATACAATTTCTGAACGCATAAACTAATAACGCAAACGAACATCATTTAGATGTTCAGATATTGCGTCCAGATACTACGTCTTGATACTGTATCTAGATATTGCATCTAATGCACCAAACCAACAAGGCCTTAGCTTTCAAAGTAACTGAAAATGTGCGGGTTCGAATATCCCTCTAAGATATGTTGTGTATTTTATTTAAAAAAAGCGTTTAAGATTCGTTCTTATTTAACCAACATAAATTTTCACGGATCCTTTTTATTCTGCTTGTTTCCATCCTCCTGTTTGGTTAACAGAAACTCTTTGTAACGATTACATTTTATCATCTATATAATTTCCTTTTTGACGAAAAAAAAAAAAAAATCACAGTACGGTTTCACGAAAGGGTGTTTACTTGGTGAATCAAATATGAAACAAAGTGATGAATATTTAAGTCTCATTCTAATTAAACTGCTAGAATGCGTGTGAGACTCACACCGTGAACCACTACGAACCAGCTTCTGCTGTTTGATTAGGATAAAATGTAATTCATGGAATCCTGTTTTTTGTAATTGTTGGTTGAATAGAATAAAATTACTAATGTAATGAAATGCTTTTAAACAGCCTTACTTATTTCCTTCTCTATTGTGAGTCCATGTAAAGAGGAGAATATGAGATGATCATGAGAGTAAAGAGAAGGGGAGAGATGAAGCTGCCACAACCATTTCACCATAATAGCTAAAAAAAGTTATACAGCCCAACAAAACTAGAGCTAAGGAGTTCCTTGGAAAGAAAAGGTAAAAACAAGAAAGACTACGAAAATCTTTTTAATAGTCTCCACCATCTTTGCTTAAAGCTCGTCCTGTAGTAAAATCATTATCACAAAGTTAGTCACACAGGCCAATTCAGTATAATTATAGGTTTAAAGGCTGAGAAAGAGATCTAGAGACATACATGGGCAGCATCGGTTTCCTCGGATTCCTTGCTTTCCTCAGACTTTGATTCGTTGTCTGAGTCATCTCCTTCATTGTCATCATCTTCTGCTTCTCCCTCGGCCTGTAGGAAAGTAAATTTATGTCAAAAAACTTGACAGAAACAGAGTGGTTTACTATGCATATTAATGTGAAGCCCAAGAAATCTTACGTCAGATTCAGCAGGAGCGTCCTTTGATTCCTGGTAATACCAAAAATATTAAAAAAAAAAAAAAAACTTGATTACTAAAGTTATTCTGAATCAGACAAAATTTTCCGGATGGAGGATTGTTATTACCTCTTCCTCTTTCTTCTTCTCAGCTTCGTCGAATGCTGCTTTCTCCGCCTATTAACACCAGAATAGATTATTAGTTATTATTCATTAACCACAGTAAACCAAACGACGAACAAGGATTGATTAACATACATCCTTGTGCTTTCCCCATGTTTCTTCGGCCAACTTCTTAGCGTAATCTGGGTCATCGCTTACCAACACATTGTCAAACAAGGATCCAGATTTCACCTACCAAAAAGATCATGTGCTTAGTACCAAACATACACCATCAGGAAAGAAGAAAAAAGTTTCTGGGACAAGATATTATTATTACCTGCCACAACTCCACTCCAACATACTTCAATTTGGGGAAGACGTAGAGTTCTGGGTCATCCTTGAACTCTGCGCAAAAAATGATACACTTAGACTTACTACTGATTCCATATTATACTGAATACTATTGTTACATCTATGATCCATAACTAACAGATTGTAAAGAAGTATTTCAGTTGAATATACAATATGATGGATTCCTAGTCGCGTCAAGCTGGTGTGAGATTGTATTTTGTTATAAAAATTAATATTTTAGAGACATGGAGCATTTTATTACATGAATACTATGGACATTATGAATCACAGAGAAATTACCAGGGTTATCAATCATTGGAGCCTTCCACTTGCCCTTGTAATTTGGGTTCTTGATTTTCTACAGGGCAATATGACAACAACTATTAGAGAAAAACCACACAGTTTGACCATCTTAAATACTCTTATTATACAGCGAAAAACCAACAAACCTTGGCCTCCCATTCACCGTTGTACTCTGGGTTGGGAATGGTTGGAGCAGTCCACTCACCATCTTCTTCTTCATCCCAGTCCTCAGGCTAAAAAACAAAGGTTCCAAATAAAAACCCAGCAAGCGATAATTTAGATTTAATATGCATCAATGACAGAAAAGGTTCAAACCTTTTTAGCATCAGTGTCTGGGATCTCCTTTGGGATATCATCATATCCAGCTGGCTTTTTGTCTTCCGGATCAGGAATGTACTCAGTCTCATCCCAGTCCTCAGGCTTCGTGGCACTTGGATCCTTGATCTTCTTTGGTGGGAGGAGATCCCAGTCAGAGTAGAGGCTACCAGTTTGCTTCTCAACATTGTCAATCAAGATACTGTAAGTAGCATCTGGGCGGAGGACGAATGTGTAGACATGGGTAAGCTGGTCAGTCTCACATGGGACCTCCTTCTTGATCAGATGGTTTGCTCCATTGTAGGTAAGGATAGCATGTACTTTCTTAGTGCTGTAGCCACAGATATCAGGGCCAAACATAATGCTGCAGGTAAAAAGAAAGGAGATAAGCATATGATGCTTGATTGTTTGAAGATAATATAGAGACAGATGGTGAAAGAAACTGAAGAAGCACCTGTAAGGAGTGTCTCCTCCAAATTTCTTCTGGTCAACATCATCACTGAGCAACTTCATGTAGCCACCACCACAGTCAAGTTTCTGCTCGTGCTTGACAGAGAATTGGAAGACTAGGGTCTTGTCCTTGTTGCTGAACTCAGGGAACTCAGCTGATATGGCGTAGAATATGTAGTCCTCGCTAGTCTGGATACCTGCGCAAGAGAGTGATCATTGACATGAGAATATGAATAGGTGTAGCACCAATGAATCAGCATCATCACTGGTCCTGAAACATACCTTTATCGGTAGCGTCGCCAGACCAGTTTCCAGCTGTGTGTTTCCATTCCCCAGCAGTGTTATCATCTTTCTTCCAGTCGGATTGTACCCATCTCTTCTCCCATCCATCTTTAGAATAAAAGAGAAAACAAAGGAACATATCAATAGAGATTCAGACGAGAAAATGAAATCTCATGCGTACTATGAATTCCCTGGAATGATCGTATAAGAAAATTTCAATCTAAGCATAAAACTTACAAGACTTGCTCATTACAGAGAATAAATCCCAACTCATAGAGAGGTTTACTCATCACAACCTTGGTCACTGATCATAATTACGAATTCAAAAATCCGAAGTAGAACCAGAAATCCACAGATTCTATAGATCTATAACAATCCTAACCTAAAATTTCGAAAAAAAGCTCGATCGAATTGAAGCTACATTGGATTGGATCAAACAAACTGGTTATGGCATCATCTAATCGAAACGAATCAATCTAAGAGAATCATCAATCGCATTTTTAATATAAGAGAAGAGACTGAGAGAGAAATGTATGTATGTAGCCTACCATCGAATTTTTCCTCGAAGATAACTTCAGCAGAGACGATCACCACGAGAGCGAAAAGAATCAAGGAGATGAAGTTAGGGTTTAGTTTCGCCATTGCTACAAACTCGGATCAGATCAGAGAGAGAGCTCTTCACCAGTTTACAAGTTATACATATACACCCTAGAGAGAACAACCTGCAAGTGAAGTGGAAGCTCTCGCCGCTTTTTCATCCAAGCGAACCAATGAGTAACGAACACGTAGATTTACGTGTCATGAGAATGACGTGGCTTAATATCACTGGATAAAGCCACGAATTTGGACTCGCACGAGTTTATTGTTTACACGTGAGAGACGGTGAGAGACTGATGCATCTCGTGGGATACCTTTTTCTAGCCGTCGGATTCTAACTACTTTCATCTACAAAAATCCTCTTTTTATTTTTTTATTTTTCTTTTTGCCAACATCTTTACAAAATCTTTTTTTTAAAGCACATCTAGGGGTGTTAAATTTTTTCTGGATATGTAGCATTTTAGCATATTTTTTTACAAAGTTACTAGATTTGAATCTGCTGTACATTTCATGATAATTTTTAATTACATTTTTGATATAATATATATATATATATATATATTTGTCTTATTTTAATTTTGCAAGCATACTTTTTTAGTCGAAGCATGAGTTATATTTGACACGCATTATATTTATATTTTTTCTCATTAAAGATTGTGATTTTATTTGATTAGTTGAATGAATTACATTTATACTTATTTATGTTTGAAAGAATTATGTTGAACTGCTATTGAAATTGAGAATCATTTAAAGATTGGTTATATGAACTAGAACAAAGTAATTTATTTATAGCAATATATATATATATATAAATATTTATCCTTAAATTATTAAGAAGTTTTACTATGGGTGTGTTTTAGTGTTTTAATTTTTAAATACATCTAACAATTTTAACTAATTTATTTTTGACTCCATAAATCTCCGAGTTGAATTGGTCATAGTGTGTACTGCGTGTCATATTACCGAACCACTAGGAACAAAAAAAAGATTTCTAACACGGAAGCAAAAGACTAATTCGAGCTTGAATGCATCGACATAACTGTAAACCTGGAAGCTTAGGGAGTCAAGATGCAGTGATAACGATCTTGTAAGTCTTGAGAGAATTATTAGAAGAACTCGCAAAGTAGCCCAAAAAGGAGAGACAACTCAGAAGTATCGAGTATGACTCCTTGAGAAGAAAGCACTTTCACTAGTACAGTCAATTTAGCCTAAAACTCGAACATGGGACAGAGCCCCCTTAGAACAGATTCCCTCTTCATCTAGAACAAGTGGCTGAACCAAATTGAACGAGAACAAGCATAAACAGAACTACAAGAGCCAAAGGAAACAAGCTACGCTCACTCACTCTACCAAGAGCATTACCCAATGTCAGCTAGCACAAAGATGAGCAATCAGAAAAACCAACGACATTAGTCCTCCAAAAAGAAAGCTTTTGCCGATGTTCAGTTTTTGTTTGGGGGATAAAATGTGATTCTTGAAATTAGTTTTTGGAACATACAGTAATATAATATATAGATGATGACATGTATTGATATAAACTTTATAACAAAGCTGCCACCCCCCGTTCTACCATACTAGCTAAAAAGTTCTACATCCCAACCAAACTAGAGTTAAACATTTTATTAAACAGAAAAGGTTGAATAACAAATTTGATTCTAAAATCTTCTTTTAATTTCCACTTTCTTCGCTTAGAGCTCATCCTACAGTAAAATCATAATCACAAAGTTAGCCATATATACAATCAAACTTATTATAATTTTTTGGCATTAATTTTGAAAAAGAGGTTAGATAAACACATATTGACATACATGAGCGACATCAGATTTTTTGGTTTCCTCAGATTTCGATTTGTTTTCCGAGTCATCTCCTTCATTGTCATCATATTCTTGTTCTTCATCATCCTGTAGTAATAACGAATTAATATCAGAAACCTTGGAAGAAACAAAGATTATGTTAAGATGATTTGTGAAGCCCAAGACGTCTTACTTCAGATTCCGCGAGAGCTTCCTTTGTTTCCTAGTAACGAAAAAGAAACATACAATTTCTTGATTACCACTTCACTTATAAATTTGGAACTAGACAAGATTTTTTTTTTGATGGAAGATTGCATTATACCTCTTCCTCTTTTTTCTTTTCCACTTCGTCAAATGCTGCTTTCTCCGCCTGTAACACGAGACGAGGTTATATTAGCTATGATTCATATTAACCACAATAAACCAAATGAAGAACCAAGGATTGATCAACATACATCCTTGTTCTTTCCCTATGTTTCCTCGGCCAACTTCTTAGCGTACTCTGGGTCATCGGTTACCAATACATTGTCGAACAAAGAACCAGATTTCACCTATACCAAAAAATACACCATATGGCCAGTCTCAAAACATATACCATCATAAACACATGACGCGAGTTGTTTTTATTATTACCTGCCACAACTACACTCCAACATATTTCAATTTGGGGAAGACATATAATTCTGGGTCATCCTTGAACTCTACATAAAATTAAATATACTTGCTTATCCCAATATTACCTCATGCATAAAAAAAAAATCGTACACTGGATACTATTGTTGCATCCATGACTAACATAATCTCATACCTATATTAGAGACATGGTGCCTTTTGTAACATCTATACTATGGAAATTATGAATATAAATGGCCGTAGAGAGAGAGGATATTACCATGGTTGTCAATCATTGGAGCCTTCCACTTGCCCTTGTAATTAGGGTTCTTGATTTTCTACAATAAAATATGACAACCGTGAGAGGAAAGCAACATCTTATATATCCATTTGACAGAAAAAAAAAAACTAGCAAACCTTAGGCTTCCATACACCTTTTTACTCGGGGTTAGGGATGGTTGGGGCAGTCCACTCACCATATTCTTCTTCATCCCATTCCTCAGGCTTACAAAAAAAATTATAAATATAAAAACCAAGAACTGATAATTTAGAATTTGGTTTTGCATCAATGCAAGAAAATGGTTCAAACCTTCATTGCACCAGGTTCTGGAATCTCCTTGGGGATGTCATCGTATCCCTCTGGCTTTTTGTCTTCTGGATCAGGAATGTACTTTTTGTCATCCCAGTCCTCAGGCTTCTTGACACTTGGATCCTTGATCTTCTTTGGTGGGTGGAGATCCCAATCAGAGTAGAGGCTACCAGTTTGCTTCTCAACATTATCAATCAAAATACTGTAAGTAGCATCTGGGCAGAGGATAAAGGTGTACACATGAGTGAGCTGGTCAGTGAGCTGGTCAGTCTCACATGGGAGCTCCTTTTTGATCAAGTGGTTTGTTCCATTAATTGTAGGTAAGAATAGCATTTACTTTTTTAGTCTCACCACATATATCAGGGCCAAACATAATGCTACATGTAATAAAAAAGATAAGTGTGATGTTTGAATGTCTGATGTTGATATAGAGCTTGTGGAAAGAATTAAACCGTATATACTATGCACCTGTAAGGAGTCTCTCCTCCAAAAAATTTCTGATCAACATCACCACTAAGCAATTTCATGTAGCCACCACCACAGTCAATCTTCTGCTCATGCTTGACAGAGAATTGGAAGACTAGGGTCATGGCCTTGTTGCTGAACTCTGGGAACTCAGCTGATATAGCGTAGAATCTATAGTCGTCAATCTGATGAAAATATAATTTACTTATTATTACCACTAGACACTAGTTCTCTCATTACTTATTATTTTTGTCAATCTGATGAAAATATAATTTACTTCGATATAATAAAGATATTATTATAAACACTAGGTACCTGTGCTATGCGCGGGTATTCTTATATTATAATAAAGATACTTGTGCTATGCGCGGGTATTCTTATATGAATTTGTCTTACAAAAATGAGATTGAATAATTATTTAAATAGCTATACATTGACATTAAATATGCAAAATTATTATAACCTTCCTTTTGTAAATAATGGCTCTTGGAAAGTATCTAACCCCAACTCAGGTTTGGGTTGGTGCTGCTGTAATGACAATGATCAGACTTTATTGTTGGGTGCTAGATGTTTTAGATTACAATCATAAGAAAGTAGATTCCTCTAAATCTTCTTTCTATGCAGAATACTTCAAATCTCACACTCGGTCCAGCCACATAAAAGCTTCAGCTCGATCGGACATCCTTACGACCATTAAAAGATGCCCTCAATAACCCATCTTAGAACTGTTCATGTTTCTTAGCATAAATTGCACCACTTTCCATTAGTTACTTGGCCAGAGAGTAACAAACAAAAATCTTTGAGTTTAATTCTTATTGAAGCTTTCTCAATTTCTATAGATTCTTGGCTTGTTGGCTCCTTCACATAACATTTGTCTTCTTCTTCCTTTCACTTTCTTTCTCTTATTCCCCTTTCCCTTCCCATATCTGACCTATCATAGCTCTTCCACCACACTTACCATAACCACACGGCATGAGTCTCCATATCCACCATGGTTTTAAGTACTATGCACATATTTTAAAACTTTTTTATGGTTAAAAATTAATGAAACTTATACTTTTTATAGAGTTTTAAATATTTAAACTTTCAATGGAGTTTAAATATTAATATTATTTTTAAAAATTATGTCTGGTTTAAATATTAGAAATATTTAAACCTTTTAAAAGTTTCAATATTTATAATATTTTAAACTCTTTTAAATTTTAAAATTATAATATTTTAAAACTCTTTAAAAGCTAAAAAATTTTAAAGTTCAAATATTTATAATATTTTAAACTTTTAAAATTTTTAAATATTATAATATATTGAAACTTTTTAAAAGTTTTAATTTGCTCAAAAAAGAACCGGATTAACCGAATAAAATTTTAAAACTTGGACGTCTGGTAAATCAAGCTTCCTGCTCATCCATTGTCCACACTTTTTTTAGCCGATGTAGGACGTTGTACATAGTTATTTATTTCCTTAGATTTAGGTTTTTAACGCACACTACGCGTGGATTTATTTGATATAATATTAGTATAGACACCTTTAGGAGTTTATAGCTTTAAATTTTTATTAGTATAAACACCTTTCCCTAACTCGATTTCCTACGCTTGGACACCTTTAGGAGTTTATAGCTTCAAATTTTTAATAGTATAGATATAATATTTTAAAATTTCTATGGAGGTTAAGTAATTGTAATATTTTAAAACATTTATGAAGTTTAAATATTTTTAATATTTGAACTTTTTAAATGTTTCAATATTTCTAATATTTTAACATTTTAAAATTTTAAAATTATAATTTTTTAAAAACCTTTTAAAAGCTAAGAATTTAAAAATTATAATATTTTGAAACCTTTTAAAAGCTAAGACTTTTAGAAGTTTCAATATTTATAATATTTTTAAACTTTTAAAAGGTTTCGAAGTATAATATTTGAACTTTTTAAAAAGTTTCAATATTTATAATATTTAAATTTTAAAATTTTTAAATATTATATTTTTTTTGAAACTTTTTAAAGTTTTAGTTTGATCAAATAAAAAACCGGATCAAACCGAATAAAACTTTAAATTTGAACACCTGATAAATCCAGCTTTCCTGCTCATTCGTTGTTGGAAGCATATTAATCTTATTTATACTGGTTTTGAACAATTGTCTGAAAATATTATAGCCGATGTGGGACGTTGTACATAGTTCTTTTATTTTCATTATTTAAATTTTTTCTTTTTCTAAAAATTCTTAATATAGAAAATTTTGGAAATTTTTAAAAAATGTTAATGAATGACATGTCAAATCGTGATAGGTTGTTTAAAATAATTCCTAATATAGAAAATTTTAGAAATTTTTAAAAATGTTAATAAGTAACATGTCAAATCCCGATAGGTTGTTTAAAATCCTATGTGGATAGCCTTAGAAGCTTATAACTCCTACTTTTATTTAGTATAGATTACATTTGATTATCTCTTTCTCACTGCATTTAGTAGTATATTAATCTTAGGTGGAACAAATAAACTATTTCAAAATAAATAAAATTTGTTATCTTAGTATATTTAATAAATTATGCAAAAGTTCTTTAATTTATTTTTATTTACGAAATATCAAAAAAAAAATGTTAAAAAGGAGAAGCATGAGAGGTCATGTTTGCTAATGTGTAGGTACCATAAGTTTTTCAGTCTTTTTATTATTACTTTTTTAATGATTTTTATATACATATTTTTATATATAGTACAAGTTATGCTACCCCTAAGTCCCTAACAACTCACCTTAATCATGTTTTAAGGGATAATTTTTGGATTGTTTTCTCTTTAAACTTGGCAATATTATTGATAATGGTGAATATTTGAAAATAATGGTGAATATTTGAAAAAAAAATATTGACAGTTTAACATTAATAATTTTTTAATAAATGTTAATAATTAAATTTAAATATAACGAAAATAATAATTTTAAATAAAAATACGTAAATTGGTTTATTCAGACAAACAAAATATATTTAAATAACTATACTTACATACTAAAACTATCCTCTACTTATTTTCTTCAAAAAAAATTTTTTGATCCATTTTCGTACAAAAATAACCTAAATTTCAATTTTATTAAAAATAAAAATCTGTCCATCGACGGATCAATTCAAATCTAGTATATATATATACAAGAATGTCTCGATAGCCTTGAGTAGCATGCACAATTGTAGTTTGGATGCTAAGATCAGAAATTATCTCGGTAAAATGAGATGCACAAGTTTTAATTTGTGTTTTTGAATGTTCTCATAATTTTAGGTTGTTGTTGTTGTTCAGAGTCTCAAGTTGAAGCTAAGAAGAAGAAGAAGTAAAACTTCGTTAATGTTATTTTCTTGTGTTGAAATGTAATGTTTCCATATGTGAGCTACATGGAACCTTAAGTCTTGAGATGATTCGATGACTATTTCAGGAGGAGGAGGATCAGGAGAAGCAATCACTGAAAACCCTATTTTTTCTCTCACTTGTCTCTATCTCTTTCTCTCCCGGTCTCTGTCTACCTCACTCAACCCAGTCTTTTTCTTTTTTTGTCAACCTCACTCAAAACCAGTCCAAATACTGTATATATTTTTTTTGCTAATCCATAAAACATTTTTTTATTTTTATTTTTTTTTCTGTTAAACTAAAAGATATATAAATTAACAATTGCCCTAACTTTTTGCTTTATTTACGAGGCAGTGCCCCTACTCTCTTTCCATACTCACTATTATTATCCCAATTACAATTTCTCCTATTCTGATTAAATAAAGATATGTTATGTAGTCAGGAGCAGATCCACATAGGTTAGAGGGGGTGCAACTGCACCAGATGAAATATAAAATTTGTTTGATTTTGTATTAACATTGTTGATATAAGTGGTTTAGTGGTAATGAATGCACCTCATCAATCAAGAGGTGAAGGGTTTAATTCCCTTCTAAAACTATTTTTTGCTCTTTTTACACCTGATCCAAACTTTGGCTGGATCCGCCACTGTATGTAGTAGTAGTGTAGTACGAGTATATAAATTTTACGTATATATAGAATTCAACGTCACATTCTAGAATTTGATGAACATTGTTTACGAAAATAAATATAAACTAAATAAAGAATCTGGATCGTATCTTGTAGAGACAACATTTTTTTTCCATTTTAATCAACCAACCAAGTTACAATTATTATATACATATACATCCAACAGCGTTCATGGACAAATTCTCTACCAAGGGGTGTATTCAACTTGACATTTTAAGTAATTTATGTAAAATTTACAAATCCTATATTATTCAATCATAGATTTTAAAAAATATATTAAAACTCACTGTTATTAAACTGATGATTTAAAAATCTACTTTAAAATCCACTGTTATTCTAAGCAGTTTGTGGATTTTGATTTTAATAAATTTTAGGGATTCTAGAAAATTTGAAAAGATTTGTTTAGTTAAAAATACAGAAATCCAAATCTCATGGTTTTAAGTGGGATTTGAAAAAATTTTAACATAAATCATATCAACTTCCCTAAAATCTACCAAAATTCCAAATTTTCAAAATCCCACAAAATCCTCCAAAATCATAGTTTCAATACACTCCCCTAAATATTGATATAACAAGGTTTGGTACTTATACCCGATATTTGGAAGCAAAATACTTAACACCACTACATTATATTAATAGCTATAACTCATATATATGTACATACATATTATTTGAAAGTTTAAGAAGTGTCTAATTTTGTGAAAGAGATTCGCAACATTTTGTAAAGGGCAAAATAACTTTGTAAAGTATAAAACTCTGATTTTTCATTTATTTGTAAAGATTATCAACTTTTTTTTCTTTCTTTCTTGGTTTTGGTTTACAATAAAGTATTTATGTGAATTACATTTATTATTGAAAACGTTAATATTTGTAGGGTCCGTTTGATGGATGATGAAATAGGACAGTACTCAGTACTCGAGTATCTTTTTTTTAGTCTTTCTTTTATGTCCTCTGCATAGACCTTGGTCAATACACGACTGGCAAATAAGTTAACAAAACAAAGATAAACGAGATAGTAAAGATGTATAAAAAAAAAAAAAACCATTTTGCATAAACCATGTTTTCATGCATGGTAAATCTGTGATGCTTTTATGAATTGTAAATTAAGTTTTTATTATGATGATGTTAGTTTTCTGAGGGTAGTTGCCAGAAATTGGGTTTTTTTTTGTAGTTCACATAACTGGTAACTCCTTTTTTGTATAGACAAGTACTGAAGCCTATGTTTTATGCTTTACCACTGCTATAAAAAGCGATTGTTTGGCTTAGAATATGTGCTTTGATTAAGTTATGTGTTCTGCAGGTCGAGTAAAAGTAGTAATAATAATTTATTTTAGATGAAATTGAAAACAAAATCAGATTGAAACAATATAATTGTAAGTGCATTGACTGAGATGTCGAGCCAATTGAGCTGCCTAGCTGTCCCAGGGCTTGAGGTATGCCTCCTGTAATGTGATAAAGGGAGAAAAGTCCCGCCACCTGGGTTCGAGTAGCATTGGCCACGGGGGTTCGAATTTTAACATGGTTTCTCTCGGCTTTAGGAGATTAGTCTTTGGGCCTAGGAAACCTTTAGGATCACTCCTGAGTNAAAAAAAAAAAAAAAAAGTGATTTCTTGAGATGTCCAGTCTCAAGTTCAGCAAGGTTTGGTATTGAACTTGGGATTTGTCCACTGATTTTGTTGCTCCCGATGTTACGTTCAGGTTCAAGCTTTCTGTGAAATCAGGGATCCTCCCTGAGATTTGGTTGTTGGTGAGATGGACCTCTTCTAAGAAGCTGCTTGTCTTATTGTTTAACAGGCTTGAAAGCGACCCCGTCACTTGATTTGAACTTAGATCAATGGACGCGGCTCACTCTGGCAACTTCAGCTTGGAGAGATCAAACCTGAGCTGGTTCTTTGAGAGCTTCGCTTTCTGAACATTGGTCATGCTTGTGAGGAAAGCCGAAACATCACCTGTCAGATAGTTGTCAGAAAAATATATTGTTAAGTGAAATAGCTTCTTGTGCTAGGACACATATAGAAATCTTCACATTGTATAGTCATGTATACCATTCATCGAGGTGGACCCTACTTTCACTGAGGCTCTGCATTATTCCATCGAGCATAACGTAAATCTTTTCGCTCTCTTCTTGAATCACTTCCTATAACAGAGCTGCACACACATAAGAAGAGATGAATCTGAGAGAAAGGACACAATGAAAATGGAAACAATAACACAAGCACCATTATCAAAAATCTTATCTACGTATTTTAGAAATCTGACCTAATATCTTCAAAGTTGTGAGAACCTGAAACAAACGATTAATGTTAGTGATAGCAAATTAGCAATATGACATTATCTTTACATAGATACCACAAATCGGTTCTCTTGGACACAATGCTTACGTAAGTAGTCTGAGATAAATACTAATGACATTGACAAACCTTGGTTAACCTCTTTGAAGAGAACGAAAGATCTGCAAGCATCGTGTTTGTTTCGAAGCATCGAGCATGACCTTATCAGAAACCAAGAGGTTAAACAGAATCCTGTCAATATTTTTACACAGAGAAAAAAACAATAAAAATTAGAATCATTCCAACCACCGACCTCTCCAACAAAATAGTTAGAAAGAAATATCCAAGTCAATAACAAACCTTTTTGTGTGAGGTTTAGAAATTAGAAGCAGACATGTGGAACATTCTTAAGCACATCTTTAGCCATTGCACCAAGATCTTCTGTATCAAGCTAGCGACATAGAGAATCAGAAAATAGTAGATCGATATATTCATAAACATAGTACATCTAGCTAAATATTATTATTTATGAGTCATTGAATGGGTCACAAAAAATTGAACATTTAAAAGCTGAAAACTCACTATTAGTCTGTTACTAGCTTGCCAATCTCATTTTGAGTCTTCCACTCTAACACTTGCAGTCAGAATATTTAACACACAAAAACCAAAAAAGCTAATATAAGAATTAAAACATCAAAGGCAATCTTAATTAGGTGAGAAGGGTTTCTCAACATTCCAATTACTCGCTTATAAAAAAAAAAACATTAGGGTGGGTAAAGCTTAAACATGAGCACCAATTAACAAATTTTCTGGTTTTATATCGAATCACATACTTGTCATGGCAATAGATGAGAGCCCTTGCTAACGATGCAACATACTGGCCCTTGCTAATATATATATGGATATCAATTTTTCTACAACAAAGTAATTAGAGAGGTCAAAAACGTAGAAAGAAGAACCCACTGTTGCAAGTCTGCGTCGTCTCTCGTTGATGTATCTGCAATCCGGGTAAAAGAAGTTCCTGTTGCAAACCAAGCTAGCATTAACATATACAGAAGAAACACAAATTGTTAGCAAATCACAAAGCAAATATGAAATGAAATAAACAAAAGTGATTGATGAGCTGTTTGGATTGAGTATGAAACCAAAAGAAATTGGCAGATCATCGAAATCATCACTCTTCTTGTTCCTGTTCTTATCTCTCTCTTTTTGTTTTTCCTCTCGCCATCACTTGTCTGCTCTCGTCATGTTAGTCAGAAAAGAAGTGTAAGACAAAGTAAAATCTGAGCAGTGGGTCGTGAATTAAAAGAGAGAGCATCGAACGACATGAATTTCCGTTATACAATAAGTCGTTACTATGGAGATGGAATACAGGGCAGGCTATGAGACGGTGTGGAGGAATGACGAATATTAATTTGAATTATATGCATTAAAACTTTAGTAGGTGAAACGGAAAGAACGAAGGAGGAAAGGGACGGTTGAAGTCGCAGATAGGAAGACGGCAGGGTGGAGTTTCGTGGGAAGGGAAAACTAAAATGTGTTAACAATAATTTGGGCCTTTAAAACGATTTGGCCCGAAAAAAATAGAAAATGTTTAGTGGGTAAATTTCGAAAAAATAGAAAATGTTTCGAAAATTTAGTCTAATTAGAAAAAGGAGTCGCTGACGTGGCAGCACTAGGAGTGAGGAAAGTTAACTATATATATATATATATATATATATATATATATATTAGGTTTTACCCAGTAGTACACCACGGGTTTATTATTTTGTTGATATGATACTGTAATAGTTTAGTGGTGATTGTAGTTGATGGTGAATTGCATATATATATATATATATACTGTTAACGGTTGTAGATAGGTTTTGTATAAACTCTTGATTCGCAAGTTGAGAATATACATTTTATGATTTGGTTAGTTATGATTTAGGAATGAATGATATGACATATTCTTATTTTGATTCTCAATTGATATTATTGGATTAATAATGTACATTTAAAGCTAATAAGAACTTAGCAAATATGTAATCGTTTATTAAACGTAAATTAGATATTTCCTAAGATATATTCATCTTGAATTAGTTGCTATATTATAGGGATGTGATTACAGAATTTGTGTTATCAATTATTTTTGTCAAACTCAGCCCTAAAAATTCAGGTATGTAAATTAGATCTTTCCTAAGATACAATGGGCATTAATTGGATGTAAATAAGTACGCTATGAATTAAAAACCGGCCCAAAATATACAGTAATCTTAAGGAGGATCCGGATAATTGAATCGGTTATAATTTTAGTTAAAAATCTGACCCGAAGTTGGCAAAAAACCAAAAAGTGATGGCACCCTATTGTACTTTAAAAATGTATTTCGAGTTCTATATGTGGATATACTTGTTTGGTTATAAATATCCTAAGAAAATTTTTTAAATATATATCCGTTTATAAAAATTCAAATCACATCATATACTGAAAAAAATCTAAAATTTTATTAACTTTATGTATTAAATAGTAATTAAAATAATTAAATATAAGATTAAATAAAAGTGCAAGAAGAATTATATTTTAATCTAACATATTGATTTAAATTAGGTAGATTTTTTTTAGGAAATTAATATTATCAAATAAGGAAATGCTTGTGTTTGGTTGTAAGAATTANAATTGGATGTAAATAAGTACGCTATGAATTAAAAACCGGCCCAAAATATACAGTAATCTTAAGGAGGATCCGGATAATTGAATCGGTTATAATTTTAGTTAAAAATCTGACCCGAAGTTGGCAAAAAACCAAAAAGTGATGGCACCCTATTGTACTTTAAAAATGTATTTCGAGTTCTATATGTGGATATACTTGTTTGGTTATAAATATCCTAAGAAAATTTTTTAAATATATATCCGTTTATAAAAATTCAAATCACATCATATACTGAAAAAAATCTAAAATTTTATTAACTTTATGTATTAAATAGTAATTAAAATAATTAAATATAAGATTAAATAAAAGTGCAAGAAGAATTATATTTTAATCTAACATATTGATTTAAATTAGGTAGATTTTTTTTAGGAAATTAATATTATCAAATAAGGAAATGCTTGTGTTTGGTTGTAAGAATTATAGAGAATTTAGTTGAGACTTGTTTGGATACAAAGATAAGAGAGGATGACACAAAAATGTACTTCAAAAATGTTAAGATATATATATATATATATATATATATATATATAGTATATTAGTTAAATGTGACATTATTACGAAATAAGGGAGATTATTTATAAAATCTTTTAAACGGAGTCTAAAACTAAGAATGTAAAGATAGAGCTTCTGAGTCCATCATATTTGTCATAGATCATCTAAACCTTGTTGAATGATGAATCGATGATGAGAGAAGAACACACGTTAGTGTTTAGGAAATATTATATTGACTATTATTATCCGAAGGTTTAGATTACATAGAATTATATAATTTTCTAAACTATGATCAATGCAAATATATAAAATTTTTAATATTAGATAATATATTGTTACTATTAATCTTGTTTGATCTTCTAGATAGCCAGCAGACAAGCATGGCATGACAATCACCATTTCGCTCTTTCTATAAGTGGTAAATGGAAGTTTGGAAAACCAATCGAAAGAGGATCATTTTCTGCAACTTATAATGATCGCCCTTGAAGCGAAATTAGAGTACTCTACCAGCCTGGGAAAAGCCTCCGACCAAGGAGACAATGATTGTAACCAAGAAATCCTTACCACTGATTCGATAGTGCTCTCGGATATAAGAACCACATAAATCGTAACCACTAAATGTTGGTGTATTTACATCATTATGATGACCTTAGTAGTAAGTACCCAATGGTTGAGTACGAAATCTAGGAATCTAGGATCTTAAATCTAATTCATGTAGGGTTCTAGATGTCATTCATGACTGAGATATATTGTTACATGAACGCGGCAGGCGGCACAACACCGTTGGAAGGAAATACTTATATTTTGCTAAGGTAGGATGGAGATGAAAATATTACCAAAAACAGCCTCTACAACACAGCTTGCATCAATGGAGAGAATGTATACTTGAAAGTAGTCGATTACATATATATCGAAAAGTTATGTATTGCTTAGGACATGTGGACCACTTGTGTGCTATATAGCTCTTATGATCCAGTTTTGTGCAAAAACTAATCCAGTAGGGAAGAGAAGAAGACGAAACAAATCAAGAAGCTCTTCTATTTCTACTTGTCCATAAGGAAAATAAAAGTTTAAAAAGAAAGGAAAAAAAAAAGAATATTCAACTTCCAAACAATAATATTGTTATCGTTTTTGGGCTATTAAGTCCAATTTAGTGGACATAAACCAACTCAATTAAGGTGTTTAGGGCTTTTATTCTGTTGTCATCGTCAAGGATGTTTTCAATTGTCGGAAGAAGTCTATAAAGAGTATTTTTGGAAGTTGAAACGATGACGAATATGTCTTATCTTCCAAGGGCTTTACGGAAAGAGATCATCTCTAGGGTTCTGGTGAAGTCTTTAAGAGCAGTTCGATTTACTTGCAAAAAGTGGAATACTTTAACTAAAGATGTTAGTTTTGTAAAGAAACACGCGCGTTAGCCAAGCAAAAGTAGCATCAGCAAAGGCAAAAGAGTTCAAGGTAATCATGATATTGAATTTTAGGGTTTATTTGGCGAGTGTCAATCTCCACAGCAACGTTATATCATGTATGAAGCATGAAGCTAAATTTAATAGCCTAGACGATTCAGATGTATTAGATGTAGTGAGAGTCATTCACTGCGATGGTTTGTTGTTATACATCATGGAAACACAACTAAGCTTATGGTTTGGAACCCTTATTGTGGACAACCCCGGTTGATCGAATCTAAGCCTAGTTTCTACCGATTGGACCTATATTCGTATGCTTTAGGATATGAGAGGCACATAACTTCTTGCGGCATGCACAAAATCTTGAGATTTATTAAATCTAATGCCAAAATAACAGATTACGAAATCTACGACTACGATTTTAACTCTGATATATGGAGGGTTCTTGATGTCGCATTAGAAGAGAAGATCAGTATACCTTATCATAGCCACAGTGTCTCTCTTAAGGGAAATACATACTGGTTTGCTGAAACAAGAGATGGACATGATTGTCTCCTACTCTCTTTTGATTTTACAAGAGAGAGATTTAGGCTGCCTATCGTCTCTGCCGTTTGAGTTTTGGAAACCTACAGATCTTGTGACTCTATCTAATGTTAGAGAAGAGCAGCTTGCGGTTTTACATCACCGATGTGAAACACTAGTGATGGAGTTTTGGATTACGACTGAGATTGAGCCCAACACGGTGTGGAACAGCAAGGTGATTTTAGCAGTGAATGTGAGACCACATTTTTACTATGAAACTCATGAGTTTCCATAAATGGATGTGAGTTTCTTCATTGAGGAGGAGAAGAAGGATGCTTTGATTTCTGAAACCTACGAAGGAGCACTCTGCCATACTCACAACGTAGCGTACATTGTTGGAGTGGATATTGGCCGAACCTTTAAAGAAGCGGATGCGGATCTCGGAGTATATGTCAACCATTCTTACCCATTTGCATGCTCTTATGTTCCAAGTTCAGTGCAGCTTTAGTTAAATTTATTTTACAATAACCTATAATCAAATAATTATTTATACTGTTTCTATTGTGCATCTCTTTCGGTACTGGAGCTACTAACTAAATTGTAGATTGAAGTGGCGTGTGGTAGAGCAACACCCTTTGCCATACAAATGTTAATAATATGACAAAATCTTAGAAATGGATTCTTTAGTGTCTTGCTCCTTGCTTAACTTTTCCAGATAAATGAGATTCCGGAAAACAGAATGTAACCAAGGTCAAAATCTTCACACTATCCGTTAAGCATTACATTTACAATCCTCGGCTGCCCAACACGGAAGCGGAGCACGGATAACAATAGGATCAATGGTAACCGGATGATCTAACGACAAACACTCAGCGTGAAGCTCATGCCCCTCAAATGTTCTTCCACTCCACTCATACCTTCCATGATACTTAACATCTCCTCTAATCGGAATCCCAAGATACAGACAATGTAACCTAATCTGATGCGTCCTCCCACTTCGTGGAAACGCCCTAACCACAACAACATCATCATCATCATCATCATCATCATCATCACATCATCATCATCTCCATCACAACTCAATTCTTGCTCCCTCTCAACAACAACCACATTCTCCAATTCACAAGATTCGGTTTTTACACCGTTTACAGATACAACTTCAAACCTTGTCTCCATATCTCTAACAAAAGATCCACCAGGTAAGACTTTACCAACGTCAGAAGCAGCATAAACACGCCAAGCTCCGTGTTTCGAGCGTCCATGACCTGAACAAACCGTGATCTTTCTCCAATTTGGAGATGACCCAATACAAAGAGCAATGTAGGATTTACTAATCTTATGTTCTGTAAACGCCTTAACAAGCTTAGCAGCTACTTTATGAGACTTGGTAATGATCATCACACCACTTGTATCACGATCTAATCTATTCGCTAAATGAAACTCACTCGAAGAATCTGAAAACATACAAAACCCCCCACAAATCGAATTGAGTGAAAGATTAAGCAAACATGGAGAAATTAAGATTTAAGATTGACTCACCAAGAACGATTTGAGGAGCAGAGCGAAGAACAGCTTCACAGTAAACACCTTTAGGTTTATTCACAGCCATGAAGTGTTCGTCTTCGTATAATACATCGTCTCTTGTGAGGTTGAAAAGACTCGATTTTGACGAAGCTTCCATTGCTCTTCTGAGTTCAATGTCTTTCGAAATCGGTGGTGGAGGAGCTGAAATGGGTTTTGGGTGATTGAGATTGAGTTCAGAGGTAGTAGCTTCCATGGCGTTGGTTGAGATTGCGAAATAGGGTTTTGCAATGATTGAATTTGCAGAAAAGGAGATGCACGAGAGGTTTCGAAGCAGGGACATTGCTGTGTTAATGCATCGTCTTCAATAAAACACAAGAGCAGAGTTTAATTCGAATTAACCGATCCCATCTAAACCGAAATACTTCATCTAATAACCAAACCAAATTCTGATTAGTTTAATTCGAGCAAACCACCGTATTAAACCGATATAAAATCGATGTTTCTTTGTAATTTTTTTTTTTTTTTTGAACAAAGGTTTCTTTGTAAATTAAAGGATACATTTCACTTAGAATTCAATCCGAACCGAAACATACCAAACCGTATATTCTCTATTAGATCCTAAACCGGACATTCGGTAAAACCGAAGAATCTGAACCGAAATCAAATTGAACGGAATCCGCGAAGTCTATACGACGTCGTTTTAAATAAACCACAAACCCTAACTACTCCGTTGAGAATCGAAAATTTTCATTTTCTTCTGATCAATTTCGAAATGTTATCGTTAATCATCAGAAGATCTCGAAGCAGATTCATCCATGGAACCAAGATCGCAAGTAGTATTCTCTCTTCTTGCAACTCTGTCTCCGATGCTGATTCAGTTTTGGTTTCTAGAAGAAGCTTCAATTCAACACCTGCGTCAAGCTATTTCGGAAAAATCTCTAACCTGAATCAGAATCAGAATCACGCTTATTCCAGGAATAGTTTCGTTTCCACGACTCGATCACTGAGCTCAGAAGCTGTAGCTGTGGCTTCGACTTGTGATGGACTTACAGTAGAACGAATCATAGCTTATCAATGGCCGATTTTAGATGAGAGTGAAAGTGATTGGAAGAGCCACGCTGCAGCGATCGCACAGTCTATTCAAGTCATCAAGAGACGATTACAGGTAAATTGCGTTTACAAGCTTCCCATTGTCACTTTGAATTCTCAAATCTTCGTGGAATTTAACATAGTTTTTACTCTTTGTTATGGTTTTGGTAGTGGAAGAAACTCTTGGTGAGGCTGAGAGTGTTATCTGCAGAGCTGGATAAGCCTGATCTTTGGAACGATCCGAATCATGCTGGTAAGATAAGCCGGGAGCACGGTTCGCTTACGGGGAAAATGAAAGGAGTTATGACTTTTGAGAGAGAACTGCTTGAACACATTGACATGTTAAAACTCGCTAAAGAGGAGAATGATTCAGAGTTAGAATCGGTGGGAGTTTTCGCACTCTAGGCATGTGTTTCTTTACTGTTTCCGGTTGTAGTTTAAGACGGTTAAGTCGTAGGGGAAACGAGTTGAGACCAAAACTGCCGATGTGGCTTGTAATATTGCTAACCTTGATTTGTTTATTTCTGTTGCAGGAAACTTTGAAGGCATTGATTGATATGAGAAGGGTTTCAAAAGAGAAAGAACTTGAGGCTTTATTATCTGCGGAGAATGATCCTTGTTCCTGTTATATTGAGGTGACTCTTAGAAAAAATGCATGAGATTTTTCTCTCTCTGGCTTCATATTATAAAGCTGAAAAAGTCTGTTCAATAGGTTCAAGCTGGAGCTGGAGGAACAGAGAGCAATGACTGGGCATCAATGGTAATGGAAATGTATAAAACATGGGCTCAAAGACGCAAATTCTCAGTCACTGTTGTTGATGAAGCGCCTGGAGAGATTGCAGGAATCAAGGTTTGCTTTTATTCTGGTAGAAGATAGAATGAATCGTAGATTTGTAATACAGGAATCTGATAGAATCCAAACTGATGAAATCGTTATTGGTTCACTTTAACAAGAACAACATATCATAGAGGGACTTAGAAAATCCTAAATACCACCCCACTTATTGAGGCCCAAAGTCATGTTATCTCTGTAGCTATCACAGTCAACTATAGTTACTGAACTGGCTTAGTAATTAGGCTAGTTATATTGCTCCTGCACTAGACTAACACACAAAATTATTAATATCACATCCATAACCGTTTGCTCACTTATTGATCCAATTCTGTATCCAATAGTCACTGCAAAATCTCATTTTTTAACTGCAATTGGTCAATTCTATAATTCTGAACCGTTGGCTCATTGTCTTGAATAGCGTGCGACAATCAAAGTGAACGGAGAATACGCATATGGATACGCCAAAGCAGAAGTTGGAGTTCATAGGCTAGTTCGTATTTCCCCATTTGACAGTGGAAAACGGAGGCACACTTCGTTTGCGGCGGTTGCGGTGATTCCAATTCTAGGTGATGGGTCGACCCGTGTGCAGATCAATGACTCGGATCTCCGGATAGAGCGGTTTCGTTCTGGAGGAGCCGGTGGACAGCACGCTAACACCACCGACAGTGCTGTGAGAATCATTCACATACCAACTGGCATAACAGCAACTTGTCAGAACGAAAGGTCTGGTTTCAATGTCTTAATTTCTCTGTTATTTTTCTTCGACTCTTCCTATTCTTTCAACTAAAAAAGAATTCTGGATAGGGCTGGCTTTTGGTTTTTTTTTGGGTTTATTTCTTGTACGGTTTTGAGAAATTTATAGGACAGAGTTGTTTTTGCTTCGGTTCTGTTGGATTTGAAAGAACTTGTGTTGCTTTTGGATTGGATTGGTTTTTATGCCCATCCTTGATTTTCATATGCAGGTCGCAGCATATGAACAAGGCTTCAGCAATGGCGGTACTACAATCACGGTTAGACCAACTGGAGATGGCTCGTCAGACAGCAATGAATGCTCAACATACACAATCACTTACCGAGATCAGCTGGGGAAACCAGATAAGAACTTATGTTCTCCATGTATGTAATACCGAATTAACATGATTCCCCTGTACTTTTAGTTTTATTAGCTGAACGAGCTGAGTATTTTTTGTTTTTGCAGCCATACAGAATGGTGAAGGATCTGAGAACAAACTACGAGGTCTCGGATCCGGACTCGGTTCTTGAAGGAGACTTGGATGGTTTCATCTTGAGCTTCTTATCTTCTTCTTTAGACAAAGATGATCTAGGACATTAAGGTAGTGTATTGAAACAGAATTTTAAAAGATTTTGGAGTTTTCCTAAAATCAACTGTTATTCTAATTTATGATTTTCAAACATTTTTTAATATGTTTGAATTTGAATTTATGTTAAGTTATTCAAAATAACTCACAAACTCTTGTTATTCAGTTATGGGTTGATAAAATTTATATCAAAATAGATTAGGACCCGCATGATGTGCGGGTTTTAAAACTATTTAATAAAATTATTTTTTTTGTAAATATAAAAATATTTTTTGTAAGTTAAATAGATTTTCCGGAAATAAATAGATAAATGTTTTTTTAATTAGAGAGAAGTTTTTAATTTAATGTACTAATTTATATTTTTATATTTGAAAATTATTATTACAGATATTACAATAATAATAAAAAAAAGATTTTACAATAATCTAAAGCTAAATTATCGATCACCAAAATATTTGAAACTATTACAAATATTATTATTATCAAATCTCAAAAACGTTGCAACAACTTACAAAATTTTTACATGCAATCAATCCGTTAAAGCGTCATCTTATTAGCATCCACATACAATTTTACTTTATGTTTTACCATTAATAATGTGTTCTTATACCCTAAAATATTTTGTTGTTAAAATACACTTTTTGTCACCACCTATACAATGTATATTTGAACAAATTAAACTAATTTTTGTCTCTTTACTTTCACTTTAACGTAGTTTCTTTTCACCACTAAAATTTGTAGTGATAATTTGTTTAACCACTAAAATTATTTACTCAAAAAATATTTTGGACGAAAAACTAAGGAGAAGATATATACATGGTTGCAATGAGTTTATGACCAACCCAATAAAATTTGAGAAACTAAAAGATAGTTAAAAAATAAAAATGTTATAACCACGATGATATTGGAGTCTTAGATAATCTATAAATATAAAATATAAATTAAAATAAAACATCTAAAATTACTACAACATAAGAAACTTAAAATATTTATTTTAAAATGAGTAATAAAAATTGTTCTTACTTATCTTTAACTGAAAAATAAAAAATAAACTCAAAATAATAGAAAATTTTATTTTAAAATATATATCAAGAATTTCTAATATATTTATTTCATTATATAAATATTGTACTTACACATTGATTTAGTTTGTCTACCTATATATGAAGCGTAGTTAAATCCAGCTTTAGTTTGTCTTTTCGCTCATAACAATTATTCATGATATCCCGTTTTTTTTTGCTAGCAAGGTTTTCTGATTTCTGGTGGTTTGTATTTGTCTCTTTGGTGTTCATGATTTTCTCGCGTACTTAAGATTTTTGGTGTTCATGAGTGTCTAACGTATTTAAGGATTTGCTTTGATATATGATACCACTTAATATATATTTTTATATAATAAGACATATGCTCAATTTCCTTCCAGTGATAGGTGAATTTTTCCTTTTTGCTCTTGGATTAGTTTTTTTGTTTGGTAAATATTTTTAATTTTTTTCTCTAGCGATTAACTTAGACAGGTGTCAAAATCTAACATCGTTAATTTGACACATGTCGCAATCATGTTAAGTAGTAATCTGGACAAGTGTAAAAATCTTAGATATACAATTGACACATATCACGATTTTGTTAAACATGTAAAAATCTTAGATATAAAATTGACACATATCACGATCTTGTTAATGAGTAATTTTGACATCAAGTTTTATATAATAAGATTCAGCATCATTCAAACTTTTTAAAATATTCAAAATAACAAGAGATACTTTGAATTAAGTATTGATTATTTCTCCACAACAAGTGTCATCCACCACAACAATACTTATCTCTAATATGCAATGCATGTCTTTGAGATGTACACATGTTATTACAATTTCTCCATTTGTCGGTGCACTTTTCATTCTCTCATTTACAAGTGTATGAGTTACCATTTTCTCATTCTTACTATATAAATAGGGATTATGTACAAAGTGATATGTGATGTATATATACGAAAATAAGAAATCACTTGTAACATCCGCGAACCAAATAGTGAGATTTGGGGATGGGTGTCGATCGACACCAAGGGTGTGTCGATCGACACCCGCTTTTCTGGTTCGACCAGATTGATTTAAATTGTCGATTTCGGGTTGGTTTGATTTAATTGGGTTCCCAAACCGACAAATTTAAAGGGAAGTCGAGTAAGGGTTTTGGGAAGGAGCTTTTTTGGTTGCTGTTGAGAGAAAAAAAGAGAGAAAACGGAGGGAAACGTTTGGGATTGTTCTTGGTGATTTTTTTGTGAGATCTGTTGCTGTGGAAGGGATTGCTGTTGCTGGGAACGAAGGAGAAACTTCTTAAGGTGTTGATTCCATCGTTTTTGAGCCAAATCTTCCTGCAAAAGAGGTGAGTGCTTGACCATGGCTGATCTAAGCTTGAGATCTCTTTTGTTTTGCTTGTTCTTTGGTGTTTGTGGTGTTTGCTTGCTTGGGTTGGTTGTTTTCATGTTTCCCATAGGCTCCTGAAGCATTTAGGAGAGTTTGGGACAAATTGGAGATGGTTTGGAACGGAGGTTCGACGTTCGGCTTCGAGCAGATCGCGTCTGCGAAGTCGGTGTCGATCGAAACCATATAGGTGTCGGTCGACACCATGGATTTGTCTCGATCGACTCTAATGGTCAGTGTTGGTTGACACCAACAATCAGTGTCGGTCGACACCAACCTAGCGTCGGTCGACACCAATCTTATCCGACACTTGATTTTTCCTGGTTTGATGTGTTGTTTGTGTTTGATTGTTTAGCTTAAAAATGAAATCTCAGTTGCTTGTGTGTACAGTCCAATAGATGGGAGGATTGCCTCACTGAGTGTTTATGACAATACTCATGCATCTCATTTTCTGTTTGTGGTGCAGATAAAGACAAAGTGTGATCGTGGAATCAAAGCGATGAGGAGGAGGATGTTTTAGAAGCTTGATTGATTGTGGTCTAGCTATTGTTAGGTTGCTGGAATTGAGTTGATCGAACATTGTAGGATGTTGGAATTTGGTTATTGACTTGGTTGGTTTATTGGATTATTTATTGTTGGAATCTTTATTGGTTTAATGGAATTGTCTGGTTATCCGCTGTTGTTAATTGTTGCTAGGTTGTTAGTGGGTATGGGACCACTAGAGAATTATTTTTATTATTAAAAAAAACGGGAAGGGTTGTTTCATCACTGATAAAGTTTTGCCCTATTGTCCCCTGTTTATTTTCTATTTAACAATTCTTTACCTACTATTTCACAACAAAGTAGTGAGTTTAGACCATCTCCTACTCATCTACATATTTATCTCCAAAACAGAATTTGGAGTCAAATTTGCTCAAACTCATCTCTATTTGATATCTCTATTATGTTTTCTCTATATTTGGAGTTTTTATTTATAGTTTATACTTAAATTTGGAGATCTCCATTTTTAACTCTATAGTAGAGTAAAGTTGGAGAAAAACCTATTTCCATAACAAAGTTAATCTATTTTGAAGAAAAAATATAGAAACGGGCTGGAGATACTCTAATCGAAACAATGAGAAAGATTGATCACATTTGGTCTAGTAGCCTGATAGGATGAATGTTTTCCTAACTACTATTTTTTGTTCACAATTAGTAGAGATCGAGCCATACCTGCTAAAATGTTATCAGCAGCATCCTCCTTATCATCATCATCATTGTTAGGTGTTTTTCTTCTTCATGGTGATATTCAACTTAGGTAAAGATCATGGATAGATAGATCTAGGGACGTTAAAAACTACCCAAAGTTATTTGGTTGGCCCTGAAACATTTTATATTTTGGATATGTGGTCATGTATTCACGTTGTTAAAAATTTTGAGCTTATCAAGGTTGAGTTTTGCAAAATTTTGAGCTCATCCTGAGCTAGCTCAGTTTGTGTTTTGCTTTAATGTTTTCTTTCAAATCAACAAAGTTTTAGTTCTGGATTTTTTTAAAACGACGAAGCAATTTTTTTTACCCTCTTAAGCCACAAGACGACTCAATGTTACAAAATATATTTTCACGATCTTCATGAACCCACATATTCACATTTCACATCCTCTTCAAGATATAATTAAATTCATGTAGGCTTCCATTTATCCTACAACTAATGGTTACTTCATACAAGTGTGGAAAATTGAGTTGTTGTTGAAGATATATGCTTAATTGTAATGATGTTGATATGAGAGCAATGGCTCGGAAAATGAAAAAGAAGTTTGCAAAGTATTGGGATCAAACAAAGTTAGTCTTGCTATCAGAACTACTATAGTTGAGAGGTTAAAATTGCTAATATTTAAGTCAGCTTATAACAAAGTGGATCCCATTACTTATGAGGAAAAAGTTGAAATTGTGAAAAAGATTATGATTATGCTTTACAAGAATATACAACTAAATCTGCAAGTTTTTTTTTATTATTAGTTCATTATCATATTCATATTCATCATATGTAAATAATTACATGTATATTTGTATATTACAAGATCTTTTTGATTTTGAAAGTGGCCTAAAATCTAATTCAGTATATGCTAAATCAAATTTGGGAATCTATTTGGATAATTAACCTAGACTAGAGATGAAAACTTCAACAAACATGAACGTTTTAAGCTTTTGAAAATCAACATCAATATGGTAATTTAGCTTCTATGTCATATGATGTTCTAAGCATCCCAATCAGCATTGTAGCGTCTGTCATCTTTTAGTGTTTGGATGTGGAGTGTAGAATCTTTACAGATTATGTTTTGACCTGCCTATAGGAGACCCCCTACTATAGCTGCTGAACTAAATTCACTCATACTATTGGTCTCTACCTATACTCTACAATTCTATCTAGTTAACCAAAATTAGATTAGCTCTTCAATTGTGTTTTCAAATTACAAATTTTCTTTCACTGTATCGCGATTAGAGTAAAATCGAGTTTTAAATTTGACCCGACCATAGTTAAATGTTGACCCAGTTTGAAATCTGAGTCTTTGGTTTAATTCTTCTTAAAAGAAGGATCGAGGCAATATAAATATTAGGGTTCTTCTTCTTCTTCTTCTTCTTCTTCTTCAACTACCTCGAGCCATGAGTCAACTTTCTTCAGCTGGTTTGTCTCGACAGACTTCGAGAAGTTCTTAGATTGGAGTTCCAAGTGGGTGCTGGTGTGGTGGAGAAATTACAACCTACACCTCAAAGAGAAAAGAAAATTCATATCGAAGATTCTACAGATATGTTGTGGGTGTGAAGATAATAAAGTTTTATCTACCCTTATTTCATCGAAATTTATGATATATTGTTATTGAAATATGATTTTAGGAAAAGAAAGAGAAAAACATATTCTGTTGGGTTGATGATGCTCTTCTAGAAGAGATTATGATGGTTGAAAGCAAATAGAAGCGTTCTTAGAGGATTTCAATGACCTAAAAAAGATGGTGATGTACAATGTGGAGCTCCAAAAGAACATGGCGAAGGAGATGATGAACAAGTGTGATACAAGTGTGTGATAGTTAATAAAAACATGTGTGATAAATAAGATATGATGTGAAGTAAATTATTAATTTATAGTGATATTAATTTATCTATAACCAGTGTAGGTCGACACCCTTATGCAGTAATCGGTTTATGTCGTGTTGCTCTGTGTCTTTATTAAAATGCTAGAGTGGAACTTAGTGGTCTAGAACGGATTTTAAGATTGCTGGTTTTATGATTGATTTATGTTCTGGATTATTGTTGGAATTGATTTGATGTTATTTCTTTAATTGTTATTGGTTATTGGATTTATTATTGTTATCTGCTGTTGTTATTGATTAGGGTAGGCTGCTAGTGAGTATAGGATCACTGGGTATTAGGACTAAAAAAAAAAACGGGTCGGGTTGTTACAGTTAGGTATCAGAGCCCATACGGTTCTAGGTACGGGTTCACTGTGTCCTTTGTGTTGTGGATGTTGGATTGAATGCTTGTGTGTGGCATGGGGTCCTAGAATATCCTCTTCAAGCCTACTTTGTGATTCCACGGTAAGTTGTGTTCCTTGTAAAGTTAGGGTCGTTTTGTTTGCTTAGCCTTATATTCTTGGTTATACAGATGGTTAGATGTGTGGGAGCTGCTAGTCGCGGGTGTGGTCGTGGGCGGGGCCATGGGTAGGGACAGGTTCCCGAGGCCAGTGTGAGTGTGATCCAGAGCATAGCCAGTGTGGAAGTGGCAGAGTCACAGATTCATCCTAGAGTGTCTGGAGACCAGGCTGGTTTAGGTGTCGATAGGGCTGATGGGCCCGGTGTCGGTCACGGTGTTGCCTCAAGAGTGAGGGTTGCAGCGGAGGGTGCTCCAGGTAGGGAGGATGTCCTGATGGACTTGCTAGCTCAGGTGTTGGCGCGAGTTCCAGCAGCAGTGCCGCCAGTGGTTGGTGGGCAGGTTCCAGTAGTGCCGCTGGTGGTTGGCGAGCAGGCTCCAGTTGTGCCTTATGTGGCGGGGTGCAGCCGAGGGCTGCGAATGTTGAGGAGTCTCCATCATATGTAGGAGGTTGGAGCAGTTGTAGATGACCGGTATAAGATTCTTCTCAAGAGGTATCGAGCCTAGAGAGGCGGATAGGTGGTCATATACAGGTTTAACAGATATTTCTCTGTTTAGTGGGTAACCTAGTTGAATATTAGAACTTGAGTGTGCAGGTATAACATTGCAGTGTTATACTCGGATCACATGAGGTATTGTTGGTCGGGAGATGATTATAGTCGTTAAGGATTTTTGCTCTTAAGGGGATGGTGAATCCAATGATTACCGATAGCTCAAGGGGCTGTGGGCTCCGAGAGTGTCATAGGGGATGATTAGTTCCCCTGATACCAAGATCTTGAGGATTGTGGTTCAAGAGTGAGACTGTATAACTTGAAGACGGTGGTCTAATAGTGAGATCAGTATGGCTCGAAGGTTGCGACATAAAAGTGGAGGACTTGGGAGCAAGCAATGCCTAGGACATGAGTATAAACATAACGACGGAAAGTAGACCTCGAGAGTTGATGGTGGTTTAATCTTGGATTTTAGTTGTGTTGGACGGTGGCCCAGGTTTTATGACCGATGCAGTCATGAATGTGTGACGGTTGCGCCAGGATTGTGTGGCCGGTGGTGCTGGAGTCCCGTGAATGGGAGTTGCAGCAGGTATGTGTCGCAAGGGCTAGGTTGCCAGGTACATAAGTTCACAAAGAGCCTTCATGGCAGAATAAACTAATTGTTGCGACGATGGTGGATGAAGTTCATTGGAGATGGACAGAGTTGCTAGATTCAAGGTTTTGGTAAGGTTGCTAGGGGAAATAAGTCAAGTGGGTTGAGTTGGCGGCTTGCAAAGCATTTGATGCGGTAAATCAGAATAGGCGAACATATGGTACTTGTTTGTTTTATTACGCTCGATTGATGATTTGCTGTGGAGAATTGCCAAGCGGAAAAGTTATTTTTAGATTAAGCTATCTTCTGGAAGTTTCTCTAAGATACAAGTTACTAGATGTTCATGGACGAACAAGAGGGTTGATATTCAGGTGGCAGTGAGTTGATGCTGGCATACTTGACTATAAGTTTAGTAGTGCTGAAGAAGCAATCATGGATTTGTTGAGTAGGGGATTCATTCGTCCTATCACTTCACTGTGGGAAGCGTCAGTGTTGTTCGTCAAGAAAAAGGATGAGGTTTGGGTTTATGAGTTTGTGGCGATGCCTTTCGCGTTGACTAACGCGCTAGCAGCGTTTGAGAGATTGATGAACATCGTGTTTCAGGAGTTTCTAGATGTGTCTATCATCTTTTTCATCGACGATACCCTGGTTCATTCAAAGAGTTCTGAGGAGCATGCAGTGCATTTGAGGGTAGTTCAGGGAAGCTGCATGAGCAGAAGTGTTTGCTAAGTTGAGCAAGTGTAGTTTGTGGGAGCGAGAGATCGAATTTCTGGGTCATATTGTTTCTGCAGAGGGAGTTTATGTGGATCCAGAGAAGATTCATGCCATCAGGGATTGGTCTAGACCGCATAATGCCACAGAGATCATGAGTTTTCTTTGGTTGGCAGGGTAGTACATGAAGTTTGTGCAGGGCTTTGCGAGCACGACCGATGACTAAGTTGATAGAGAAGGAGGTTCCTTTTGTTTGGTCAAGGGAGTGTGAGGGGGGTTTCACAAGCCTGAAAGAGATGTTGAAGAGTACACCAGTATTGGTCTTGCTGGAGCAGGATAAGCGATATGTGGTGTATACATATGCATCTAGAGTTGGTTTTGAGTGTGTGTTGATGCAACATGGGAAGGTGATTGCCTACACTTTGCGGCAGTTGAGAAAGCATGAGGACAATTATCCTACTCACGTTTTGGAGATGGCTGATGTAGTTTTGCCCTGAAGTTTGGAGATCTTATCTTTATGGTGCAAAGGTGCAAGTGTTTATTGATCATAATATCCTAAAGTATATATATTCACTTAGCCCGAGCGGAATTTGAAGCAGAGGCGGTGGATGGAGCTGGTGGCAGATTATGATATGGAGATAGCCTACCACCCTAGTAAGGAAACTTGGTTGTAGATGCTCTGAGTCGGAAGCGGGCGGATTCGGCTCAGGAGCAGGACATGGAGACTTGGGTAGGAGAGATTAGTGCATTGAGGTTGTGTGCTATTTCTCAAAAGCCGTTGGGGTTTAGAGGCGGCTGATAGAGCAGATCTTCTGAGTAGGGTGCGGTTAGCTCAGGAGAAGGATTTGGGGCTGGTGAATGCCTATATAAATGTTGATTCAAAGTATCAGATTTCAGCTAATGGTACCATATTAGTGCACATGCGGATTTGTGCTCCCAAGAATGAGGTGTTTAGGTTGGAGATCCTGAGGGAGGCTCATGCGAGCATGTTTTCCATTCATCCTGGAGCGACTAAGATGTACCGTGACCTCAAGAGGTACTATCACTAGGTTAGGATGAAGAAGGATGTAGCTAGTTGGGTCGCGAGGTGCGATATTTGCCAGCTAGTGAAAGATGGGCATCAGGTTCCAGGTGGTTTGTTGAAGAGTTTGCCATTCCAGAGTGAAAGTGAGATATGATCACGATGGATTTCATGGTATGATTGCTAGTGTTTCAGACCTTTGATGCGATTTGGGTCATTGTGGGCCGGTTGACTGAGTCAGCACATTTTTTTCCATTAAGAAGACTAGTGGAGCAATGGTCTTGGCTAAGAAGTATGTAAAGGAGAAAGTCAGATTGCATGGTGTGCGAGTGAGGATTGTGTGTGATAGGGATTCCAAGTTCACTTCGGTGTTATGGAGGGCATTCCAGGCAGAGATGGTACTAAGGTGCATATGAGTACAATTTGTTATCCCCAGACTGATGGGCAGTCATAGAGGACGATCGAGACGCTGAAGGATTAGCTGAGGATGTGTGTGTTTGGATTGGGGTAGCCTTTGGGCAGATAACCTGAGCTTGGTAGAGTTTTCATACAACAACAGTTACCAGGCGAGTACTGGGATGACTCCTTATGAGGCATTTTATGGGAGGTCATGTTGTACAACGTTATGCTGGACTCAGGTGGGGGAGAGGAGCATGTATAGTTCGAGTTTCGTTCAGGAGGACTCAGAGAGGATTCAGGTTATGAAGTTGAACATGAGGGGAGCTCAGGATCGGCAGAGGAGTTATGCCGACAAGAGGAGGAAAGATCTTGAGTGTCAGGTGGGAGACAGAGTGTACCTCAAGATGGACTTGTTGCCGGATCCGAACAGGTCTATATCGGAGACTAAGTTGAGTCCAAAGTACATGGGTCTTTTCAAGATTATAGAGCGGGTGGGACTGGTTGCATACAAAATGGAGTTTTCTGAGGTTATGCATGTGTTCCACAAGGTCTTCCATGTGTCGTTGCTGAGGAAGTGTCTTCACAAAGATGACGAGGTGTTGGCTAAGATTCCTGCAGATCTTCAGTCCAACATGACTCTTGAGGCGAGACTGGTGAGGGTACTCGAGAGGCGGATCAAGGAACTTTGGCGGAAGAAGATTCCTTTGATGAGAGTCCAGTGGGACTGTGTTGGTGTGTTAGAGGATACTTGGAAGCTAGAGGCGAGGATGAAGGCAAAGTTTAAGAAGTGGTTTGAGAAGCATGCCGCGACTTGAGTTTGTCTAGCTTGGTCGCAGTTGTAGTCCTATGAGATGGTATTCCGGATACGAAATTCTGTGAGGCTGTTGCTAAAGTTTCTTGAAATGGAAGTTTCCAACAGTGGAAAGTTCTAAAAATGGAAAGTTTTATGTGAGTTAGAATTTGTCCATTATTAGGGGTTGAGAGCCCTGGTGGGGCTTGTGTGGCCTTCGTGGCGCTGTTGAGTCATTGGTTGCCCGTGTGGGGCGGTCTTCTGAGACATTGTGTTGCATTCGTGGCGGGCTGTTTAGCTAATGTTTCCTGTTCAGACGGTCCTTCGGGATGTGTGGTCTTCGTGATGGTCCTTTGGGACGTGTGGCCTGATTAGGCAATCCTTTGGGATGAGTGGTCTTTATGAAGATCCTGCAGGATGTGGGCCTAGGTGGCGATCTTTGTGACGTTTAGTATCATGGTATTGGTCTTGGTGACGCTTGTGCCTTAATAGGAGTCTTAGTGATATTTTGTTCCCTGACAGTGGTTTTGGTGACAGAGTTCTTGGTGACATTTGTCAGTGGTAGTGTTCTTAGTGATTTTTTTGTACCCTGACAGTGGTCTTGGTGACAAAGATCTTGGTGACGTTTTTCTGTGGTAGGGTTTTTTTGGTGATGTTTGGTGCCCTGACGGTGGTCTTGGTTACAGAGTTCTTGGTGACGCCGGTCAGTGGTAGTGGTCTTGGCGACGCCAGATATCTTGGTGGTGGTCTTACTGACGCTGAATACCATGGTGGCGGACCCAGTGACGTTTGCGGCCTTTGTGGCGGTCCATTTGGACATTTTTGTTGCCTTGTTGGCGGTCCTGCGGGACGTTTGGGTGGTCTTTGTGATGTGTTTAGAGTCTTTGTGACGTAGTTAGGGTTTTTGTGACGTCTCGGTAGCATTAGTGGCAAGTGGTGGCTGTAGGACATTGCGATGTTTCTGCGTGAGCTATAGGGGTAGTTCTGGTCAGCTTGGTACTCGGTCGAGCTCAGAATTGTTGCTCTAGAGATATGAGATCTCGAACAACTCATGAGGAGACGGTTAGGTTTCTGTGTACCGTTCACTCGAAGGACTTTGTGGCCTGAGGGTATATCTGGTATATCAACTTCGGCTGACGATCTGAAGGCGTGCTGTAGGGTGATAGCCTGAGAGCAAGATTGGACTTCCTGATATCGTAGCTTGAGGGCTGAGGCCCGATAGCGAGCCCGTAAGACTCAAAGGATGAGGCCTGAGAGCAAGGTAGATGCATGAGTTGAGAGCAAATAATGTTTTAGACGTGGGTTATTGGCCAGATTGAGTCCTCATGGTTAGTCCGAGGATGTGCGGGCCATATTTTTGGTTGCACGAGAGATCCTTGGTGTTGTTTTAATGCTAGATTCATGGACGAATCTATGCTGGTGGGGGAAAATTATAACATCCATGAACCAAAAAGTGGATTTTTGGTAGGGGTGTCGATCAACACTGCTTGTGGTGTCGGTCTACACCATTTTTGGATGGGTTAATCGTTTCGATTTTAATCGTCTGGTTTGCATGATTGGTTTATGAAAACTCTAGGACCGAGTTTATTAGGGAAAACTCGACTTCCCAAGTTTTTAGGCGCTTTTTCACATCTGAGAAAGAAGAGAGAAGAGAACAAAGTCTCTGTGAAAGTTATTGAGGTTTTGGTGAGGTCTTTGTCTCTGTGGGGTGATTTTCTTCCTGGAGAGTGTGGGTTCAAGGCTAGGAACGTGGAGGGAAGGTTTCTATGGTGCTAGCTTTGTCATTTGGGTACAGATCTCATTGTTTGGCAAAGGTGAGTGCATGACCATGACTCATCTAAGCTGAGATATCTGTTTCTGTGATATTCTGTGTTGTGTGGTTGTTTCTGTTGGTTGTTTGTGTTTTTGTAGCTCTTGAGGCTTGAATTCGTTCCTGGGATCGTGTGGAATGAAAAAGAGAAGCTTGGAGGCGAGATTCGGAGGTTCTATTCGAAAGGAATCGATGCTCAACATCGGTGTCGGTCGACACCAACGCAAGGACGACTCGGGACTTAGTGAGCGTCGGTCGACACCGTTAGGGTTTTGGAAGTGTCGAGCAGGTTTCGGTCGACACCAGTAGTGGTGTCGGTCGACACCAGATGACCAGTGTCGGTCGACACCCTTCTGTAGTAATCAGTTTTATGTCGTGTTGCTTTGTGCATGTTCTTGATTTGTTTTATTGTTATTGTTTTTGGAATGAGAGATCTTATTGCTTGTGCGATAGCCCAATAGATGGAATGATTGCCTTACTAAGTATTTCTGGTAATACTTACGCCTCTCTTTTGTGTTGTGGCGCAGGTAAAGGCAAAGTGTGATCGTGGGATCAAGGCAATGAAGAAGAAGATGTTCTAGAGGCTCGGTTGTTTGCTTTCTATCTTTGTAAGGATGCTAGAGTGGAATTTAATGGTCTAGAACGGATGTTAGGATTGCTGATTTTATGATTGATTTATGTTCTGGATTATTGTTGGACTTGATTTGTTGTTATTTCTTCAATGGTTATTGGTTATTGGATTTATTATTGTTATATGCTGTTGTTATTGATTGGGGTAGGCTGCTACTGAGTATGGGAGCAATAGATATTAGGATAAAAAAAAAATGGGTCGCGTTGTTTCAACAAGTCGCAATCAAACCAAACCACAAAGCACACATACCAGCCGGCTGCTAGGAACCAGTGTCGGCCGACACACGCCTTGTGTCGACCGACTACTTATAACGACCGATGCACACCTTGCATAGACCGATGCACTGCTTACAACAACCGATGCACACCTTGCATAGACCGATGCACTGCTTACAACGACCGATGCACTCCTTGCAACGATCAATGTAATCATCAAAATCCCTAGCTGCATTGACCGATGTATTCCTTGCATCTACCGATGCAGTGTATCCAATACTCGCATACCAACGCGACTAAGTGGCATCAAGTTTGACCTTATATACTCGAGCCCTAGGCTTTTCAGCAATTAAACCGCAACAAACCGGAGAAAATAGAACTAGTCCAAATACAATCAGTGCAGTTGCATGGTTCGATGCACACCATGGCGTCGATCGATATACAAACATGATTTTTCCAGTTTGCAGGCGTTACACTTATAAAATTGGAGTCACATCACAGTCCATCGTGCATCCATATTCCTCGAAAGATTCCTATCGATGATCTTGTCAAGTTACTTCCATAATCATGGGTTACCAATTACAAAAAAACTCCATGACCGGAGCACTCCAATACAATCACTGGATTCGTCCTTTCACAAAAGAAACGACGGAGCTGTAGAGATTGCTTTCAAGAAACAAGAAGAAAAATGTGACACTCCGGTTTGTGGAGAGGTTTAAAAGAAATAATTTGGCCACCTATGTCACCAAAGTTCACTTATCTTTTTGGTCAAGGGTTCTGAGAGAACTCCAGAGTTAAGCGTACTTGAGCTGGAGTAGTCTCAGAATGGGTGATCTTTTGGGAAGTGATGGTCGGAACTGTGCGAGTGAGGACAAAGCACAGGGAAAGATCATGTGGGGATTTGTAGGGATGATAAACAAGTCTTTAAAGCCTCCCGGACGTAGCAAACCGACCCTCGATTATGGATTGGATCATGAGCCTAGTGAGAGGACAGGAGACCCATTTAGTGAGGTGGGTCATGGGACAGGAATGGACATGGTCCCACTAGGCAAGGTGACGGTCGGGGCATTACAAGTAGTATCAAAGCCAAACCCAGATGAGTGTGGATTCGAGTGAGCTCACACCGCCAGGGTAATGGTCTAGGTGCGCAACGTCAACATTGCGATCTATTAGTGAGGGTGAATTTTGACACCACAGTTTACGGAGATGTTTAAAAGAATTGATTTGGCCACCTATGTCATCAAAATGCGCTTATCATTTCGGTCAAGGGTCATGAGAGAACTCCAGAGTTAAGGATGCTTGAGCTGGAGTAGTCTCAGGTTGGGTGAGCTTTTGGGATGTGATTGTCGAAACTGTGCGAGTGAGGACAAAACACAGGGAAAGATCATGTGGTGATTTGTACGGATGGTAAACAAGTATTTAAAGCCTTCCGGACGTAGCAAACTGACCGTCAGTTATGGATGGGCTCACGAGCCTAGTGAGAGGAAGTGATGCCCACTAAGTGAGGTGGGCCCATGGGTCGCAAATGGACATAGGGCCTACTAAGCAAGGTGACGGTCTGGGCGTTACAAAAAATCAAGACCAACAGCTCTATGCACAGATATCAACACAATTTCTCCATTTAAAGACGCTCAAATCTTGCATGGTGTTCCAATTGCATCTTTTGACTCGTTAGGACATCCCATTTACTCGTTTGAAGATGAATCCCCACTTGCATGGTGTTCCAATTGCATCTTTTGACTCGTTAGGACATCCCATTTACTCGTTTGAAGATGAATCCCCACTTGCATGGTGTTCCAATTGCATCTTTTGACTCGTTAGGACATCCCATTTACTCGTTTGAAGATGAATCCCCACTTGCATGGTGTTCCAATTGCATCTTTTGACTCGTTAGGACATCCCATTTACTCGTTTGAAGATGAATCCCCACTTGCATGGTGTTCCAATTGCATCTTTTGACTCGTTAGGACATCCCATTTACTCGTTTGAAGATGAATCCCCACTTGCATGGTGTTCCAATTGCATCTTTTGACTCGTTAGGACATCCCATTTACTCGTTTGAAGATGAATCCCCACTTGCATGGTGTTCCAATTGCATCTTTTGACTCGTTAGGACATCCCATTTACTCGTTTGAAGATGAATCTGGCCACAAATTCTTTGATGTTTACGATTTCCAATATTGTTTGATGATAGCTCAGATGATGAGGATACTCCAACCCACAAGTAGGTCTACTAGGAGAACTAAGTGGCAAGAATTTTAAATACTATGTCTTGTATTCTGGTGGCTCAACTCCCACAACACCTGATCAAAAAAAAGTACAGATGAGATACATGTTCGGACCCCCATCCCAACATGAGTCACCATTTCCATCCAAGGAGTTTGAAGAAAAAAATATCAAACACTCATGGAAAATCCAGAATCCAAATGTTAAGAATCCAGATGGATCAGTGAAGTAGGTCAGTGCCGCATAAGCAACGTTGAATTGGCAATCGGAGAACGCAGCAACCCAAACCATCTTTTAAGCCAGATTGACAAAAAGGTAATAATCATGGACCTTTCCATTAAACAACTCACCAAAAGGATAACCTCTCTCCACTAAAAACTTTTCCACCTTGCAACTACAGTCTCCATAAACTCTCCCCTCATGTCCTAGAAGGAGTCTGAGCTAAAATCCATACAAAATTAACCCAAAACCATATCAAATGCCATATGACCTTTTTACACTATATCCCATCTACATACCACCTTACACAGCCGTCCCAACACCCAAGTATATTCAGAGCATCATCTTCTTATCAACAAATGTTGTTTCTGAACAAATAACCAAAAACAAAAAACCAACAAAAAAAAAAGATCAGAAAAGAGACTATACCCGAACTACCCAAACCTTTGTCCGAAACATCTAAATCCCAAGACCAGCCCAAAAAAATCAAAGAACAATTCATGGTGGAGCATGCTAATTCGATTACTAATCTTCTCGAAAAAGAAGCAAAACAAGAAAAGGAGTCTAAGCAAAAAACCGCCATCAAAAGGGCACCAAAAACACTTCATGATGGCTGAACCTACTGGTGATCGAAGAAGACATGGAGAGTGAAGGAGGACATGTATATGAAATAAGTCAAAAATCTGGATGAACTCTGACAAAACAAAAATTCGCGGTTCAGTACAGAACCACATAGGAGTTTCTCTTTTGACGATGTTCCACCTTCAAAGTGACGTGATAGAGTGTAAAAGATACATGCTTGGCTGATAAAACAACTTCGTAACCCATGAGCCACTCTATCTACATTCAATCGATAAATTGGTAGCTTAATTCCAAGGACACCTTAGACTATGGTGAATAAGCCAAGGTCAATATCGACAACTACAAATCTGACAATCTCCGACAATCGATGCCTTGGTGGGACATATCCACAATGAATTTCTTTGCACATGGGATCACTATACTATTCAAGCGAGAGAGGAATATCTTAGCATGATATGCTGCTCATTCAACCGAAAGGATGTTGAAAGACATTATGAGCGAATGTCAAATAGATTTTATGTCCTGAATGGGATTGATGACGTAAACCTCAAGCAGACGTACTTGAATTCACTTCCAGAATATGCCTCTCAACCAAGATTCACTTGGAGAAATATATCAGATTTCTCTGGCTGCCCTTGAAAAGCTTTGCAACCAGAAGAAGTTCCCATTATGTATGTACATGGTGTGCATAGAATGTCATGATAAATGGACTATATAGAGTTAAGTACCTTTGAAGCGAAGGTCGAATAAGACAATGTACGTACATGCAACTAAATTGTCTGTGCAAAGACACACATGGGTAACATGTACACACATTGGATTGTATGCTCTTTGGGTTTTGGAAAAGAACTATTACAACAACCACCAAACAACATTTAGTACTTTGTTTTCATCTCACTATCTTGTCAAGCACTTATATCAAATACCATTTAAATCAAACCACAAATTCCCTAACCACATCAACAAATTTTTCTATTTAAGATTGCACTATGAACACAAAATTCTTACATTCTCATAAGAAACGTGAGTAACCCTGATCTTCCTGACTAGGTGTTGGCAAAAATAGCTAAGAAGATGGCAGCCAACTTTTGGTGGTACCTGCAGTCACTCTTACGTGCGGGAAAACGAGGGAGAGTTTTCGTTTACAGTCCGGAAGTGTTGAAAGAGGCCAACATCTTCAACCTTTGTAGTGAGCCCGATGACATTCATGTAGCTGGCCGACACAAGAAGTTTTTTGAAAGGTGCCTTAAACCTGGAAATCCGACTGCCATATATTATGAAGGCTTTCGTCTTGTAACACAAGTAGGAGATATTGATGGAGCACTGAAGTTACTACAGCGTAACGCCCCATCACATGCCGACGAAACCCTTGCAGCTGCTATGTTATCCATTTGTAATGGGTCAAGTAATATGGGAGCTATTTTTCTTCGGTTGTTTGCTACAAACCACTACCCACTTGACTCTGAAGAGGTTGCAGACATGTGTGAGGAACTTATCAATGAGCTTAGAAAGTATTGGCCACCTTTCAGTAACACTTATGGTGTGTATTCTGATTACCCTGATAATGGTGAAATAACAACTGCTTCGTGCTTAATGAAGTGCACAATTACATCATACAATAGTATGTTATATTCATACAAGCATCTTTGCAACAAATGCGTCATTTAGTGGTGCGCTCGCCGCAATGGTAAAATGTATCTCTTTATCATAACTATGTCTTTTTGTATTTCATTGTTTGCTACTTATTTTGTTTCCTTTTAATCTTCCAATAAAATGAAACAATTGTCAGCGACTCATTGCGTTAACTAAGGGATGACTATATATTAAGTTACATACACAAACTAATGTAAATACACAACACATAATTTTAAATTACGTACACATACATATGTACGTAATATAATTATTGTTACATTTCGTAAATAAAAGACGATACATACGATCATTTAACAATACGTACACAAAGAATAGTACATACCTTAAATACGTACATGTATGTACATACAATTGTATTTAAACATCATACAAAATAATAAATATAATAAGTTTACTTAAATATATATTTACTAGTTGGGGTTATTTACTCATTACTACACTAACTTTCTACCCACATAAGTTATTTAAATGTCAAATTTAAACTGATTTGACCTCCATCTTAGTCGATTTAAATCGATGGGATTTGCATTGAAGTATGTGTCAACTGAATTTAAACCACAAATGTTATTAAACATATAGACGTACATGTATTTTAATGTACGTCCACCTCTCGTAACAAAAAAAGAAATGACAACTATCTTATATCATGTCGTAATAAGATACGCCAACTGTTAAAGAAGGTAAATCTTCTCTTCTCTAATATTACCATTTACGTTTACCTACGTAGCAACCAACAATACATAATTAACTTCCATTTATAGCAAATATTTCTTCAATGCTCTCTCTATGAAGGTGTTACGTATCAAACTATATATTTTCCTTCATAGCAAATATTCCCCACATACCATATTCTCTTTGAAACCATGAATCACCTTCCTACTGAAATGTTTCTCTTACCAAACCCTACAACGTACCAAACCCTACAAGCGTTCTCATCAATTTCATCCATGTTTCTGTAACACCACTCTCTGTCTTGATAGAAGCGGACAACAGCATCGACGTCAACACTGTCTCACTCGCTCAGTTTGTCGTTTGGCCTCACTTAGCTTCATCCAATTGGATTCCAAGTTTAAGGCCTATTGTGAACTTTTCTTGCAACGGGGAAACATCGTCGAGCTGTACCTTGAGGGCGCCAGGCTTGCCTCTAACTTTCCAACTGTTGCAGAAGGTATGTTAATGAGCCGTTCAGTTGCACATATTGATCCATATGTGAACTTTGCCTATGTTTTGTTTGCAACATGCACCAGTAATGGCGTCAAGGCTGAGACGTTTGCAAATATGTTCCGGGAAAAGCTCCCTCTGTTGAACAACACTGTCGAAGTGGCTGACCTGGTCATGTTCCATATCACCAACCTTCACCTCCAATGTCTCCCCTTATGGGAACGAGCTTGGAGGTTTTTCCAACCACCCCCATGTCGTACGCAATGCACCTACGTCACCGGGTGTAAAACCTGTTTTCCTACTGGTATGCACATGAGATGTGCATGTTTTTCTAAGGTGAACTTTTTACGTTTGGGCGGCTGAAGCATAAATTTTTTCTCTGTACTTGGTTTATGCTTTATAATTTTATCTTATGTACTTTTTTCTTTATATGTTAGGATCAAACTAGGTTGCTTTGTATTTTGAAGTTTCTTATACAATGAAACCAATGTGTTATATTTAATGAACATGCAATATAATAACGTATCTAATAACAGTTTCTATGTACGTAAACAACGTCAATGATTTGAGTGTACGTACACAGGTGAAGAGAACTGTACATTACAAAATATTCAAACACAACACAAAAATGATTGTAATGAGACTAATGTGTTATATTTAATGAGCAATATAATTACGTATCCAATAACAGTTTCTATGTACGTAACAACATCAATGATTTGAGTGTACGAATACATATGAAGAGAACCGTACATCACAAAACATACAAACACAACACAAGATGAGATTTAAAGAAAACAAAGAGTCGCGATTAACAACATGTTTGACAAAGAGCCACAAGTAAGATGCAAAATTTAGTCGTGACTCTTTGTTTTCTTTAAATGACATCCACCCTTTTTCTTTTTTGAAAACAGAGAAAGAAGATAAACCCTAATTTGAGAAAATGATGAACTTGAGAGTCGATGATATTGTTGATCTTTGTCCCGGAAGAACGAATTGGTGTAACCACGCCAAGGTCTTACATTCTTGGAATGTCCACTATTTTTTTCTCAAAACGGGTTCTGCTTATTTTGGATGAAAAAGTTAGAATAGTTAATTGAAGAAGATTTTTACTTAAATTTGTAATTCTAACAGTTCTTATATAAAAGATATCATACACAATTGTTATGAAACTTTGTAGAGTGGCACAATCGAAGTGGCTTTTTTACCAACTATCCTAAAAAAATCTGGAAGTATATTGACCATGGTGAGTGGTATGATACTAGAAATTTCAAAATAATCAATCCAACACTCAAGGAGAGGAATACTCATCATCCTTACCAAATAAAATTCACGGATGATTCAACGATGACGCTGCTCCAACCATTGAGTCCCAAAAATTACTTCCGATTTGAGGATTTGGATGATATATATCGTGGTAGAGTTAATCATCCCATATCTTTCGGTAAGTTTTTCTTTAATTAATTTTATATTGTTATGATAAAATCCATGAAGATAGTTAATTGGTATCTTTGTGGTCGAGAATCTGGAGTCCTTTTAGGAATTTTGTAACTTTGTGTATTGGTCCCTCCCATAGGAAAATACAAATTAAACTTTTACCAAAACTAGATTTGAAAGTATCATTGTACACTTTGAAAAACTAAATTCTGTCTTTTTCCGAATTAGATGTTTGTGGGTGTGTAGTAGATGTGAAAGACAAAAGAAGACATGACAGTGCCAATGATTGTAATGAAGTTGTCTTCAAGCTATTGAATGGCAGGTAAAACACATTCATTCACGTTTAAAGGACACTTACATTTTAAATTTTGTTTCTCATAGGATTTATATTAACTTGCTAAACCTATAGGAATGAATCTGTAAAGTGTCGTGACAACTATGCTTCTCGATTCATGTCTTCTTGGGAATCAAACGGTGCCATCTCACATATAAATCCGAACCTGTGTTTTGTGTATTACGGTTTTGGAAGGTTGGAGAATATGAAGGTACGTACGAGTAGATAGATCTGATCATAGAATCAACAAACGGTAAACTAAAAATTCACTTTATATGGAAAATGTCTCTAGGTGCGCCATGTCTTGTAAATACATTAGCCTCTTCGAAGATCTTTATAAAACCAGAGTTCAAAGGACTTGAATATCACAAGGCTATGTAAGTGGTATTATGTATATAAAAATCTAATTGTGTATGTTGTTAGAATAAAAAATTTATATACATTTTCTATATTTATGGTTCTGAATTTGCTGAACGTTCTTACATAAACCATGTGATAGAGCACGAAGGGGAGCCATAAAGATCGTTTATGTTGTCAGGGACTCAAAAAGAAAGAATGGAGCCATAAAGATCGTTTATGTTTTTTTTGAAGGTTTATTTATAATTCTGATTGGTCTAAATGTTTGTACTAATTCAGAATATTTATAATTCTGAATGTTATATTTAATCAACAGTATAATCACATATCCATTAACATTGTATATGTACGTACATATCATTAATGATTTGAGTGAACATACACAGATGCAAAGAACCGTACATCAGAACACAGTACTAGCAAAACACACCGTACATTGGTCCGTTGGTAGGAATAGTAGGATATTAAAATCGGATTTTTGCAAGTCTTCTTGTTATGGCCCAAGCTTCTACACCTGGTACACTTATTTGGTAGAGAGCATTTCTAATTTAGAAAATATAATCGAAGTCTGAAATTTAGAAACCATAACTACTAACCTTGTTTTCTCCCTTTGACGGTATCCTTTTTGAAGTTGGCCTTCCTGGTGGTTGTCTACTATGTGGAGAGATGAAATGAACTTCCGAGATACCAACTGGGATTTCAACGTCATTTGGATCCTAAATAGGTAAAACCGGTTCTTGATTTGAATCTCTAAACGTGTTTACCATATACCACCTAGCAACCACAGACTTTGGATTTATCCCAAAATAAATCACAGCCGCTAAACCGTGTTCACATGAAATTCCTAACATTTTGTACACAAGATAGGTACACGTACGCCGAGTATCAATGTCACAAGTATGAATATCCACATACCGCCTGATTTTGAAATTTTCAGATCTCTTTACAACATGTGCAGTCAACTGCCAGAGACAACTTTAACAATGTTTTACTGCATGGAAAGACATCGTCTTCTACAATATTTTTTTGGTTTGAAACAAACTTCCAACTTACATTGTCTCCCTTTTCATGCCAATTTCAACTTGTGTCTCATCTGCTCTCACATTGAGTAAATCATCAAACATTGGAGCATCAACAAGATCGAGCAACTCAGCCTCATCGGTTCGAAGCCATTAAAAACTTGGTACGACTCATTCAAGGTGACTAGTCTGTCTCATGATTCAGATATCACAGCCCTTGATGCCTCTCCAATACCAATCTCTAAACTATTTCCTTCTCCAATAGCAGGTTCTTATGAATTTGTGTACGTAAAATAAGCATTTTCTCATACTTCATCATGTACACATGTCGTATTGTACGTACATACCTCAGCCTGTTGAATTCACCATTCCCTTCAAGATCATCTATGATTGGTCCATCACATACACATGCATTGTTATACGTACACAACTGTAATAAGCGGCTAAATTTTCCTGGTGTACCCGTTGGTGGTAGATTGTCGCCAACGTCTCTGTTATAGCCTATCCCATATTCTCGTTCCACAATATATGTCCACTTGTAGTAATCATAATCTTCGTCATCTCCTTCACTACCTTCAATAGTTGGATCAAGCGTACACCCACCACTTGATCAATTACTGTCCTCACCTGCATCATCCTCTTTATCATCCTCTTCAACATCCTCTTTATCCTTATTTGCTCGACCTCTACCCCGTCCTTGGGTTCATCCACATTTACTAACTCCAACATCGATTTTGTTGGACTGTCAGTCCCTGCGCACTTTTATTTTCAGTCCCTGACAACTTATTTTATTTTCATGACTGTTAATGTCCACACATACCTTAACTTTTGGAGAAAATAAGACACACATGTTTACACTTGCATCACCACTACAGATGACAATGAATGTTTCTGACCTCTTTTGATTGTCAATGTGCACAGGAGGGCGTTTACATTCTATCATGACAGACATCCGTACTGGCATCCAATAACTGATTGTTGGAGTAAACTCTATAGCCGGAATTTTGAACAACTCACATAACGTAGACGACAGCTCCGTATACATAATGTTTCGTTTCAGTAATATCCAATCCCTAAGAACAATGATACAGGAATATCCATTAGACATCTGCAACATAAATGCATCAAAAACACATTAAATGCCATGGCTATCACTACATACACAAATAAATTCCCAACAACACACAACAAACATTAAACCCACACAAGTTCCATTTATTTTGCTTTGTTCCCCAATGAAAAGAAAACTATTTATTTTTTTCTATAAAGATTGTTGTTCTTATAGAATAGCTCAAACTTTAACTTAACCAATGCAAATATTACCTGAATATTCTCTTCCATGTCTACACAATTTGAAATTTCAAAACTCAACTTTCTTCTTCTCCACAATCTCATCTTCGTTCATCAATAACTGTCCGAAATTTTAGAGGTGGCTAGAGGGTGAAAACTGTTTTTCACTTTGACTTAAACTGTTTAAATAACTCCCCATATGGCTAAGGTATGTATTTTACCCTATTTATTATATACTAGGTTGAGTCGCACGCACTGCATGGGTTTAATAATATAGAAAATATACTACAATTTGAAGTTTAATATATTGAGATTTGCTTAGATTTTTTTCTCAAATTGATTATTTTGTATGATATATATGTTAAAGTAAAAATTAGCTTATAGATTCTTAGACAAAATGCTTGCAGCAAAATATTAGATATGTGCAATGCCAAAAAGTAGGAAATAATTCATTTAACAAATTGAACTGTAAAATTTTGAATGTTTAATCAAGTTAAATAAAGTTTTTTTTTTGTTTTGGAATATCAAATGGGGATTCTCCTGAGGGGACATGGGGTTTTCTAGATATCGATAGCTCGAGGGACTGAAGATGGCAGAGGATATAGAGGTTCTCCTGGTACTGAGATCTCGAGGGTGAGGTGGTATGGCTCGAAGACGGGGGTCTGAGAGTGTGATCGGTATGACTTGGAGGTTGCGACCTAAGAACAGATGAGTTGGGGGTAAAAGTGGCAAGGACGTGGGGATAAAATTAGCGAACGGATACGGATCTTGGAGATTGATGGGGGTTCAATCTTAGATTTCCCATTGTGACTGGATTGCGGATCTCTGGGTTGATGGGGGTACAATCTCGGGGATTTCTGTGTGTTGACCGGGAGGGTTTGGTTTAT
>NC_025691.1:12896619-13034163 GCF_000633955.1 Camelina sativa
GGGGGGGGGGGGGGGGTTGGGATATTTGTGTCGATTGGGAGAGTGAGGTTTGGGGTTGATCGGTGGGGTCTGATTTATGTTGATAAGTTGAGTCTGGGTGTTTTGGACCGTTGAGTCAGGGTTGTGGTGTGAACCGTTGCAACGGTGGAAATGCTTTGTAGTTGGAGTGTAGTGTTTTTAGATTTGAGGATGAATCTTCTGTTAGACGGGGAGAATTGTAAAGCCCGTGAACCAAAATCCTAGTTTGGGATGTGCATCGATGGATTCAGATGATGCATCGGTCGATGCAAGATCTGTTTTTGCAGGATGTCTTAATTGAAACGCTCGTTCGGCTACGTTTGAGGTTTTTGGAAACCCTAGGGGTTGTGTATAAAAGGGAAGCTAGACGTGTTAGTGTGGGTTTTAGCTTTTTGTCGTTTCCGGAAATTGAGAGAAGGAAAAGTCTCTGTAAAATCTTTCCATGAGTCTTTTGTGCCTGTTTTTGGAGGGATCTGTCCGTAGGAAGTGAGACCTTAACTTGGAGTGACGTTTGGAGGCTTCTAGAAGGCTTGGATCTTGGTGTTTTCATTCTCTTCTTTCTTAATCAAGGTGAGTGCGGAACCATGGTTTATCTAAGTGATTAGATGTGTATTTTTGGGAGTTTATTGTTGTGATTGTTTTTGCGTCGGTCGATGCAGTTAGGGATTTGATGGAGACGATGGACGTTGCATTGGTCGATGCAAGGAGTGCATCAGTCGTCGCAAGGAGTGCATCTGTTGACGTAGGCGGCGTTGCATCTGTCGATGCAAGGAGTGCATCGGTTGACGAAGCTAGGGATTTGGAGGTTGCATCGATCGACGCAAGGTCGCAGAGTTACAGATGTGTTCAAAATTGCTTGGTTTGCTTTTTTGTGTATTGTTTGTGTTTATTTTTTCGCTTGTGTGTATAGCCTAATAGATGGGAGGATCGCCTCACTGAGTATTTGTGATAATACTCATGCATTGTGCAGGTATTTAACGTGGAATCATGATGATGAGGAGGAGGATGATCTAGGATCTCGTTTGTTTGTTGATGGTTATGTCTTGTTATGTGTTGGAACCTTGTATAGAGATATGCTAAGTTGTTGGATTATAATCATTAGGAATATTTTTGTATTGATGATAGGTTGGAGATGGTTATGTTGTTGGAATGTTTTCGTTGTGCATATTGGTTATTGTTGGTTTAATAATGATATGTGGTTTGGTATATTTAATTAAATATTATAGGGTGCTTAATTACGATATTAAAAAAAACGGGTAGAGTTGTTTCAACATTGGCTAGAAGTAATTCAAAAATCAGATCAACGACCACATATGTAGAAGTTCTTGATGGTTTGGAAGCCTTGCAACTCTCGGAAGCAATTCTTGTCCTATACATGTGTGTTATATTGTGTCTAATGCTGCTTTGAATTCATTAACTGGTAAATGTTTTATTTAAATATCATCAATTCCAGCCCATAAATTGGATTATTAGAAGGTACGTGTACTTGGCTTGGCTTTCTTAAAACTAAAATTAGAAAGAATGTCATCATGCATTCACTACCACTTATTTATACTTCAATATTCACAACCACTTATTTATACTTCAATATGTAGTAATGAATTATCATATGCGTAATACATTTTTAATATTGAAACATGTAAACTTAATTACTCCTTCTGTTTCTTTCTATTTTAACTATTAAGTGATGCTTTTAAAATATTCACATATATACCCGAGTTTCAAAGATTTACCGAGAGGTTTAAAAGAATTGATTTGATCAAAGTAGATTTATCTTTTTGGTCAAAGGTTATGAAAGAGCTTCATAGTTAAGTGTGCTTATACTGGAATAGTCTCAGGATGAGTGACCTTCCGGGAAGTGACTGTCGGAACTGTGCGAGTGAGAACAAAACACAGAGAAAGATCATGTGGTGATTTGTAAGGAAGATACCAAGTCTTTAAAGTCTCCCGGACGTAGCAAACCGAGCGTCAGATATGGATGGGCTCACGGGCCTAGTGAAAGGACGTGAAGCCTATTAAAAAAAATGGACTCATTGACTGGAAGTGGACATGGTGCTACTCAGAGGTAACGGTTGGGGCTTTACAATTATGTTTGTTAATTTGTAATCATTATATTAAAACATAATTTTCTATCTAACTAAAAATTATTGATTCAATTTTTTTAAAAAATATTTAATCGAACGGTGAAAAATTAATTGCATAGAATGATGCAACCTCGTCTAAAAATTATTGTAAATAGTGCATAAGCATTTTAACAAAAAACTATTTAATTATTTTCTAATGAATCGCTAGAAACTTACTATTTAAACAATTTTATAATTATGATATAGAATTCTTGGTCTCTTGTTTCCTCCATTTAGTCATTAAAATATTACGAAAAAACATACATAATGGTTTGACAAAAAAAAATCGAGAAATTATGAAAGATCACCAAATTTAAATTAATAGAGTTACAAAAATTCAGTAAAAGAAGTTAAATGTGAAAAAACTTAGTAACCAATCCATGGTTTGGGGTAACATAATAAGGTATTATTTTTTTAGTGCTCTTTTTTACGGTGAAAGTTGTTTTTTTACGCAAATAGATTTATATTAAATTAACCATAGTTAGTACAAACTACAAAGAGATTCAATTAGCCAATCTGGCTTTGAAGACTCGACATAACAATCCATAGTTTGCCAGTCCAGCTTAGCAAGAGAATGAGCAGCTACATTATTATTTCTATTTGTAAAGATAAAAGAAACATGTTGATATTTGGAAAGCCATAACTGTATATCTCGAAGTACATTTGTGAGTGAAGCATTATAAAGCCGACCATTCACTAAGTTAATCAGATTCTCACAATCAACTTCGAAGACCATCGAACTAGAGCCATAACCTCGAATCCAGAGTATTTGTATACTTGATAATAATGCCTTCGCCTCTGCCTCCAGAGCTGAGTCAGAAAGAGATAGTTTTGTCGCTCCCCAAACAATAGCTTCGCCCAAGTAATTCCGCATTATCCATCCTCTTGAGGTGTGATGACTATTGGGATCGTATGCTGCATCAAAGTTACATTTAAGCACAGGAAAAGTAGGTGGTGACCATGTTGAATTTTCATTTATTAAAGTTGGACTGCAATTTCTTTCTGTTAGTTTAACAGTTTGTATCAATCCATTTGTTTCAGCAAGTGCTTTTAAAATAGTAATTGTGGCTCCCTCTCGAAATCCATCAAAAACTAAAGTGTTTCTAGTTTTCCAAATTCGCCAAACCAACCAAACAGGAGATAACAAATCTTTGATGTTGTTATGTTGATTAGAAAGATCAATCAAAGGTGCAATTACCGACTCTGCATCAGTATCAACCTGTAGAAGATTTAAAGATAGAGTGTTTGACATTCTCCAAACCATTTTAGCAAAGGGGTAGGTAAAAAGTGCATGTAGGATTGTTTCATCATCTTGATTGCATCTTGGACAAGTTGAACTTATGATCATGCCACGAGTTCGTAATCTGGTTGTTGTTGGTAGTGCTCTCGAAACAACTCTCCATAGAAAATGTTTTACTTTTGGGAGGATGTTCAACCTCCATATTTAATTCTTCAATGCTACTGATCCATGAAGTATATTTGGGACAGGATTTGTATCAAAAGGATTGTGTGTGAGGAACCAATACCCTGACTTGACAGAGTATTCACCAGAGGTTGTATAATGCCAGATTAGAGAGTCTTCTGTTACAACTTGTGAGATGTATAGGTTTTTAATATCTGTGTTATCTTCCGGAGTGGTAAAAATGTCCAACTGTTGTGAGTCCCATGTACGAAATTCTCCTGTTTTTTTATATCAAAATTTCCATTGTGGAGACGCTTTGTGAAGCTACTGGGTTGATAAGTCTCGGTGGATGCTCTGCAAGCACATTATCAACTCCCAAACGTATTGTTTTGCCATCCCCAACTAGGTATCTTGATCCCTTTTTGATCAAATCTATTCCTGCTAGTAATGATGCCCACCTGTATGATTGATTTTTGCGTATCGTGCTTTCATGACTTTGGCAAATAAAGAGTTAGGAATACTTAATGAGTCTCCATGCTTGTTTTGCAGGTGGGCATCAATAATTTTTTCAAGGTCTCTAAAACCCAATCCTCCCTCTTTCTTGGATTTCTGAATTTTGGTCCAAGCGATCCATGGGATACCTCAGTGATGTTTATCTCTTTCCCACCAAAAATTCATCAGCAGAGTCTCAATGTATATATGATGCTCTTTGGTAATTTGAAACATGACATTGCGTACACAGGCATTGAGTCTGCTACTGATTTTAACATGATTTCCTTTCCTACCAGCGATAAGGTTCGTGTGCTCAAATGGGACGTACAGTTTCTTACACGGTCAATGATATAGCTAAACATCTCTTTTTTATCACGACCGAATTGTTCTGGGAGTCTGAGGTACTTACCACCTCCACTGTGGTTTGGTATGTTTAAGATCATTTTCAGTTTGTCCTGCATCGTACCATAAACTCTAGAGCCGAAAGTTATCATTGACTTTGATGTGTTTATCTTTTGACCAGAATAGTATTCATATATATCAAAAACATCCTTTAATGCTTGCCAATTTCATCTATTTGCTTGGTATAAGAATAATGAATCATCAGCAAACTGTAGGTGTGTGATACTTGGAACTCCATTGCCTATCCTGATGCCCCTAATATCACCATCCTTAACTCGAGAAACTATCAGATGACTTAAAATGTCAGAGCACAAGACGAACATATAAGGTGAAAGGGCGTCTCCCTGTCTAATTCCACGGTCTGGTTTAATATTCCCATGCGGTACTCCATTAATCAAGACAGAGTAGTTGACGTTTGACACAACTGACATTATCCATGTAATCCACTGATCACAGAAGCCAAACAATTTGAGTGTTGTCTCGAGAAAGTTCCACTCTACCCAGTCGTATGCCTTACATCAGTTTTAACGGCCATATAAGTTTGTGAAACACATTTTCTAGCCTTCAGAGAATGCATCAACTCGTGTGCAATCATAACATTATCTTGTATAATGCGGCCTGTGATAAAGGCAGCTTGAGCCTCAGAAACTATTCCATTCAGATGTGGCTTCAGTCATTGAACTAAAGACTTTGAAACTATCTTGTAGAGCATATTACATAGTGCATTGGACGATAATCATAAGGAGTATTCAGATCATCTATCTTTGGGATCATATAAATGTTAGTATGTTTAATGCTTGCTTTCATGATAGGTGTTTGGAAGAAAGATTTTACTTCTTGAACCACATGTGCTCCGACTGTGCTCCAGCATTGTTTGTAAAAGCGAGCCGTCAATCCATCCGGTCCAGGTGCTCTATCATCGTCTATGAGGCACAAAGCGTTATAAATTTCTTGTTCAGTAAACTCCCTTGTTAAACTATTGTTTACCTCAGTTGATACAGTTGGGCTGAAATCTGCAAATTCTAAAGGAGTGACAGAATGACCACTTGAGGTGTAAATCCCTGTGAAAAACTCTTGTGCGTGCATCCCTATATCTTGATCTCCTTGGAACAAGTTTCCATTCTCATCAAGGATAGATATGATCCGATTCTTCTCATATCTAGATTTTTCTGAAGCATGAAAGAAACTTGTGTTGTGGTCTCCCTCTGTCATCAATTCATTACGAATTTTTTGTTTCCAATGTGTTTCTTCATCCGCAGAGGCCCTTGTGAGTTCACCTTGCAAGTTTTGAATTTGACTTCTAAGTAAACTATCTTGGCTCTCCATTGTCGTATTTATTTTTGATTGAAGAGATTTAATCCTTGTTTCAGCATTTAGGTTAACTTGATGTTTCAAGTTTGCCATAGCCGCTCTGCAACTTGATATCTTTGGTTTATTGGAATATATGTACTCTCATTATTCAAAGACCAGCCTTGTTTTACGACCCTATCAAAATTTGGAACCTCACATAGTCTTTTGTCAAACTGAAAAGTTTTGCGACGATGCTTTTGCTGGTCGTTAAAGTGTAGAAGAATAGGCTTGTGATCTGAGCCTTCAAAGTCTAGAAACTCAAGTTCTCTATTCAGAAAAGATGCACGACCTGAGGAGTTTTTCATTGCTCTGTCTAAACAGCATTGCACTGTATATGTGTATCGTTCTCCCACCCATGAAAATATTTTGCCTCGAGAACGAATATCTAGCAAATCACACACTGAGATCATTGTCCTGAAATCTCGGAAGCTCCATTCATCTCGTAGAGGGCCTCCAAGTTTTTCATGGTTTATAATTATCTTGTTAAATTCACCGATAAGTTTCCATGGAGATTGTCTAGATAAAGAAAGCAACTTTAAGCGATCCCAGAGGTGATATCGTTCACTTTGAGTTGGATGACCATACACACAAGACAAATAGAAAGTAATATTATTAAGAGTCACGGATGTTAGAATCAGCGGAAGTAAATAGATTGACGTAGAGAGTTTAGACAAAGAGAATGAAAGTGTAAAGAGAATCTCATTAGAATAGATAATATTACAATGTAGGCGCAAGCCTTTAAATAGGGAGACAAACTAGGGCTACACACTTTACATTCGAATATCTAGGTGATAGTGACATAAAGATAGAGAGAGATGATCCCCATGGTGATAGCGACCACTCCTAGTCTCCTAGGAGGAAACATGTGACTCTTCCTCCTCTTATCTTCTAACGGCTATAAGAGATATTTTAGAGACTTCTCATGATCTTATGGGCTTTAGATGAACTGGCCTCTTCTCTTCCTCATGTAACTTGGTGAGACTCGGCCTTATTAGACATATGTACAGACGTACGTTCGTTTGTGGCTAAGTTCGGAACATGCCATGATCAATACCCCCCCTCAAGCTTAGCCTATTGAAATGGCTAAGCTTGGAACCCATGAAGCATCACATCATTAAAAACCTTATCATAGAAAAACTCATGGGACAAAACTATGTTAAAGGAAAAGAGTGTGATATCAATGTGTTAGAGAAGTCGATCATGGGCGTGTAACGTCTACTAGTCCAAGTTTGCTATGAATGTGTTCACAAACCTTAGGACATGTAGCCTTGGTGAAGATATCTGACAGTTGGTCTGTGCTCTTGGTGTAGCATGGAAGTGTCACTCCTTCTTCAATCTTCTCTCGAACCTTATGACAATCTACTTCAATGTGTTTGGTTCTCTCATGGAATACTGAGTTGGTGGCTATGTGAATTATAGCTTCAGTGTCACAATGCATTGTGGTCGGTTGTTTGGACTTGATACCATGATCCTTGAGAAGTTCTTTAAGCCATGTAAGTTCATTTGTTAACTTCCTCATCGCTCGGTACTCTGCCTCCGCACTTGAACATGAGACCACCTTTTGCTTCTTCGACTTCCATGTTAACAAGTTACCACCTATGAACGTGCATTATCCAGTGGTAGAGCGTCTATCCAGTGTGTCACCAGCATAATCCGCATCGCAATAGCCACCTTTTTCAGTGCTTGAGTTCTTTCCCATCCAAATGCCTTGGCCTCGACTCCCTTTGATATAGCTCAGGATCCTTTCCACCACACTCCACTGATACTTGGTTGGTGATTTCATATATTGGCTTACCTGATTCACTGCATAACACAAGTCCAGCCGTGTAATCATAAGATAGATTAACTTACCTACCAACCGACGATAGCGTGTAACATCTTCATATGGCTCATCTAATGGATCCAATGGCTTATCCTTGACCTTCTACCCCTTTCGCTTGAGCTGATAGTCCTCAGGAAGTGGAGTAAGCGCCGGTTTAACGCCGAGTTTCCCTGTTTCACTTAAGAGATCGAGTGTATATTTTCTTTGGGAAAGAAATAAACCCTCCGGAGAGCGGCAAATTTCAATGCCTAGAAAATATTTGAGTTCACCAAGGTCTTTAATATCAAACACAGATTTAAAAAAGGTTATAGTTTTGAGGATACCATCCTTGTTATCACCGGAGACAATTATATCGTCCACATAGATAAGAACCACAACAATGCCAAGAGGTCCTTGAAGAGTGAAGAGTGTATGGTCAGTCTCAGAACGTCGAAAGACTCGGGCCTTGAGAGTAGAGCTCAGTTTATGGTACCAAGCACGAGGAGACTGCTTGAGACCATATATGGATATGCGGAGACGAAGGACCTTTCCCGGAGCCACAATGTCTTCAAGACCAGGAGGCGGTGTCATAGAAACTTCCTCATCAAATTCCCCTTGAAGAAAGACATTTTTCACATCCATTTGCCAAAGATCCCATGAAAAGTTCACGACAAGGGAGAGAACAACACGCACAATATGTAACTTGGCTACAGGTGCAAACGTCTCCGTATAGTCAGCTCCATACGTTTGAGTGAACCCCCGAGCAACCAGGCGAGCCTTGTAGCGCTCGATGTCACCATTGTTTAATTATTTAATGGTGAACACCCATCGAGAGCTAACAACTTTCTTGCCTTTCGGTAAGTCAGCTTCATCCCAAGTGTGGTTGCGAATTATAGCACTGGTTTCATCCTGAACAGCGTCCAGCCACTCCTTACTCTCACGCGCCTCATCATAGGTTTGAGGAATATAATGTTCATCAATGTTGCTAATGAAGGCTTGGAATTCTGAGGGTAGAAGATCAAGCAAACATACAGATTGAATAGGATGAGCCACAGCTTGGTTGTTGTAATACACATGCTTGTTTTTCCATGTGGAGAGATGAGACTTGACGCGTTCACTGCGTTGAAGAGGTTGTACAGGAACAATCTCCTCTTGGACGATTGGTTGGTTGCCAAGAGAGGAAGAGGGACTCAAGATGGTAGGAGACTCATCATCACAGGTTGGAGGAATCAGTAGGATGTGAGTCAGGAGTTTTCGTCGGAGTATTAGACATTATCGTATCCGAGGAAGGAGAGACCACCGGTATAGGTGCTGTGTCAGGTGACATTGATTTGCCGGATCCTTGATGGACCGGTGTGGTAGTATTGCCAAGATGTTCAAGAAGGAACTGCAAGCTTGCAGATCAATCATTAGGCGAACATGAGAGAACTTTTAAGTCATTCCAGTCGCCCTTCTCGAAATAGCCAGCATGCTCTATGAACTTGACATCACGAGAGACAAGTAAACGGCTCGTGGTCAGATCATAGCACTTATAACCTTTTCTGACTGGTTGAGTAGCATATGAACATACACTTGGTGCTCTTGGCGTCAAGTTTGCTCCTTTGTTCTCCTGGAACTAAGACAAAACACACACACCCGAACACACATAAGTGATCCAAAGATGGTTTAATTTGGTTTAATACCTCAAACAGAGATAAGTCTTGCAAAACTTTGGTTGGTGTCTGATTGATCAAGTAACAAGCTGTCATCACAGCATCTCCCCAATATCTTTTAGGAACATGTGTGTGAAACATGATCGACCGTGCAACCTCCATAAGGTGGTGATTCTTCCTCTCGGCCACGCCGTTTTATTGGGGTGTGTAGAGACAGTTTGTTTGTTGTAAGATGCCATGCTTAGCTAAGTGTTCTTTGAATCTATGGCCAGTGTATTCTCCTCCATTGTCCGACCTTAGTACCTTTATATTAGCATTGAAGTGATTAGTAACATAATTCTGAAAATTAACAAAGGCATCATATACTCTATCTTTAGATGGTAACAAGGTGATCCATGTATATTTAGATTTTTCATCAATAAAAGTCACAAAATACTTGTTATTATCTCTAGATAGGCAAGGAGATGTCCACACATCAGAATGTAATAAATCAAAACAATGCTCATAAATAGTAGTAGATTTAGGAAAAATTGATTTGCAATGTTTCCCAAGAATACAAGACTCACAACTTGAGTTATCAAATGAAACATTAGGGATCATTAATTCAAACGCACGAGAGTGAGGGTGGCCTAATCTAGCATACCAAACATCACTTGAACTACTAACAAGACTAGTTTTAAAAGAAAAAGAAGAAGAAGGGCTTGGTGTAATTTTCTCTAGGACATAGAGATCTCCATTAGCATTCCCTTCCCCAAGAATCTTTCCAGTCTCAATATTCTGAAAATGAACACTGTTAGGACCAAAAATAGTATAGCAATTCAAATAAGTAGTAGCTCTTTTTACCGATAAGAGGTTTGAAGTAAAGTTAGGCATAAAGAAAGCTTTGGAGTTTTTATCAAATAATTTCAAGTCTCCTACTCCCTTAACAGGTATGCGGTCTCCATTTGCAATAATAACATTCCCTAGGGCCGGTTTTATGTTGTTTAATAGATTAGGATTACTTATCATGTGATGAGAAGCACCAGAGTCAACAACAAGCGATCTACTAGGTTTAGAAGCAAAGAAGGTGGTACCAGAATCCTTTAGTGTTGCAATGGATCGAATGAGGGCCTCCAAGTCTGATTTCCTCACAAGATCCCCATAGGATGCGGGAATAGCAGTAATGTTCCCTTGGTTTACAACACCGGATCCTTGACCGCTTGTCCCTTCTTGAGAAAGATGTGCCTTGAACTTGGCCGGTTTGAGGTGAGGGTGAAGAATCCAACACTTGTCCTTCACATGACCTCTCTTCTTACAATGGTCACACACCATCACTTTTATTTCCTCTTGTTTGTAGACTCCTTTGTTGGCGGTGACTAGGTCCTCCTTCCAACTAAAGAGCCCCAATGAACCTTGTTCCTTTTGTACTTGAGAACACACATCTTCAAGGGTAGGGAGCTTGTCACCTCGTAGGATGTGTTTGATAAGGTCATTGAACGCCGGATTCAAAGTGAGGAGGAGACCAAAGACTTTGTCCTACTCTTTTCACTCATTGAGGATGGCTGGATCTATTGTGCTTGGTCGAAGCATCTCGAGTTCGACCCATAGTGACCTGAATTTCTCAAAGTGTTTCGTAAACTCCAAGTCTTCCTGATGGAGACAGTTGATAGCTTTCTTGACCTTAAAGACGCGAGTCAAGTTAGTCACATTTCCATACACATTCGCAAACCTATTCCACAACTCCTTAGCCGTCTCGCAATATGAGTATGCTTCAAGGATGGGTGCGTCGAGCGAGTTTTGAAGAATGGCAAGCACGGTATGATCTTCTTGGAACCACTTGACTTCCTTTTCGATTTCAGCCTCCTTGTCTTCTTCCTTTACTTCTTTGTCGTCTTCTTTGTTGGCTTTCTTGGGGAGGTCGTCCGTTTTGATGTGGATCCATAGTCCCTGGCCACTAAGAGTGGTCTTTGTGGTCTTTTTCCACAACAGGTAGTTTGCACCTTTCAGTACCACTAGAGTAACGATTGGTTTTGTCTTCTCCATGGCAAGAACTAGAATATTATCCAACGGTTAAGATTTGAGAGTAGTAGAATAGAGAAGAATCGAGTGTAGAATTTAGTAGAATAAGAAGAGTATGTTTAGAGAATCAAGATCGAGAAACATGCTCTGATACCATGTTAGAATTAGCGGAAGTAAATAGATTGAAGTAGAGAGTTTAGACAAAAAGAATGAAAGTGTAAAGAGAATCTCATTAGAATAGATAATATTACAATGTTGGCGCAAGCCTTTAAATAGGGAGACAAACTAGGGCTACACCCTTTACATTCGAATATCTAGGTGATAGTGACATAAAGAGAGAGAGAGAGAGAGATGATTCCCATGGTGATAGCGACCACTCCTAGTCTCCTAGGACAAAACATGTGACTCTTCCTCCTCTTATATTCTAACGGCTATTAGAGATATTTTAGAGACTTCTCATGATCTTATGGGCCTTAGATGAATCGACCTCTTCCCTTCCTCATGTAACTTGGTGAGACTCGGTCTTATTAGACATATGTACGGACGTACGTTCGTTTGTGGCTAAGTCCCGAACATGCCATGATCAATAACGATAGGTCAATGAGTCTCTCATCCTTTGAAATCAAGGAGAGAGAGACATGCCTTTTCCACATCACAGCTAGACCACCACTCCTTCCTTGAGGGGGTACAATAAATAAGTTTGAGAATACTAAATCACAGATAAGTTTAGATAATACATCACACTGGTTGGGAGTTTCAGAGAGAAAGAGAATATCACACTTAGTAATTATACATAAACGACTTAGTCGAGATTTAGTCAGCGGCAATTCAATGCCCTGACAGTTCCAGGAGAGTACTTTCATGTTTGATCTGGGGGTATCGGGCCTCCCGCGCCTCCGTCGTTGTCGTTGGTAACCGAAAATGATCCGACTGAGATAGATGGTTTGCCTTTCTTACGGAGATGGCACATGACCGCCATCTCTTCCGCTGCTTCTGCCTTCTTGAAGTCACACTCAAAACGAACTCTTTTGTGTTTCATGAGAGCCAAGTTTTGTAACGCATTAGTGTTGCACTTCACCGAAGCAAAGTCATTTCCATACTCTCGGTTGTCTTGTTAACATTCTTAGCATGCATGTAACGCATTCGCTCAGCGGTTAGTTCAGTATCCTCAAAGAAACTAGGCAAGTACGAGGATGAAGATTAAAGTGGTTCATTCAAAGACGCATGTGCAGAGTTCAAAGGTGCATGTGCAGAGACAGGTGAGGTCCTCTGTAGACCAGGAATAAGCATCACCGGATCAACAGTCATGAGTGTTGGTGTCGCAGACACATCATCTCCTCCATCCTGATTGTCTCCATCATTCTCATCACCATCTCGGTCATCAGGATCCAAGTTCTCAGGATCATCAAAAGAGAGCGGACACTCCTTAACATCATGCTTTAAGGATCCACATTTCTTACAAAAGTTCCTAAGTTTCTCAAAAAGAAACTTGACTATTGTGTTGTCACCCACAATAAATTGAATGTTCTTTTTGAAACGTAATGGGTTATCCATATTCCAATCTATCCTAACCCTCACAGCCCCGACTTGATTAACATTTTCATCATAATCTACTTCCGTTACAAAGCCCAATCTATTACCAACCCATCTAGCCATTGAATTTTTCAAGTAGAAGATAGGGATACATTGGATTTGGACCCAAAAAGGGATGATCTTCATTGTTGCTTCTGTAATGTTTGGATACCACCGATGAGTAGATAGCATCCAATCATTGAACGACCAAGGATCGCGTCGGAGTACCAAGTTCATCGATTCTTTAGTTTGGAAGTGGAATTATACTTCCCTCCATCAAGAATCCTGCCAACACATTCATCTGCGAAACCCCAGACCCGCGGCATTTGCTGAATGAGAGCACATAGATTCTGCTTCCTTGGGTTTACCGGAGTGACGACTATGGAAAATCGAATGACAGATGCAGCCCGTGAAACGAATTCTGGAGGGAGAACAGCGGGGAGGTCATCAATTCCCAAATCAAGATCTTGTACAAATTTTCGTAGGAAATCACTCATTTTCAAACAATTCGTTGGAGAAATAGGAGGAAATGTTTGAGAAAGAAAGGAAAAGAGAGGGAAGTATGCAAATATATAGGAGGGCCATGATGGTTTCGGATGACGGTTTATCCCCTCGAAAAAAGAGACAAATAACTGTCATTTGAAATTGACAGAAAATAACCGCCAGTTGGACTCCCTAAGCATTTCAAAGAGAAACAATCGGTTGGAGAAACACTCCAGATCGAAAATTTAATCGGAAAATCGAAAGGACGTAACTGGAAAAACCAGTCACCCAGAGAATCGTCTCGAGAGAGACATGACAAAAAAACCAGTCAAAAACCAGACATGACTTTTACGGTGAAAGTTCTATAACTTATATTCATATTGAAATAATGCTTCTTGAATACAATGATTCTCTTAGGACATCTAAATCACATATCTTCTTTAAAATATGTAAATAAACAATAATGAGAAATCTAATACTATCATGGACTCTTCAATAATTAAAATCAAAAAACGTTTATCATTTACCTATATATTTAAGAGACTTGGCTAGTAACCAAACCTCATAACCAACAAAGAATTTCACTTCTGAATTCGAGTAAACTACAAAAAAAAAACATCTTCGCAAAATAAAAAGAAAATTTACTCTCTCATACAGAAAAAAATAGTATAAATTTGTGAGTTAGGGAATAAGAAAACTTTTGTATATAGCAAAAATATTATGTGGAGTATTAGTGTTTTTAAAAAACTTCATATGTTACAGTAGTAATTGCTCACTTTTTAATTGCTTTATCAAAAGTTGAGTTGAGTTGTATATACAAGACGTTTCATACATAATTTTGAATTCTTAGGATTAAATGTATTCATCATGGTTATTAATTGCTTTCATACATTTAAGACTATTGTTAGTATTTCTGTATTTCTTGTTTCAATAATTAGGAATTACATGAAAATTAAGAAACATCACTATTTGCTTTTAAACGTTTTACATGAGTTTATTATTATTTTAATTTTAAAAATGAATTTCCAAATGATTGTTGATTTTTTATAACTCCAGATAAAAAAAATAAGCCAATGAAAATTAAAAAGATTCAATGTATTTGTTTTAAAAGTGGAATTCCAAATGATTTATGTAATTATAACTCCAAATTAAAAAAAATAAGCCAATCAAACTTTAAAAAAAATCAAATTATTTGTTTAATATTTACCATAATATAGTTTGATTTTTGATAACTTGAAATTGAAATAATGAAAATATATATATATATATAGGAAAATATGTCTCTAAGACAAATTATTATTATTTTTATATTTTTAAATTATGTTAGCGTTATATAATTTGATATTTATTATAAACTTTAAATAGTGAATAAATAACCAAAAAAATTGTATCTTAAAACTTTTTTAACTATTATGTAATTTGATATTTATTTTCTTAAGTATAATGATATAAATAATTTCAGTAAAAAAAAAGGAGATAACAATGTTTAGAACACTCCTGAAAGCAAGTTGTAGAGTGATATCTATTTTACTATATATATATATATATATATATATATATATATATATATTTAGTAACACCCTATTTTGATAGTGCAAATTAGTTATTGGTTACCTTGACTATTATGCACATGTATATCTGCAATTAGTTATAAATAACTATACTACGATTGAAATAAACTTTATGAATTCTGTTAAGATCTTTCTTGTTTCATTTAAATCCTCAAACTATTTTTTTAATTTTTATATAAATAATCTAACATTTCCACATCGGATATCCTAAAAATTTACTCAAATTTTCTTTATACCTAAGAATCATCCGAAAAATTGGATATACCACCTTAAGTTTGGTTGGAGCTAATCTATGTCTTCTTAGTAGTTAGTTTCGATATTGGTTTAGCGATGTTGACATGATTGTCTCAAGAAAGTTCTTAGCTTGAACGTCGGAAATGTTAGATTAGCGGCCACTCATTCATTAATAATAAAAAAAAAAGTTCCAAAAAACCGTCCCAAACAAGAAATGTATTTATTATTTTTATTGATTCGGCAAATTTTGTGGGGGTAAACTCTATAAAACTTATGAACGATATTGTACGTAATTTCAGTTTACTCGAGATTAACTGCGACGAATTTATTCAAGAATAAATGAACAAACTCTATTAAAATCCCAACAAACTTTATTGATATCCAACTAAAGAAAACAAAAAACATCCAAAAATTCAAACAGAAAACCAAACATTCCTAAGAGCATTATCATTCTAAAGAACACTTAAATCAAACGCTAACATTGCCAGATTCGATTTCTTCCACCGGAAAGAAGTGTCTATTATGCAACATAATAGAATCTGCGGCGACAGGTTCGTTGTCTTGGTTCCTATGCCATGTGTACTGCGCATGAGTCTTGTTTTTGATCTCCAAAACAGCATGACCAAAACTTGCCTCCCTATAGGCCGAGTAACTTGGTTGTGGATCAGTGAAACTGTTTGCGATTCCTTCAATGTTTCCTCCATCTCCGATGGTGATGTAAATGGGAGCAGAGGAGTCTTTCACCGGAGAGCTCAAGCCATTGGTGATATTGTATTTGACATTAGAGATACGTTCCGATCTTTCGTAGGCGTGGACATGACCAGACAAAACCAAATCGACCTTGCTGTTAACGAGCCACGACTCAAACATTATTCTCATGCTCTCACCTTCCATGTAATGGTAGTTATTACTGTTGTACCACGGTGAGTGAACCATTACAATCAACCATGGAGTCTCTTCTCTGTTCACCTTTTTCAGCTCTTGCTCGAGCCAAATGTATTGAGGAGTATATTTGCCTGAAATGAGAAACAAATATGTTAAACAAGAAAACTCAACTATCAAAGTATATTTAGGTTTTCATGTGTGTGTTAATTACCGTAGGCAGAGTAGGAGGAGAGGACGATAATGTAAGCAGAGGCGCGTTTGACCGAGTACCAAAGAGGAGAAGTACTCTGTGAAACTTTGTAGGCATTGGGGTAACGGTGAGTGTAGGGTTTGAACGCGTGAGGCTCACCCTAATAAGATTCAAATGGTTAAAAAGAAACAGCTAAGGAATACAAAAATGACTAGATAAAAGAGAGTTGTGATTTCATTTACTATGTTCGGAACGTAATCAATCTCATGATTCCCGGCAGCAAAAATGAAAGGCTGATAAGCCGCACAGGGCTCCACGAATCTTCCCCAAGTATCCCATTTCCTCTGGTCATGGTTCGGATGGTCGTCTGCGTAAGACAAGTCTCCGACAAAGAGAACGGCTTGGCCTTTAGGGTTCGACATGTAATGATACAATGTCTCGTTAGAAGCATAAGTTTGTCCAAGATCACCTACAAACATACAAAAACAATGAATTAGATCAAATGAAAAAACTCTAATTTCAAATATAGTTTTCAAATTAGATCGATAAAAATTAAAAAAAGAAATGTACCAATGATGCCGAATGTGTATGGAACATCAGGTCCAACCTTTGGAGGAGTAGTGAAGGAGAATTGTCTAACGGATTTATCGGTACCAACCTCATAGATGTACTTGGTATCGTACTGCCAATGTAAACAAACTTTAGATAAATCTTAAAAAAAAAAAAATGATTGAGAAAGATAAGTTATTAAGGTACAAACCTCGAGTCCTTTAATGTTAGCATGATGGAGAAAACCAGAGGAATAGTCATAGAATCTGTAAGACTTCGTGGAAGCGTGAGCTCTCTTCTTTGCTGGCGTTACGTCACTACTATTACCAGCGATCCAGTAAGTAACGACGTTAGAACCAGCGAGGTTTAGCGGCGTAACCCACGAGACAATCATGGCACGTCCATCGTGATCTCCTTGTGTTAGATGAACCTACAAAAAAGCCAACGATAAAATAAGAATCAATACTAATTTATTCTTTTGGTCATGATATAAAGACTAACTATGCAACGAAAGCTTAATATTGGGCTAAAAAGAATTTTGTAGGTTTTTGAAAAGACTAATATGTTAACATCATAAGAAATATATTTGCTAAAAATGTAAAACACAACGACAAACTATATAAAAAAAAATCAAATAATGAGGTAAACATTTTTTAAAAAATCTAAGAAAAGGATATTCGAGATTAAAATGATCAAATCAAACCTGTTCAGGAGTGTTGTAACCACCAGGAGAAGGGAAAGTTTCAAGAGACATCTCAATGGACGGTAAAGCTTGACGAACGAATTTACTCGTGATTCCACCATTGATGATTGTGCTCATGCTTAAAAACAAAAAGGCTAAAATAACCATTTTCATCTTTGATGATTTTTTTTCTTGCTTCACGCAATACTAAGTTGGCTTTGTTTGTGTTTGTGTTTATTGGAGACGTGATGGTTACATATTTATATAGGGTGATTAAGTGTTATTTTTTTCTAGTGGCAAAAGAGATAATATCGTGAACTCTAAGGAATATGCTAGTACAAAAAGATTTTGTTCCTTAGTAGTTAGTAACTCTACGGTAAAATATATTGCCAAACAAATTCCTAATGCGTTTTTTTTGGTAATATACTTGATAAATTAAATCCAGTATACAACTCCAATTGACGGGTTCTATGACTCTTGTATTTGCACAGTTTTTATACAGTTTTAAATTAGTAATACACAGTTTTTACAATAATACCGAAAAAACCGAAATTGGAGGCAAGAGAGATATAAAACAACATTTTTTTCTTTCAAAACCCTTATTATTTCGTAAAACAATTTTTTTTTTTGGCAGCTTGTACTATACAACAAATCATATATAAATAAATTTAAAATACAAAAGTAATATATTAGAAAATTAAATTATATTCTTATCAAATATCTATTTTATCGACACACAAACATTCTTATACTAAATTACAATATCTAAATGTTATCTTAACAAAAAGATTTTGTTCCATGTACCTTTTCAAATATTTTACGATTTTTTAAATTACTAAATTTGTTGTAAATTTTTAATCATCCTTTTTCTTTTGACAAAAAAACGATTAAATTCCACTGATTTGTTACAAAATAGCCAACATATGAAATATTTAATAGTTACACTTTAATATAGTTTCACCACTTGTTACTATTGTTGCTTTTGTATATATTTTTTCTCATGTTTGGCCAACTAATCATGAAGTTTTATTTGAAGTAATGTTGATAAATAAATATATATATATATATATATATATATATAGTCAATGAGATATGTTATTAAGTTTTAACTTATATACTTACGTATTCGTATGCAATCAAATATTTTATAACTATGAATTAATATTATATTATATACGATATATTTTATCTTTGGCATATCACATAGCACATGACATCATTTACTAAAATAATATTGAGAAAACTTGATACAAAATCATCCAACTATATAATGGTTTGTATTAAAATGACAAATATTCTATATATTATTCGAACATAAATGTTGAAAAATATTCTAAATTCAATGTTATAAATTTTAGTAGTTAAAAAATACATTCAAATCTACTGTTATTAGAAACAATTTAAAAGTGGACAATTCTTTTTGTAAAAAAAATATAGTGGATTATTAGTGGATTTATTACTTAAAAATAAAAGAATCAAATCTCATAATTTTATGTGAGATTGCAGATATAATTTGTTAAAGAAACATAACAGCTTTCCTAATTCACCAAAGTTCATTAATAACATTGAAATACACTCATGAACTCAAATCTTTTCAATTATTAAAGAATTTGAGTAGATTTGTGTAGTGACAACAAGATTTTTTTATTTTAATATATACTTCTCAGTTCTCATATAAGAAAACTGAAGATATTTTCAATCAAACAAATTTATCCTACTCTAGTTATTAGAGAATAACGTATGATTTGTTTATCTTAAGTCAGAGATATAGCAATTTTTAATATTAATAACATTCCAATTCGAGTTTAAAAAAATAATATAACCTTTGATAAATCTATAAATAAGGTACTCATGACGCACTAGATACATCGGTCAAGCAAACAGATCTTGTATTATAATCTCTCTCAAAATTGTGTTGGATCAAAAAGTTCACAAAAGGCCTTAAATATTAAAGAGAAATGGTGAGTCTCATGAAAATAATGATGGTTATGGTTCTGTTAGTGATTGGCGTGAGTGCAGAGACGGTGTTGGAACTATGTAAACCAACAACGTGCAAGACTCAATGTCAAGGCAACAAATTCCAAAGTTCTGGATGTTGTGATTGTCTCTTTGGATGTCGATTTATGAAATCGACAATGTAAATAATACGAATATTCTTAGAGATAAATCGGAATTGGTCCTTTATTAACGTAGAATTCAAGAGATGTGTTTACAGAAAATGCAATCAAAGCTCTAAGTGTAATTAATACGAATGAAAATGCACTTTTCTCTCTGATTACCAAGATTTTTGATCCAGAGCTCTGACAACGACATCTGGTATTTATAGTGGGCCAATGACCTAGGGCTTCTTCAGTCTCTCTGTAAAATGACGATTTTGCCCCTGCAGCCAGATGGGCCAGATCCATGACTTCAGGCCCTAAATCTCTTATAATCTTCTGCTTGGGCTCCAGAAATGTTGGGGGCAAAAGCCCATATCCAACAATGGTCCCCCCTTAGTCCGATGTGCGATGGCTTGCTTGAGTCTGTCGGGTACAATTATGCGTCTCTAGGTCCATCTTGCGGAAGGAACAGAAGATTTTAAGAGTTTGAAGACCTTCCGGAAGGTTCCTCGATAAATAGTGCGTTGCGCACGTTATTCGAGGCATCCGGGAGATTCTAGGATGAATAGTGCACTGCGCACGTTTTTTGAGGCATCCAGGAGATTCCGGGATGAATAGTGCATTGTGCACGTTTTTCGAGGCATTCGTGAAGTTCCGAGATGAATAGTGCATTGTGCACGTTTTTTGAGGCGTCCAGGAGATTCTGGGATGAATAGTGCGTTGTGCACGTTTTTCTAGGTCCCTCGGGTTTTAAACGAGAGTTTTGCGCGTTATGCATGTTTCCCGAGGCGCGGGAAGTAGAGACAACTTCAAAATTAGGGTTTTCCTTTTTACCTCGGTCAACGTGCTGGTCCCCTCCATATAAATATGTTTCCTTGATCTAATTTAACTTCTAACTTTTGCTTCCTCCCACAAGGTAATTTCTTTCTCTCTTTCCCTTATCCTCTTCTTTTACTTTTTCGATTTTTTGTGGTTGTGTAAGAGCTATAGTTCCGCCGAGCACGCCCGCCGCCGAGCTGCCGAGCTTGCCACCGTCTCCTCGTCTCGCCGCCGGACAGATCACGCCCTGCCGCTGTCTCCTCGTCTTGCCGTCGGAGAGGTCACGCCCTGCCGCGGTCTCCTCAACGAGACACCAGACATGCCACGCCTTGCCACCGCCGCACCGTGCTTTGCCATCCATAGATCAGGACCGTGAGGCGTCCTGATCTCGTGCCGCCATGCCTCGTCGTGCCTCGCCGTCCACAGATCGGGACCGTGAGTTGTCCTGATCTTGTGCCGCCACACCTCGCCGTGCTTCGCTGTCCATGGATCGGGACCGTGAGGCATCATGGTCTCGTGCCTTGCCATGCCTCACCGTGCTTCGCCGAAGTCGTGCTGGTTTAGCGTCGGAACGATGGTGACGTGCTCGTTGTAAGGGGACCATACGCTTAGCAAAAGGGATTGCGAGATGGGATGGCGAGCTCGCACATGTGTTTCGATGGGCGAGATGGGATGGCGAGCTCGTACATGTGTCCGTCGGGCGTGTTCACGTAGATGGGATGGCCCCACGGTCATGTGCCGAGTTTGTTGTTTGTCTGACTGGTGAGATTGAGGTTCTAGTGGCGAAGCAGCAAAATCGAGATCTTTGGTGGCGAGGTGGCTGTGCTGGATTGAGCGGGTTGCTGTGTTGTGCGTATGCGAGTAAGATACTTGGCGAGCTGGAGATTTTGACGGCGAATTGGCAAGCTGGAGATTTTGTATGTGTTCGTGCCACTGCGAGTGAATGTTGGCGAGATGGGCTCCGTACGGGAGCGAGATGGGAAGTACGGAGATGAGATCGGTGAGCTCGCGAGTTGCTGAGCTAGAGAATGGCGAGATGGTGAAGTATCGTGGCGTGATGTCGTAAGGTGTTCCACTTTATTCTTGGCGATGTTGAGATAGTTGCGAGGTCGTGACCGAAGCGAGGTCGAGGATTGGCGAAGTCGTGTTTGTAACGGGACACATTGGCAAGATCAAAATCGAGGTTTGGCGAGGTCATGCTCATCTCGTGCAGGCGGTGAGCTCGTATCGTATTGGAGTGGTTCATATTCTAAATTAACCATGCTTGAGACTTTCGTATTTGCGACGACGAGATGGTGTACCATCCGTGAGATCAGATGGGATGCAGTACGCAAGACGCAGTACGCAGGACGCAGTACGCAGTACGCAGGACACAGCACGCAGTACGCAGGACGGTACCCAGGATGCAGTACGCAGTATGCAGTGCACCGTACATGGTATGCAGGATGCAGTACGCAGTGCGTAGTGTGCGGTACGCAGGACGCGGGAAGCGGTGCACGGTGTGCAGTATGCAGTACACGGGACGCAGTGCGCGGTACGCAGTACACAGTACGTGAGACGCAGTACGCAGGACACAGTGCGCGGTACATGGTACGCAGTACGCAGTACGCGGTACACGGTTCATTTGGGTGTGTTTGTTCTATCCGGAATCTGTTGCGCTTTCGGTACGTCTTTGACCCCATACTGATTGGTTGCTTGGTTGGTTTTGCAAGGTCTTGCGCTATGGTTTTTGGAGACGACGTCTTTGGTGAGATTTCAGAGGAGTTTGGAGATGATCTTTTTCGTGTGCTAGAGAGAGGCTTTGATGAAACTGGAACGAGTTATCCTTCGTGGTGGGACCCGTCAGAAGAAGGAGGTGTTGTGACAGATCTGGCGGATTTGATGGAAGAAGATGTTCGTGAGCTCGAAGTATTGTTCCCCACGGATAACCAAGCCCTCAGCCTGATCCCCCTTCATCCAGGTCAGCACCGCGGGAAGGTTCTCCCGTACGAGGAGCGCACTAACTCGGAGCGTGCCCCTAAGTCTCTGGTCGCTGGCCTAACTGTTGGTAATGGAGTCCCGAGACGTCGCAGAGATCGTAAGGGAAATAACGAACGCATTCCCCGCGACCCAGGAAGTTCCTTATGCGATGAGAGTTCCATAGCCCGCGTTCTTGATCTCTTTAGAATGCCGAACAACCTGCAGTTTGCGTTACCGAGTGTAGACGCGTGCCCGTGGGACTGCCCAGCAGGTCACCTCTGCGTTTACGCAGATTTTTTTACCGACTGCGGTCTGTGGTTTCCCATCCTAGAATTTTGGACGAGTTACTGTGCGCAACGGAAGATTGCATTTTCGCAGCTGTCGATCTCCACTATCCATAACGCGGTTGGGCTTACGATTATTGGTAAGTATATGGATATTAAGATGAGTGCCGACCTTTTCGAGCTGGTCACTAGATTTACGCATGAAAGTTCGGGGCTATGCTGTGCTTGCTGTATGCCATTCCTCACGATCCTGCGTGGCCAAAAAAGCAATCTTCCCGATTGGCGGAGGAGATTTCTCTTCGTAGAAATAAATGACACTTCTGTCAAAGATCCCCACACGATCTGCCCTCCTGCTTGGAACTTCACTCCCGGTAGCCATTGCTGGGTTGGGTTCGTCTCCTTTTGATCTTCCTAACTCTGTTTTCTGATGCATTTGTTTTATTTTCGCAGGCGATCCTCTCCCTTCTGCTGTGTGCGATTCTGAAACTGTTGAACAAGCTTTTGCTTTTCTTTTTAGTGGGACTTTGCGGTGGCAGACGTTCTTTCACACTTCAAGACTTGTAAGTTTTTTTTTGTTAGCTCACCTTCATCTTTATTACTGCGTGCTTTTGTGTCTAAGGCTCCTATTTATTCCGCAGGTTCACGGACCGAATTGCAAATAGGGGACTGCCTGATGCCGTGCTACGCTGACTTGTTCGATAGCGAGGATGCGCCTGTTGTCGCAACCGAGACCGTTTCACCAAATGCCGAGGTCGGCGTGGAGGTCGTTGTTTTGGAGCACGAGGATGGCAAGGTGCCCACTCCCGAGGGTGAGCCTGGTCGTAGGATTCGTTCCGCCGAGGTTGATGCAGCTCGTGATGCGAACAAGCCTTCTTCTATGTCCCGTGGGAGTGCTCCAGCAGCTGGTGGCGGTGATCGTTCTCGAAAGAGGTCGTCACGCTCGAGTCCTCGGAGTGATGCTTGAGGAAGTTCTAGGCATCTTCATCATGCAGAGGATGGCCGCGTGAGAGTCGATCACTCGTTTTCCTTTTGCTATGACGTGAAAGACTAAGCGTTCTCTGGTGATTCTCGAGCTTGCGCAGACCTTGCCAGCAAGATTCACGGTGACTTCGTTCCGCTTCCTACTCCTGGTGACTTGGCTTGTCCGACTACGTACGAGCAAGCCGTTCGTCGGCAGTTTCAGGTTAGAATCTGATCCATCAGTTCGCTTTAATGTGCATTTTACTTAGCCGTAATCCAACTATTTTTCCTTATCTCCTAGGCGATGAGCTGGAAAAACCGCCTTGCTGGCGACTACGAGGACAAGGTGGGCGCTTCTAAGAGAGAGACCGTGCTCGTTTAGGATGCGCTTGTTGAGGCTGAGCGATCGAGTAAGGAGAATGCGGCGATTGTGAAGGAGCTGACGGCTTCGCTCAAGCAATCAAAACGGAAGCTCACTTCCGAGTCAGAGCGACTTAGGAAAGCGAGAGATTAGCATGGGGAGGAAGAGCGTGCGAAGGCTGATGTTGTGATCGGGACGCATTGCGAGCGTATTGACCGCCTGAGGCGGCATGTGATTGCGACACGCGAGAGACAGCCCGACTTGCTCACTCTTAGCCAGGTGACCGGGTCTAGACAGTGTCTACAGACGATGATCAATAGGGGTGTTGCTATTCCCGAGGATAGGATGGTGCGACTTGCTACTAGTGAGGAGGAGTTCCAGGATAAAGTGAACCAAGTTGTAGTGCCTCCGCTTCTTGACGATGATCTCGAGCCATTCTCGGAGGCTACTGAAGGAGGTGGTGATGATGCTGCTAACGAGTGATTTGTCCTCGTGTTTTTGCTTTTTGATTTTCTTTTTGTCATTGCAAACTCGATTGCTGATTGCTTTGGTACTTTTCCTTTGGATAATTGCAACCTTGGTTTCTTTTGATTTATGAACTTGATTATTGCCGATTTTTGTTTCCTTTATTATGATGAAGCTGCTTTTGGATTTCATGCTTTTTGTCGCGCAAAGATTGATTATTGCGTAGAATAGAGATGCGACGTTTCCGTTGTTTACATGGCATATTTTGCAGTGCAGGACGTCTCCTGGCTTACCCTTGATATGTTGTTCCCCTAAGCGTCTCGAGTAGACAAGACGGACTTGTCGTACTATTTTAGGTGTGGTACGCGTGACCGGCTTACCCTGTGGGTGCTGCAGGAATTGCGGGTGTGCGAGTCGGGGTCTCGCCTTACTCACTCCGGCTCCTGCTAGCATTTGCGTGTCTGGGCTCGGCTTAAAATGTCCTACCGAAGTAAGGACGTCGATTATTTCACCATTGCACCCATGCGGAGCACGATTTAGAGCTGTGCGCCTGGCCAGGACGTCAGAATAAGAGTCGATTGATTGCTCGAAGATGTTTCGTTGCGAAACTTTTTTTTTTAAAGTTATAGTTGCACCTCGTGAAAGGCTGCCTACATACCCTCGAAAGGGATCAAACCATTCGTAGTTCAAATTACAAGTAAATGCGCGATGATAAGATTTTTTTTGCGGTAGATGGACTAATGATAGTAGCGCTTGAGATTGGCGGAGTTCCAAGATCGCTGGACTGGCATGCCGTTCATCTCGAGTAGCTGGTCGACGCCGGGTTTGACGATCTTGGAGACTAAGTATGGACCTTCCCAATGCGCGCCGAGTTTTACAGCGTTCTTCTCCCTTGTATTCTCGAAGACTTTGCAGAGGACGAGATCACCCTCGGCGAAGTAGCGAGGTTCGACTTTTTTGTTGTAGCATTTTGCGGCAGCTTGCTAGTAGTTTTGGATAGCGCTCTTTTTCGATGAACAGGAGTCTGTCGCACAACATTTTGTTGTTCAAATCAGGATTATTAACAGGCAAGGAGCGTCAGAGCGTGGGGATTCCTACTTCAGCCGGTGCGAGTGCTTCCATGCCGTTGGCGAGAGAGAATGGTGTTCGACCGGTAGACGTGCGTGGAGAGGTTCGGTGCGACCATAAGACACCGTCGATTTCGTCAGCCCATAGACCTTTCTTTGCGTCGAGACATTTCTTGATTCCGGCGAGTATAGTCTTGTTAGTTGCCTCTGCTTGTCCCTTGCCCTGCTACGGGTATCTTGGAGTCGATTTACTTAGGCAAATCCGCCAGCCAGCACAGAATCCTTCGAACTGTAGGGAAATGAATCGAGGGCCGTTGTCAAATACGATCTTGTACGGAAGTCCATGCCAGCACTTAGTGCGCAACAGTCGAGTTTCCCACTTATCTTTTGGACTTATCCCGTCGGCGATGTAAGCGATAATTTCGGTTTGCCAGTCGTCATCTGCGGAAGTATCAGGAACTTGAGCTGGGGCTGGTGGAGCCGGGTTTGGAATGGGCGTGGTGGAGGTGGTTGTGATTGCTAATACATTGCTCAAGCTTGTTGGGTTGAGGGAAGTCAGCTTCGAGCTTGGGAGAGAGTTCAACGAGAAAATCTGCAAGAACCTGTGATTTGGCGCACGTGCGGTTCTTGTATTCTATATCGTATTCACTCAGCTCGACTTCCCATTTCGCAAGGCGTCCTGACTGGCTTGGGCTATGGAGAATTTTCCGTAGAGGCTAATTTGTCAAGACTTCGACGGTGTGAGATTGGAAGTAGGGGCGGAGTTTTTGAGCGGAAATTATGACTACGTATGCGAGCTTCTCGAGAGTCGGATATCGGAGTTCGGCACCATCAAGGGTCTTGCTCACATAAAAGATAGGATGCTGCTCACCGCGATCTTCTCTGACAAGCATGCCACTTACAGCCGAACAAGAGATGGCGATGTAGAGATACAGAGTTTCTCCTTGTTCTGGTTTAGCGAGTACTGGTGGAGATGAGAGATAGTCTTTTAATTCCTTGAATGCTGATTCGCATTTTTCGTCCCATTCAAAACGTTTGTTTCCGTGAAGGAGCTGGTAAAACGGAAAGCACTTGTCCGTTGAGCGAGAGATGAATCGATTCAGTGCGGCAATACGCCCAGTTAGGCGTTGTACCTCGCGGGTGTTCTTTGGAGATGGAAGGTTGATGATTGCTGAAATCTGCTTCGGATTTGCTTCTATACCGTGCTTCGTAACGAGGTATCCCAGGAATTCACCGTAAGTGACGCCAAACATGCATTACTTGTTCAGAATATCAAAAGATTGTTTCAGGTGTGAAATGCGGTCTGCAGCTTGAGCCGACTTGACTTGCAAACATCCGGTTTACCAAGCGCTGATACGTTGCTCCCGCGTTCTTCAGCCCAAAAGTCATGACTCTGTAACAGAAAGGGCCTTGTTCGGTGATGAACGTTGTCTTTTTGCGGTCGTCCTTGTCCATCATTATTTGGTTGTAACCTGAGAACGCATCCATGAAAGATAACAATTCATTTCCAGCTGTGGTTTGGACGAGCTGATCAATGCGCGGAAGGGGAAACTGTCTTTCGGACAAGCTTTGTTGAGGTCTGTGAAGTCGACGCACACTCTCCACTTACCATTCTTTTTCTTAACCACGACCGGGTTACTCAGCCAACCTGGATAGCGAACTTCAGTGATTGATCCTGCGTCAAGTAGCTTCCATACCTAGTCATTGACCGCAGTTGTGCGTTCCGCACTGAGCTTGCGACGCTTTTGCTTAACGGGTTTGTAAGTTGGATCGACGTTGAACTCGTGGCTTGTAATGCTGGGATCTATTCCGGTCATATGATCTATCGACCAGGCGAACGTGGTTGCGTTTGTACGCAAAAACTGAATGAGTTTGTCCCGCAGAGCTACTGGTAGCTTAGCGCCTATGCCGACACATCGTTTAGGATTAGACAAATTGACGTTGACCTGGATCACGGATTCTTTTGGTGGCGGTGTATGTGGATCTCGCAAAGGTTCGGATTCGGCAATCACGAATGCTCTTGCATTGCGCATCTTTTTCTTGATGATGAAGCAAGTTCGAGCCATCAGAGGATCTTCACGCAGCATATAGATACTGTAAGCGTTCGGAAAATTGACGCATTGGTGGTAACTTGAAGCAACGGCGCGCATCTTTTGAAGCCAGGGTGTCCCCAAAATGACATTGTAGACAATGGGTTTGTCCACAATTGCAAAGTTAAAGCACTGCATCGTACCGTCAACGTAGATCGGAAGCATGATGGTTCCAACAGTCATTATGGTGTCTCCGTTGAATCCTGTTAGAGGCTGTCTGTCATGTGTCGTGTTTCGTAGATCGATCTCCATTTTGATCAGTACATCCTTGAATATCACGTTGACCGAGCTCCCGGTGTCAATAAGGATTCTAGTTACTGAGCTTTCTCCAATCACCATTTTTACGACTAGCGGATCGTTGTTTGGACTTGCATTGCATGCATACTCGTCTATAAAAATAATTGGATCGGAAGGCTTTTTGAACATGATGCTATGAAATGGAGAGCTACGTTTTGTTTCTGCTTCGTGGCAATAAGCTTGGATCGATCGAACAGAGTCGCGGCATGTTGACAAGCCGCCCATGATCATGTTGATTCGTCGGCGAGGAGCTGGTGCTTCCTCGAGCTCTTGTCTGTTATATCTCCGTTTTGGGGGAGGGGGTAGAGCAAGTTGATCGTGAGGAGGTAAACGCGCGATTTCCTGAGCTTGATCATTTTGCGCTATTTCTTCTATGCGCTGCCTACCATGTTGCTGCTTGTCCGCCAAGCAATACGGGTTGTTCACATGCGTGTTAACCCTTCGTCGTTCCTGATCGACGTTAATATCTCCTCTTTTGTATTTGTGGAGTAGTAACAATTGTAGCGTTTTGAATTCTTCGGTGGAATGACCACCGAATTTGTGGAGTTTGCAATATCCACGCTTGCCCTTGTAACTGGGGCCTTCAGGTTCACGATGGTACTTATTCCAACGCTTGCTATGTGGCTGCTCCTTTCCTTCGATGGCTAACATCGTTGACTTCCTCCCTTTTTCGCCCTTGGCGTAGTCTCTGTTGTAATGCTGGCGTGGCTCGTAGTATTCTTCCACGGTCTTGTTTTTCGAACTTGGAACTTTTTCGGGAACTTTTGGTTGGTCGGGGTTCCTTTAATCCTCCTCAACTTGGATGTACTGATTAGCACGTGCAAGTACTTCGCCTAAGCTTGTGACGTGGAGGATTGTTAGGTCATCCTTGAATCTGGTGCCACGAGCGAGCGCGTTTTTCAACGCACCGATGGCGGACTCGTTAGGCTTTTGATACATTCTCCACAAGTCAGCATTCGACTCGGGCACACGCATGAAGCATTGGTGATGCTGAAGGAAGGCGGTTGTCAGTGCTTCATAGCCATCGATCGAATTAGCCTTCAGTCTTGAAAACCAGTTCAATGCTTCACCAGTTAGGCTCTCGACGAATAGCTGACATCTTCCCGCGTCTTCCTCCTCTGGTGATAAGTATGAACTTCCGATGTGGATGGACATTGACTTCAAGAAGACAGTGGGGTCCCCCTTTCCGTCGTATGGTATTGGCTTATTCTTGTTGGTTTTGGGGTTGCGTCTCACTCTGACACCTGAGAATCTCGTGGTGAAAGGTGCACGTCGCGCCTCTGCCAGCACGGTTTCCAGCTCTGGTACTGCACTTGTCACATGATGCATTTGGGACGTAACCTTCTTCAGCTGAGCTTGCATCTGCTGAAGTTCTTGTTGTAGGGCGCGATTTTCAGCGTTTCCGGATTGATTCGGCCCAGCACGTCGATCCATGAGCATCGGGTTAGTTTGGAAATGCACTCTCGGCTGCTCACCATTTCGTCTAACGATGATTGACGAGAATCGGGGCCTTCCATTAGCGTGGTGCTCAGCGTGCTGTGAAGAACTCTTAGTGCGCATCAAATTATTTCCTCGTTATAACTGTCGGTAATCTGCGTCCAAACAACAATTCTTGTCGTCGCTACTTCATCGTAATGTTGCCAGGCCTGAATGTTCTTGTGTCGTAGCGAGTTTGCAATAAAATTACAGTGATTTTTAAATACAACGTAAATATGGAGTTTGCGGCATTTATTTTTTCCACACGTGTCTGTCTCTAATCCGATTTTTTGTTGGTAGTATAATTATAGGGTTATGAGGTTTGAGTTTACTCAAAAAATGGTTAAAGATGGGTTCGTCTCCACCTAAGAACAATCTGCACCCACTAATATTTTTTACTAGGTGCCAGGGGTTATATTCGTAATATTATCAATATCGTGTGATTAGCTTGTAGTGTTTAAAGCTGCAGAGTAAAGTTCTAAAAAATGGCGATACAAAGGTTATTTTTCTGGGCATTTTTGAAAATGTCTTTTTTTTTTTAATATTTTTTTTTCAAAATACTTTTCTATGTTGATCATTTTCAAAACTAATTCTTTTTATATATAAAATAATTTTTGAATGACAGCAATAATTTACAGTTATCAAAATCGAAAAATGTCCTGTTAAATTACAAAATTAGATTTTCCCACCAAATTTTTTGAAATTTATATATTATAAAAATCCAATGTTTTGAAACCCGAACCAGATCTAAACCAGAAAAACTATTGGGTCACCGGTTCATTGGGTCAATCCAGTTCGACCGCGGGTCAATAATATTTAAATATATTTAATTATTTATACGTATTATACTTCTTATAAATTTAATATTATTCTTTTGTTTTTGATATATGTAACAAATTTCTATTTCTAAATTTTAATAATTGTTCACTCGTTTAATTTAATTAAATAGAACTAAATTATATTTAAAATTGTTAATTCCAGAATTGTTTGTTTATATTTGACAGCATATTATTTGTATATATATATATATATATATATCAGTATATATTATACATATATGTCTAGGACCTAGTGGGATGATCTAACCAAATAATAATAAAAATTTCTTGTAGTATAAAAATGATTTGTTATCTCTCCTATTAATTGTCTAACCCTCTCTCAGGTGTCTCTTCTCTTTCTTCTTCTTCGTGACTTCAACTCAAACCCAGCCAGAATATTGTTCTTCGTCAAATTTTGCAGAAAAGGTGAAAAATTAACAGATCTGTTCAAATTAAAATGCTAAAATCGTTTAATTAGTGAAACCCAAAACCCGGTGGGTCGGTTAATTAAGGCGGGTCGCCGGTTTTTACCGAGTTTATCCGGGTTATCCGGTTTATTAGCATCCCGGTTTTAGAGCAAAACCCAAACCGGCAAATTGAGTGGGTCGCGAGTTAACCGGTTCGACCAGCCGGTTCGGTCCGGTTCTGAAAACACTGTAAAAACCTTATTAACACCAGGTGACCAGTGTCGGTCGACATCCTGACCTTTGTCTGTTGGGTGGTTTGATTGTGCTTGTTGTTGTTTGTTGTTTTGTGATTCCCTATGCTTGTGTGTATAGCCCTCTAGATGAAAAGATTTTCTCACTAAGTACTTTTATAAATACTTATGCATCTCTTTTGTTTTGCGGTGGAGGTAAAGGCAAAGTGTGATCGTGAAATCAAGGCAATGAAGAGGAGCATGTTTTAGTTGTTTGATTGGTTGATGAATGACTTCTGTTATATTATTAGAGTTAGGTCATTAGACTGTTTCCTAGGTTGCTAGTTCCTTGGTTCATGTTGTTTGTTTCAGAATTGTTGGTTTATGGTTTGTAGACTTTTATTGGACATTGGATTATTGTTAGATAATTGCTGGTTTAATGTTAATTATTTATGCTGTTTGAATTGAATGATGTTAAATTGATAGTGAATATGAGATCATTAGTTAATTATTATACTAAAAAAAAAACGGGTCAGGTCATCTCACGATGCACGAAACAAAATGACAATGACCTTCCGGTCGATATATACAAAACGAAATAAAAAATGAGTAGAAGGTACATGTTAGAGTAAAAATTAAAATTTTTTTCAACAGGACAAAAACGAAAAAAAAAAGCTGTCATTAAGTTTTTTTTTTGGACGTACCTTTTTTTTGGAAGAAAAATACCTAATTTTTTTATCTTGACATTGAAAAGACCTGACCCTTTTTTTAATACAATAATTTACTAGTGATCCCATACTTTTCCAATAATAAATAGATTAATAACCAATGATTCAACAATAATCAATAACCAACAATGTCATGAAGCAAATAACCTGCAACCTAACATCATTCTAATGATTCAACTCTAGCAACCTAACGGAAGCCAGACATCAAACAACCGAGCCACTAGAGGATCCTCCTCTACATTGCTTTGATTCCACGATCACACTTTATCTTTACCTACACCTCAACATAAAAGAGATACACAATTATTTCCCGGAAAACTTAGTAAGACAATCATCCCATCTACTAGGTCATACATACAAGCATAGGTGTGTCAACCGGTACCTCCACATGGTGTCGACCAACACTCGCCAAAGCCCTCGTGCCGTCAACTCATTAATGTCGACTCATACCTTTCTGGCTCAACCATGGTTCACAAAGGAGACTTACAAGACAATATGAAGTATGAAAACAACAAACAAGCAAGGAAAATTAATCAACCAAACCACAAAAAAAAAAACACAAATCAGAGAATCTCATGCTCAGATAAGCCATGGTGATGCATTCACCTCTTGGAAACAAAGGGATTGAGACAAACAACACCACAAAAAGCTCCTTTCATGTCCTTAGCCTTAGATCTCCTCTCCCAAAAACAGATCTCTCAGGAACAGGCTCAGATCTCAACCAGGATTCACACATGAGACTCATAAGGCAATAAGAAGCATCAAACCAACAAATTAGCAAGGAATCATTCAACGAAACCACAAACAAACACAAAACCAGAGAATCTCATGCTTAGATAAGCCATGGGATGCATTCACCTCTTGGAAACAAAGGGAGTGAGACAAACAACAAACACAAACAACACCACAACAAGCTTCTCTCACGTCCTTAGCCTTAGATCTCCACTCTCAAAAACAGATCTCTTAGGAACAGGCTCAGAGCTCAACCAGGATTCACACATGAGACTCACAAGGCAATAGGAAGCATCAAAACGAAAAAAAAGCAAGGAATCAATCAACCAAACCACAAAAAATACAAAACAGAGAATCTCATGCTCATATAAGCCATGGTCATGCACTCACCTCTTGGAAACAAAAGGATTGAGACAAACAAAAACCACATACAACACCACAACAAACTCCTCTCATGTCATTAGCCTTAGATCTTCACTCCCAAGAATAGATCTCTCAGGAACATGCTCAGAACTCTTCAAGAATACTTAATAGAAAAATTTTAAGAACTTTTCACACTTTTTTTTCTAATTTTAAGAACTTGTCACACTTTTTTTTTCTCGCTGGAAAACGACATAGACCTTAACCAAAACGCTCAAGTCGAATTCTTCCTTTCAATACCACGATTTAGGGCTTCTTGAACCTATAAACCGCAATAAAACGGAGTTTTAAACTTAACCAGCCAAACCAAAATTATTGGTGTCGATCGACATCCATCCCAAAAAAACAAAAAATATCGCTTGCGAATGTTACAAACATAAAAAGTATCCCCTATTTAATATTTCGGAAGTACACAACTTCTTTTAAGTAGACTATATAATAGTTGTAGGCTAGAAACTTATATAAAGTTATATTTATTATTTGATTCATTAGTTGGTTACAAAATAGGTTATATGGGTTGGTTTTCTTAGTTATACCGAGATAAACTTACAGACAATATCCCAAAAAATAATACAACTTAAGAAATAAAATATGTAACAAGCATATATTGTTAGGCCATATATACTATAAGACAATTAAAGAAAAGAAATATAATAAAATATTAGAAATTAATCACGTTTAAGCGTGATTTTCGATTAAGCAAACAAAATAAGATCTTACCTAACACACTTCCAAACTTTTGGTATAAATCATTGACATCTCCATTCACCAAAATACATCATATTCATAGAAAAAAAAGTTGTTCAATCTATAAAATATTCAAGCTGTAGTAATACTATTCTTTAAAAAAAATCTATTCAACTAAAATTTTAACGGAGTAACGAGTCAAAATTTGAATATTTAAATTCAATTTCATATATTTCTTTTGTTAAGTCGTATAATTTTATATACTATAATAAACTTTTAAAATAATTTATTTTGAAATATTTTAAAATATTTTAATTTGATATTTTAAAGAATATCATAAATATATGATAGATCAAAAAGTTAAAAATTATAAACACTCTAATTTGATTTGTTATAGCATGGGTAAATAATATGTCACTATAATATGAAAGAATACTAAGAAATATGATTATTTGCTAGGGCACGAGTTGAAATTTCAAAAAATATGATTTCTCAGATTAAATTTAAGTTTGAAATAATATTGTTTGGTAGGTTTTCTCGGTCAAGATGATTTTGACAAACATATGTTACATATTTAGTTCTAAAATTAATATGCGATACACTATGGGTTAAGTCACATAATTAACAATCAAAATACAATATATAATTTTAAACACTAAAAAAATCATAGAAATTTACAAATAAAAAATAATTTTTAAAAAAACACAACTTAACTCACGGTATGCCGTGAGTAAAATTTAGATCTACTAGAATATATCTTACAAAATAATTGTTATTTTTATAAGTCTTATTCAACATATAAGGCATAGCGTTTCATTCATAAAAAAATTAAAACAAGTAAAATAATCAAATAATGTTTGAATAAAATTACAAAATAAACAAAAGTAATTTCAACCAATGCTTTAGTACAGGCCATATTCTAGTTCTTTTATATAATCGTTAGTTTTAAGCGGGTTAACGGACGTTTATATGCGTGAAAGAATCATATAATGATGTTAAATTTTAATTCCACAGTTTTAAGCGATATATATGATTTGGTTATAAAATTTAACAGATGAAATTCTGTGGTCGTTGTTTCGGTGAAGTTAAAAAAGATGGTAACCGTCAGAGATTTGTTTCAATCCTCCTTCTTTCAATTCTGACGATAACGAAGCTAACGAAGTCACCATTGGGCACGTGGAGAATAAACCTCTTTTTCTTCCTCTAGTTGACATTAACTTAAAGCATAACGGATTGGAGGATTGTTCTTCTAGTGCGATGTGTTGAAATGTTGATGGTTATGCAAGTGGTAAAATGGTTTCTGAAACATGCATAATGTGTGGTGTGTGAGTAAGTATGAATATGAATGAATGATGCAGAATCAAACAAACATAAGCAATGATGATCAGGTGCATGAGGTTTCAATACTCTTATGCAGTTATAGTATAAGAGATGTCAATCCATAAAGTGTGTGATATGCATGCAATCAAGATATAAACAGTGACTCAAGTTAAGCCAAATATGAAAGTGGTTTTGATGTAACAGTTTGATGAAATAAATGTAAATGCAGAAAGTAAAATGCTTTGATAAGGAACTGAATGCAAAAGAAACAAATGTAAACAATGTTGAATGTAAGTGAACAAAGCAATGAAGATGCAGAATGTAAACTGAAATGAAACAAAAAGTAAATTGAACAACCCGAAGGTGCTCGATCAAGCACTCGACCGAGTGTGTGGTCGAGTGGTCAGGTCGAGTAGGACAATACGAGTAAAAGATGCAATCTTGACAACTTAAAACAGAAACAAATGCAATGAAACAAGATAATATGCGATAATAAACAATCAAATAACAAAGTAGGCTTCGAGAGATGGATTCATGGGCTGGTGTTCAAGCTGTGGCTATCTAGACTGGTCAACAAACCTCAATCAAACATGAGCTATCTCTAGAAAATGATCTTAATGACTCACTAATCTACTCTCATGGCAGAAGTGATCAAGTTAAAGTAACATCCTAACCCAACTCTCATTGGTGAAACCATAGTAAACAGACATTAAGAATCAGACCATTACTTGCCAAAAATCACCTTATACAACCAATCTCTTGAGATAAGCATGATAATCTCAATTATTAGCTTTATCTAACAACCTTAACATTGGTATGATGCAAGGAAGCTTAGGATATGATCTTCCCCTCTCAGATATAAGAACAGCTTAGAGCACATCTAACCCAGAAGAGACATATAATCAAACAAGTTTGACCATTCCAAACTATCACAGCCCTAAACCAGCCTAATCCATCTCCAGAATCCTAACTCACTACTCAAATGAACAGAACATGATGATGATGAACATAAACCCAGAAAATGATAAAACTAGCATGATAAGATAGATGAGATGATGAACTACAACTTTATATAAAGAAACAAACTCATATTATTAATACCCAGAAAGTTATGAGAGTTACAAGGTAAGAAAATCTGGAGAAAAAGCTGGAACAATAGCAATAATAAAAGAGGAAAATGTTATAAAAGTGCTAAAAACCCGAAAAAGGGTAAATACTAGGTTTTTTGGTGGCTACAAATATTTTTCTGACCTAAAGTGACTTGTGGGCGGCCATAGGGTACAACAGATATATATAGGACAAGAGGGAAACCCTAAAATAGCTAGCAGACAAAATAGAGAGGCGGCTTGATGTGCTCGACCACAAGCGGTCGAGTGGCCATGGTCGAGTCCTTGTTTCCTCTGTTTCTCACTGGTTGAGTCCTTCAGCAGCACACGGTCGAGTGTCTCCGGGTGTGATGTCGAGTGGTCTCCAATCCTTGGTTTCCATCCTGCTTCAGCCTCTATCTGCTTCGCTGGTTGCACTCTACTGCTCTTAAGCTCCATTTCCATGCTCCTTGAGTCCAAATCACCTGTTTAAACAAGAAACAATGCAAATGCAATGCAAGTCCTACTCTAATGGACAAACAGACCTTAAACTACATAAAAGTAACAAAACAAGCTAATAAACCATGCAAAAGATGTGAATAAACTATGGTTAAACATGGTAAAATATATACATATCAGTTTCTCAGCATTATATGATTTGATTCGAGGGTCCATCAAAACAATCATAATGTATTGTATATTATATTTTCATCTATGCATAAGTTAATTTGTGTACGCAAGTATGTTTTTTCTTAGTACTGAAATTCCAAACCGAATCATAAAGCAGACGCAAGTCTTGCGACTAATAAACGAATAATCTTTTGTCAAAAATTAGCGCCAAACTTGAGACGAAATATAGGGATATGTGACCCACGTTTTTTTATTATTCTACCGACTTTTTGCGAGGAAAATATTACACGTAAAGGCAACGCAACCCGATTAGTATGCCTATATAAACCGACTTTTGGATGAACAAGTGAGTAAGTGAAAATACACATTCTCTCTCTTGCAAAATAAACGCTATCTTAAAATATTCTCTTCAAATTTAGAATTTCTTTTTTATATACCTTAGAGATAATATGTCTCACGAGATTTATATTTGTCGAAAGTGGATGTATAAACATAGAGATTCCAATGGAATGGTGAAGCCGGAGTTTGTAGACAGGCTAGAAGAATTCTTGGTGAACGCGAATAAGATGCCATTAACGCAAGACACTGGTAATGCACATTATCCATGCATGTCGAAAATGCAAAAATGGTCAATATTTTTCTATCAAAACATGTGGGGAAGTATTTATATAATAGAGAGATAGTTGGGATTTGGACTTATCGTAATTCCGTTGAACCACCTCCAAAGATACAATTCGACTTCCTAAGGAACAAACCAGTTGAATCAACTTCATCTGCAGCAGAGAATTGAAATTGAAAGACAAATCCATTTCTGGATCTGAGTTCAAAATCAGAGCTTTGTTGTGGACTTGGAAGAGAAAACTAAGCTGAAGACTAACTTACACGGTGTAACATTTGCGAACCAGAATCTCGGTTTAGGATGTGCATCGATCGATGCAAGGGTGGTGTCGATCGATGCAAGGTTGGTTTTCATGAACGATTCTAAGTTAAGCGTTGCGTTTTGGGGTTAGGAAAACCCTGAAATCGTGTATAAAAGGAAGAACTCGAGGGTTTGGTCGAGTTTGGCCGTTTCTGGAGAAAAAGAAAGAGAGAAAGAAAATATTGAGTGTTCTTGAAAGTTTTTAGGGATTTGAGTCTGTTCCTGTAGAGATCTGTAGTTGGGATCGTTGTAGGAGCTTCCTAGGAGTGTAGATCTTCTTGTTTGAGGTTCAAAATCTTCTTGGCAAAGGTGAGTGCATGACCATGGCTTATCTAAGCTTGATATTTCTCTGATTTTGCCTGTTTATGTATTTATTTGGCTTGTTAGAACGTTGTGGAGTGGCAAGAGGCTTTGGGAAGCTTCTTTGTGGCATTGGTTTATGTGTTTTGGTGGTTTAGAGATGACGATCCGGTGAGAAGCTTCAGGGAAAAATAATGCTCGGCATGTGCATCGGTCGATGCACTTTATGTGTCGGATGATGCAATGCGAGGACGACGCGGTTTGACCTAGGAGCATCGGTTGATGCTATGTGGAGGCATCGATCGATGCAATTAGAGATTTTGTGCAATGTCAAGCTTGCATCGGTCGATGCAATGTTAGTGTCGGTCAATGCAAGTGAACCTTGTATTGGTCGATGCAACCCCAGTTGGTGTCGGTCGATGCACTTGTCTGGTTTGTTGTTTGGTTATTGATTGTTGTTTGATGCTTAGAGATAAAGGTAAAGTCTGATCGTGGAATCAAGGTGATGAAGAGGAGGATGTTCTAGTGGCTCATTGATGTGTTGTCTGACTTCTGTTAGGTTGCTATAGTTGAGTAAGTAGAGCATTGCTAGATTGATGATGTTATGCTTTATGACATGGTTGTTATTGGTTTAATGGTATCTGTTGGTTATTTTCCGCTTTTTGGTTGATTGTAGTTAGGTGGCTAGTGGGTATGAGACCACTAGTTAATTAGTTAATTATTTTTATTATTATTTAAAAACTGGTCGGGTCGTTTCACACGGGGTCAGCGTAAACCGTGAGATTTAGAACTAGGTCTTGACGACTGTGACCGTAAACCGTGATATCTATTTTGAGAGCATGATATGATATGTTGCTATAATCTACTGATTTGATACACTTTATTGCTATACTGCAAAATTAAAAAGAAAACAAAAACCATGTAATTGATTGAAAAATTTTCCTCTAATATGTTTTCAAACAGAAAATTTTTAACCAAATTTTTCCACTATTTTAGTTAGGGAATTTTTATATATATAAAAGAAATTATCTCCACATCCCTATATAAGTAAAAGAGAAGTACAAAAGTGGTTTCGGTGAAATAACCCGAAATTATAGGAGTCGGTTTCGGTGAAAAATATTCGTAGCATTATAAATAGGTTATCGGGTTATTTATTTTATATTTATATCGTAAATACTAAATGAAAACTTAAATAGATTTTCCATATAGTTACGATAATATTTTGATTCCTGTAATTTAGGGAACAAACAAACATAAATTTGTGTTATGTTAGTCGACAACGCTTCAATTTCGGAAACTATAATTATGGTATTTTGAATTATAGAAGTACAATTTACTACATAATTTGGAACATTTACTACGCAATTTTGAGTTATAGAAATATCATTTAGTTACAAAGATATTTGCTTTCAAACTGTACCTAAATTTTAGTCCCCTACTTGATTGCAAAATCGAAAATCTCATTAATACTATCCCAAATTAACAAAATCCAAAAATATTTCCTTTCAAGATTTGATTACCAAATTAATTATGGTTAAAATTTCAGAAATTAGGAGAATATACCTTAAAATCTACCCTAATCGAGTAATATGTATATGTCTACCTATAAATATATGTTAGTCATCTAGGTTGAATTCGTTATACCTTCCACATTTTTTTTGCTTCATTTCTCCATTAAGTTTTCCAAATGGCTTTGCTACTATGTTTCGATTTTTGTGTAACTCTTAAGCTTTGTATAAATGTTGCTACTTGGTTTCGACTTTTGTGTCATACGCTTTGTATGAACCATTACTTATTTCATTTGTATGCCAATATATATTCCAGCTCGATTTATTATATTCTAATACATATATATACATAACTAAAATAAAACTTGTGCAACAATGTATACCTTCCTTTACAAGGGAAGTGATTTCTTAAATTCAGATTTCACACAAAGTTTCACATTTTAAGTAGATAAATTAAAGATATTAAAAAATTTTATGCTGGCCGATTACACTGATGAGAATCTAGAAGAAATCGTTGTCCGCAAGAATATGGGTTAAAACTTAACTAATATAGAATAAATTAAAATCAATATTACATTAACGATAATATTGTACCATTAAGATTACCAATCTTTTATTTTGATTAAACTAATTCAATTTTTGATAGCTAATTTCTTTTGATATTTGACGTATAACAAATACTATTAAGGTAAAGATTAATATTTCAGAACTTGCATTTGAAAGTACATAGCCAAAAACAAATGCAATATAATCCGAGGGTTTTAGTATAAATAATTTTATACTGAAGCTTCAATTTAAAATTTTCAGAAGTTAAAAATGTGATAAGTTATATGAATGAAACAAATTTTGATTATTTTACATACAATGTTTTATTCAGAAACTAAACTATTTCAAATATTAACTAAATCAAATTTCAACTCAAATTTTTAATTCTTAAACTGTATTTTATGTATTTGGTTGTTCAAAACAAAAAATATATATATATATATATATATATATATATATATATATATATATTATGTATTTTACTACTTAAACTACAAAAAATGACCATGTATATGTAATAACTCTAGATTAATAGAAAAAATGATCTGAAAATATTAGTCGATATGGTCGATTTAAAGTTCTATTGTATTATAATCCTATATTATAAAGATTTACATTATGTGTAATATTCTAAAATTTACTTCTTTATAACATATTTTTTTAAAAGTTAATCAAATCTAATATATATATATATATAAGACTATCATGAATTTTTAAGTGTACACGAGTTGGTTTTCGAAACTCACAATCATATGGTAGAGCGGGTTAAGGTTTATTTTTCCACGAATGCAATATTTACGGGTTAGTCCGTCCAAATATATATTGTGAGTGTGTTTTTACTTTTTACAAATGCATGTTTTTACGAATGCAATCTTTTAGGGATTGGTTTGTCTAAATATATACTTTGAATGTGTATTTTTTACAAATGCAATCTCTAACTGGTTGGTTCATTAAAAATATACTCTAAATATGTTTTTTTTAGAAATGTAATTCTTTACAGTATTTTCGTATATTCCTACTTTTATTACAAATTATATTATATATAATTTTTATTACAAATTATATTATATTTATATATATTCTCCCGCGCTGTAGCGTGGGTCTGATCCTAGTTCTTCGTATTTTGGCAATAAATAATACAAAATCCATGTTTTGATTTTTGTTATAAATTTTGGATATTGCAATACTTTATTTTAAATATTTTTATTTTAATTAGAATTATATAAATGAAAAATATTACTATTAAGGTAACAAATCTACCATCTTTATTACTTTTAGATTATTGTATCAAAAATGAATGTATATTGAAGATGTAAAATTTATTTTATATATATTTAATTTGACATGTGTCAAAACTTTGTAAAAAATAATTTTTTCCAATGTAAGCTCTACTATTAGAGATTGGTTCTATGCTTTGGAAAATCGTCTGTATCTAGTTTGAATGGATGAATTTTATATGCTATCAAAAAACAATATATATACAAAATCCATCTTTTCCTATTGTGATTAATTTGAAATATTGCTATACTTCTGCCCAAAAAAAAGATATATTACCACTAATGTTTTTATTTCATTTCTAATTATAAAAAATGGAAATACGTAATTTTAGATAGAAATCCAACCATGATTAGTATATTTAGATTATAGTCTTTAAAAAATCAAACTAGTGAAGATATGGAAATTTGTTTCTAAATATATTTGACACGTGTGGCAAGTGAGTAAATAAAATCTTTGGAGTGTTGAAGTATCATCAAACATATTGAACTCTATATAATCTGATCTGTTGAAACAAAAGTTAATAAACCTGTACCAAGCAAAAATAATAATAATAATAATAATAATAATAAACAAAAAAAAAAGAAAAAAGGAAAATGTCGAGTATGATCAAGATAATGATGATGATGGCCTTGGTAATAATGGGCGTGAGAGCAAAAACGCTGACTGAGTGTCGTGAAACAGACTGCAAGTATGTTTGTGCGAACAAAGGGATGAGCACAAAGGCTTGTTCTAAATGTGTCCTTCGATGCAGTACTGCTTCTGACAAAAGTAAGCAAATAGATATAGCCAGGTCTCATAGTTTAGAAAGTTATGAGTAATTTTTTTGTTTTCAGTGTATGATTTTGATTCAATTCACAAATTATGGTTATGATTTATGATGTTTACAGGGACCAACGATGTAGACCAACGTGTCATATGTTACCGGAACTGCGATGTTGGTTGTGGCACAGACAATGCGTGCCATGAACGTTGTAACAAGAGTTGCGGTTACCCACCCTTGATGAATCTTCATCTATGACTTTGTTGAGACCTAGGAGTCATGGACTTGTGGAATATTTATTATGCATTTCTCTTTGTGATTTAGGTGTTTATTTTGTTGAATTTTTACATGTTGGGGTTGTAATTGGCATGGAAAGATTCTATATAAACATACTAAAGTCTAATAAATAAATATATTATTTTCTTGAAATAAATCTGATGGTATAATACTCATTAAGTATGAAAAAGATTTTTTTTTATATATATATATATATATATACATAAATGCTTGTAGGATTTTTGGATCTTGGAAAAAAAATATATATATACATGTTTAGAGAAAAAAATTAGTTTGACTATACACCAAAATGCATTTATTTTTTGGTTAAACATCTTGAAAAAAATTCACAGGTAAACATGCTTATATGGCAGTAGTTTGTCACAACAGTGCGAAAGATGACAAACCACGAGAAAATATCATGTAGTGATTTATAGGGTCGGTAAACATGTCTTTATAGCCTCCCTAACATAACAAACATGTCATCGAATAAGAATGCCCCCATTGGACGAGAGAGGATGTAGGTTCCATTAATGAAATATGGAATATGGGGTGTTCACAAGTGGTCTCATAGCTGAACCTAGATAAGTGTAGAATCAAAAGGGCTCATACCATCGTTGGTGACGGTCTTGGTGCGCAACAAGGATGTTGCAATTTGTTAGTGTGGGTGAACTGTAACACCTTGGTTTCAAGAAATATGGTGGAGCATACAGAGACTTAAAATAATATATTTGGTTATCTATGTAACTAAGGTGTACTTATCTTTTTGGTCAAACCTAAGAACTATACAGTTAAGCATGTTTATGTTGAAATAGTTTCAGGATGAGTGTCATTCTGAAAAGTGATTGCCAAAACCGTTTGAGTTAGGAAAAATCACGGGAAAAGATTATGTGGTGATTTGTAAGATCGGTAGACAAGTATTTAAAGCTTCCCGAATAAGATGGGACCACGGGTGTAACAACTCGTCCTGTGACCCCACTAGCCCACCGTNCACCCTTAACTATGGTCTCTCAGGAGGTTTGATCGGAAAGATAAGTGTATTTTGGGAACATAGGTGACAAAATCAATTCTTTTAAACTTCTTCGCATGCACCACCATAATGCTTGAAATCAAGGTGTTAAAATTCACCCCAATAACATATCGCAAGGTTCTCGTTGCGCACCAAGACTATCACCCCCGAAGGTGTGACCCTTCTAAACTCCACAATCTTCTAGGTTTGGTTCTGATATCACTTGTAACGCCTCGATCGCCACATTTCCTGAATAGGTCCCACATCTTCTCTAATCCCGGTTTGACAACCCGTCCCGTGACCCCATTAGCCCACCGCTAGCTTGCCACCATGGACCCCGAGCTGGACCTGCAGATCAATTGGTGACAGCTTTTCCAGTGGGAATGTTGTTAAAGAGTGGGGACCAGGGTTCGAGGAACGCCTGGCGCACCAATAACCTACTGGTGGATTTGGATATCCACAATGAGGGGTTAGGATTGATGCCCTGCAGGGCATCAATCCTAACCCCTCATTGTGGATATCCAAATCCACCAGTAGGTTATTGGTGCGCCAGGCGTTCCTCGAACCCTGGTCCCCACTCTTTAACAACATTCCCACTGGAAAAGCTGTCACCAATTGATCTGCAGGTCCAGCTCGGGGTCCATGGTGGCAAGCTAGCGGTGGGCTAATGGGGTCACGGGACGGGTTGTCAAACCGGGATTAGAGAAGATGTGGGACCTATTCAGGAAATGTGGCGATCGAGGCGTTACAAGTGATATCAGAACCAAACCTAGAAGATTGTGGAGTTTAGAAGGGTCACACCTTCGGGGGTGATAGTCTTGGTGCGCAACGAGAACCTTGCGATATGTTATTGGGGTGAATTTTAACACCTTGATTTCAAGCATTATGGTGGTGCATGCGAAGAAGTTTAAAAGAATTGATTTTGTCACCTATGTTCCCAAAATACACTTATCTTTCCGATCAAACCTCCTGAGAGACCATAGTTAAGGGTGCTTATGTAGGAGTAATTCCAGGATAGTGACCTTCCGCGAATTGATTACCAGAATCGTGCTAAGGAAGACAAAACACGAGGAAATATCATGTGGTTATTTGTAGGATCAGTAAACAAGTATTTAAAAGCCTCCCGGACGTAAAGAACCAGCTGAGACATGACGTGGGGCTCATTAGGGAAAGGTGGTGGTCGGCGAGTTACAATTGGTGTTATAGCCATAACCAAATGAGTGAGGAGTCAAGAGGGCTCACGCCATTATGGGTGACAGTCTTGATGCAAAACGAGGACATCGTGATCTGTTAGTGGTTTTAGGAGATATGGTGGTGCATAAGGAGAGGATGAGTGACATTCTGGGAAGTGATCGTTTGAATCGTGTAGAGTGGAAAGAATACGGAATAAGATCATGTGTTTATTTGTATGGTCGATAAATAAGTCTTTAAAACCTCAAAGACATAACAAACCAACGACAGATAAGGATAGGTCATGGGGCCCATTAAGAAAAGGTGGTGGTTGGGTGTTACATACTTGATTTTAATTTCTTAATCATGTGAATATGATGTTTAAACTTATGGGTTCTTTTTTTTGTCAAAATATTGCTTGCATTAGCTTGTATTAGTGTTTGGATGATACAATGTTGGAAACAACTATACAATTATATCAACAAAACAAGAATAGAATTCACAATGTATACAACCGTAACGTGCTAAAACATGAGCTGCTTCATTAAAAATACGTCGAACATATACAAATTTAACATATTTGAACTTGGATGCCCACAAGATAATCTCCATGCCTATGTTTCTGATAGCCACATTTGTTGATAATCCATTTATGTTGTCGATTAAGATTGCACAATCTCCCTCGAAAATCACTTAAGTATAACCTCTAATCCAAACTTGTTGAATTGCGCTAAGTAATGCTTTTTTGCCGCAGCCTCCAATGGTGATCTCGATGTTTCTAATTTTGCTGCTCCCCACACTATGTTTCTAAGTTTAACCTTATGGGTTCTATTTACCGCATCTTTAAATTAAATGGATTTTTTACTACAATATCAATCATCTTGGTTATTTGTAAATATTTTTACTGGTAAAATTTCATATTTTTATGGATTTCATCTTGGTTTCTCTTTGTTAAAAAAAAATTTGGATCCACCAAAAAAACATCAAACCAAAATAGATATGAAATTAAATACATACGTAACACCCGCGAACCAAAAATCGGTGTCAATAGACACAGCTTGTAGTGTTGATCGACACAATGTGCGGTCGGGTGTTCGGTTTGATTTCTTGGTTTGAGTTGGTTTGGTTTGGGGATCGTATTTAAGTCTTGAAATCGATGATTGTAGGTTGCGAAAACCTATTTTTGTCGCCTCCTTTGTGTGGAAAAGAGAGAAAGCGATTATCAAAGTTCCTGTGAGTTTCCTATAGGTTTCCATAAGCTTTTGTCCCTGGTTTTGTGAGTTTTTGGCTTGGAGGTTGGAGTTCTAAGGCTGAGAACGTAGGAGAAGCTTGTGGTGGTGTGTTTTTCGTCATTGTTGGTGAGATCTCTCTGTTTTGCCTAAGGTGAGTGCATGACCATGCCTTATCTAAGCTAAGATCTCTGTTTCTGTGATTTTATGTGATATGTAATTGTTTGCTTGTGAGTTCTATGCGTTTTTTGTGACTCCTGAGGCTTAGATTTGTCCCTGAAGTCGTGTGGGACGAAAGGGAGAAGCTTGGAGGCGAGATTCGGAGTTTCTGATCAAAGAGAAGCGATGCTCGGCATGAGTGTAGATCGACACAAGGAGTGTGTCGGTCGACACTAATATGAGGACGGCGTGACAATACCTACGAGCATCGATCAATGCCATGTGGAGGTGTCGGTCGATGCAATTAGGGATTTCGTGAAATATCAAGCATGCGTCGATCGACACAAGGAGTGTGTCGGTCGACGCAAGGTGGTCTGCCGTGTGTTGGTCGACGCAAGGTGGTCTGTGCGTGTGTTGGTCGATGCAAGTTGTGTGTCGGTCGACACACCCTTCGCCAGGTGTCACATGGCGGGTGTCGGTCGACACCAACCTACATTAGCGGCTGATGATGTGTTTGCTCTGTGTTGACTGGTTTGTGTTATTGTTTGATTGATTGTGGCATGAGAGATCTTATTGTTTTTGTGTTTAGCCCAGTAGATGGGAGTATTGCCTCACAAAGTATTTCTGGTAATACTTACGCTTCTATTTTGTGTTGTGGCGCAAATAAGGGCAAAGTGTGATCGTTGCTATGAAGAGGAGAATGTTTTAGAGGCTCAGTTGTTTGCTCTGTTTCTTTGATAGAATGTTAGAGTGGAACTTGGTTGTCTAGAACGGATGTTAGGATTGTTGGTTCAACAACTTTGTTTTATGTTTTGGATTGTTGCTGGAATTGGCATTATGTTATTCATTTATTCGTTAATGGTTTATTGAAATTGTTTGTGTTATATGCTGTTATTGATTGGGGTTAGATTGCTAGTGAGTAAAAGATCACTAGTTATTAGGATGTTAAAAAAAAAAAAAAAAAAAAAACGGGTCTGTTTATTTCACTTAGTAAGATTTAAGATCAAACCAAAATTAAATCTATACCAAATCATAGATGTTAGACTTATGTTTTGCTGACTAATTTTGATAATTATAATAAATATTAAATACCTTGTATACACATGCAGTATATACATCTAATTACGATAAAAAAATTATTTTAGAAATAATTACATAAAGTTTTAATTTTACATTTCATTTTGCATTTTATTTACTACTCAAATAGATTATTTTCCTTTTTGAGATTTAGTTGTTTATTTTTTCTTAATCTTTACATGTTGGAATGTAAGTCGACGTTAAAATATTTCGATATTAACATACTAAAATATAATACGAGATCATTTTCAGTATGAACAAGGTTTAGCAAGAAGAAGAAACAAGGAAGATGGTGAACATGGTAACTTCTCAGATCTGATTCAGCGACTCCGGTAAAAAATGCTGATAGGCAGTGGCGCCGTATGAAGCCGTCGTGAAGGAGCTGAAGAAAGAAGTGAAGGTGAAAGAAATGGAGTATGATCTCAATCAACGAGATAAACTTAAGCCACATTCACAGAAATTAAAGATCCGGGTAATATACACAATCCTACTTCGTAGAGTCGTTAAAGAAAGCAGCCTTGTGAACTGCTTTCTTCCATCACCTCGGCTACCTCTTTCACTTGATCTCTTTCAACTAGCAAAAAAAAAAAAAAAAAACAGCAAAATCAGATGTTAACAATAAGTTGGTAGGCTAAAAGAAACAGACAGAACCAGCCATATCTCTATGCACCGTTGCCATCATTTTTACGAGATAACAATCAGAGTGGTTAAGTGCTCATCGTCTAACCTAGTCTAGAAGCTACATTGTTTCATACAGTCCACAATCAAGCTAAGCAGAAGAGTCTCACAAATAATGTTTGCCATGTCGAGAAGACAAAACCAGAAGATCAGATGTGTCAACCAAACCCTAGAAGTAGATATAATATAATTTAGTGAAGTGTGGTTACTTCACTGAATGGTGTCTCTATTCTAGTCATTTAATTTACAAAACTACATGTTGAGATACCGATTTTTGGTGGAGAAGTGGGTCTGCAAAGGATGGGATAAGTAATGCCAGCAGACCAAGCCACTTTAGCTTGATACTCAAGTAGAGGTGCATGAGGAGAGTCAGACTCTCTAGCAGAAAAAGTGATGTAGTACTTTGTGCAGCCCCCTGGGTTGAAATTAGCCCTCAAAACATGCTCGAGAATCACATTAAATCCCTTGGAAACAAAAGAGACAATTTAAGAATGGCTTATCATATCCTAACAACACCTGGAACTCTGAAAGGCCCAAACTAGAGACTAGAGATTAGAGATGTTATACCCAGAATATAGATGCAGATCAGATCATACGTATCCAACTACGTCTTCTTTATAGAACAGAACAAATACAGTTTGCAATTGTTACAAAACGGAAACTTAATTGATGATTCTTTCTTACTTACGAGACTGAAATGTATGTTGATTGAGGCTTGCATATAATTTTTATTATTATTTATATTTTATATTGTATTTGTTTGTTAAATATTAACTATTTTTCAAATAGAGTAATAATTAAATTTTCCAACCTTTTGTAATGATAAATGTTTATATTAATTTTTTTGTTTGTTATATTTATAGTTAATTTGTTTTATTTAGTGTTTAAGATTCTATTTTGATTTTTAATTATTATAATAAAAAATAAGGGATCTAAATACATAGTAAGTCATTTATACACTATGATTAAGTCATATTTTTCCTAACAATTTAATTATTTTACACAATCTTAGTTAAATCAATTTAATTTTTATATGTCAAATATTCTAATATTAATAGTGTTGACAAATAATAAAATGAGAATTTAACTCGTGTTAGCACAAATAAAATGATATTTTATTAATTCCAACATGTCCTTTTTGTAACCCATCTACTCTATAATCATATTATATAGTATTTTAAAATTTTTAATTTTATATATTCGTAATATTTTAAAATTTTATTAAGTTTATATATATTAGTTATATTATTTAAATAAATATGAATCGAAGTTCTACTTACATTAAAAATCAAAACTCACAGGTTTTGGAAAACAAAATCGGAATCAAATTGTTGTTTTCTTTGTTTGCAAAAGATTCAGAGATACAACATCTTCAATACACAATAGATGTGTGGTTAAATATATCATAGTTTATGTTTTCATATTGATTCTGCTGTATTTTTTTAGTTGGAATGGTATGTAAAATATTTATGAAACAAAATCTGAAGTAATGCTATTTTTGAAAAAAATTTAGGGATTAACTTTGTAAATAAGTTTTTAAATAAGTACAAATAAAAGGGTAGAACCTAAAATGTACTTCAAAAAAGTATATATAGATTGTGGAGATGATAGAGTCCGATTTTGTTAGTTTCGGAAAGGAGTAAGTTTCGGATTTTAATATATTTGATTTTGGGATTTGGAGTTTAAATGTCGAAAATATTTGATATGGTAAGTACTTAATGTCGGTAATACACAACTTATTTATGATTAATTTGAATATTCTTTCTCCCTAATTATCCTTTCAAATTGCTTACAGGTGTCGTGAGAAGTCACTGAATGGAAACTCTGATCATTTATCGACTATCCAAATAATGTTAGTCCGGGTTATGTTAGGTCCACGTCTTTTTATGCAATCAGATTACCAGTTTGTCCCTAATTTGTTTTTTTTCTTGTTCTTCTGATTTTTGGACGTTAGGGCATTACATGGAATCTCGTTTTATAACTTTTTTTAAAAAATATTTATTACTTGAAAATTATAGTTTCAATAAGTCAAAATAGTTTAAAATGTTAAAAATAAGGAAATTTGAGTGACTAAACCAAATGGCGCCTCTCTGCAGAGGCGACTTTTCTTGTGATACCAACTTCCGACAACACCGGTTTTTTCTCTGTTTAGGAGTGTCTTTCCGACCGACAGAAATGTTGTATCCTGTTTGGATGTTTCAGTTGGCGTTTTTGTCCTATCGTTAATTTACGACAATTATTCCATCCCCAATTTCACGGAACTCAACCGTCTCAGGAAATCGCCATTGCTGTCTCTATATATTCGACTTTTCTTCATACAATTTCCCAATCACCTTTCATGCTTTTCTATCAATCACCTTCTCACATTTACAATGAGTGATTCTCCGAAAATCTGTTCAAGATCTTGACTTGGGTATTGATGACATCCCAATACCTCTCCCACCGGAATTCTATGACCGAGCGGTTAACATTAACCGCTACTCTTTGGTGGTTACTCCAGTGAACCCATAGAAGCATAATTTACGCGCTCTGATTTGCCAAATGCCCCGCGTATGGGGATTTGTAGATGGTTGTGTTGGGCGGATACTAGATGATGGTCGCGTTCAATTCCGATTCCAATCATAGGAATCACTCAATCTGGTACTCAATAGCGGGTCGTGGTCTTTCAATGACTGGATGCTAACGACACATCGATGGTATCCCAACATAATCGATGGAGAAATAAAGATTATCCCATTTTGGGTGCAAATTCAAGGTATTCCGACTCTCTACTTAACAAATGCTATGGCTAGGTGGGTTGGTAATCGCTTAGGCTTTGTAACTGAGGTTGATAATGATGAAATACCAACCAAGTTGGAGCGGTTCGAGTTAGGATAGCATGGAACATTAATGATTTGCTTCATTTTCAAAAGAATCTCCAATTTATTGTTGGTGAAAACATTGTGGTGAAATTTCGATATGAGAGGTTAAGAAACTTTTGTAACAAATGTGGTTCTCTGAAACACGACAACAAAGATTGTCCTTTGGCTTTTGATGATGATACTCAAGGGGATCCGGGTGATAGAAGTGATGATGACAGTGCATATAATTTTTATTATTATTTATATTTTATATTGTATTTGTTTGTTAAATATTAAATGTTTTTCAAATAGAGTAATAATTAAATTTTCCAACCTTTTGTAATGATAAATGTTTATATTAATTTTTTTGTTTGTTATATTTATATTTAATTTGTTTTGTTTAGTGTTTAAGATTCTATTTTGATTTTTAATTATTATAATAAAAAATAAGGGATCTAAATACATAGTAAGTCATTTATACACTATGATTAAGTCATATTTTTCCTAACAATTTAATTATTTTACACAATCTTAGTTAAATCAATTTAATTTTTATATGTCAAATATTCTAATATTAATAGTGTTGACAAATAATACAATGAGAATTTAACCCGTGTTAGCACAAATAAAATGATATTTTATTAATTCCAACATGTCCTCTTTGTAACCCATCTACTCTATAATCATATTATATAGTATTTTAAAATTTTTAATTTTATATATTCGTAATATTTTAAAATTTTATTAAGTTTTTATATATTAGTTATATTATTTAAATAAATGTGAATCGAAGTTCTACTTACATTAAAAATCAAAACTCACAGGTTTTGGAAAACAAAATCGGAATCAAATTGTTGTTTTCTTTGTTTGCAAAGGATTCAGAGATACAACATCTTCAATACACAATAGATGTGTGGTTAAATATATTATAGTTTCTGTTTTCATATTGATTATGCTGTATTTTTTTAGTTGGAATGGTATGTAAAATATTTATGAAACAAAATCTGAAGTAATGCTATTTTTGAAAAAAATTTAGGGATTAACTTTGTAAATAAGTTTTTAAATAAGTACAAATAAAAGGGTAGAACCTAAAATGTACTTCAAAAAAGTATATATAGATTGTGGAGATGATAGAGTCCGATTTTGTTAGTTTCGGAAAGGAGTAAGTTTTGGATTTTAATATATTTGATTTTGGGATTTGGAGTTTAAATGTCGAAAATATTTGATATGGTAAGTACTTAATGTCGGTAATACACAACTTATTTATGATTAATTTGAATATTCTTTCTCCCTAATTATCCTTTCAAATTGCTTACAGGTGTCGTGAGAAGTCACTGAATGGAAACTCTGATCATTTATCGACTATCCAAATAATGTTAGTCCGGGTTATGTAAGGTCCACGTCTTTTTATGCAATCAGATTACCGTTTGTCCCTAATTTGTTTTTTTCTTGTTCTTCTGATTTTTGGACGTTAGGGCATTACATGGAATCTCGTTTTATAACTTTTTTTTTAAAATATTTATTACTTGAAAATTATAGTTTCAATAAGTCAAAATAGTTTAAAATGTTAAAAATAAGGAAATTTGAGTGACTAAACCAAATGGCGCCTCTCTGCAGAAGCGACTTTTCTTGTGATACCAACTTCCGACAACACCGGTTTTTTCTCTGCTTAGGAGTGTCTTTCCGACCGACAGAAATGTTGTATCCTGTTTGGATGTTTCAGTTGGCGGTTTTGTCCTATCGTTAATTTACGACAATTATTCCATCCCCAATTTCACGGAACTCAACCGTCTCAGGAAATCGCCATTGCTGTCTCTATATATTCGACTTTTCTTCATACAATTTCCCAATCACCTTTCATGCTTTTCTATCAATCACCTTCTCACATTTACAATGAGTGATTCTCCGAAAATCTGTTCAAGATCTTGACTTGGGTATTGATGACATCCCAATACCTCTCCCACCGGAATTCTATGACCGAGCGGTTAACATTAACCGCTACTCTTTGGTGGTTACTCCAGTGAACCCATAGAAGCATAATTTACGCGCTCTGATTTGCCAAATGCCCCGCGTATGGGGATTTGTAGATGGTTGTGTTGGGCGGATACTAGATGATGGTCGCGTTCAATTCCGATTCCAATCATAGGAATCACTCAATCTGGTACTCAATAGCGGGTCGTGGTCTTTCAATGACTGGATGCTAACGACACATCGATGGTATCCCAACATAATCGATGGAGAAATAAAGATTATCCCATTTTGGGTGCAAATTCAAGGTATTCCGACTCTCTACTTAACAAATGCTATGGCTAGGTGGGTTGGTAATCGCTTAGGCTTTGTAACTGAGGTTGATAATGATGAAATACCAACCAAGTTGGAGCGGTTCGAGTTAGGATAGCATGGAACATTAATGATTTGCTTCATTTTCAAAAGAATCTCCAATTTATTGTTGGTGAAAACATTGTGGTGAAATTTCGATATGAGAGGTTAAGAAACTTTTGTAACAAATGTGGTTCTCTGAAACACGACAACAAAGATTGTCCTTTGGCTTTTGATGATGATACTCAAGGGGATCCGGGTGATAGAAGTGATGATGACAGTGCATATAATTTTTATTATTATTTATATTTTATATTGTATTTGTTTGTTAAATATTAAATGTTTTTCAAATAGAGTAATAATTAAATTTTCCAACCTTTTGTAATGATAAATGTTTATATTAATTTTTTTGTTTGTTATATTTATATTTAATTTGTTTTGTTTAGTGTTTAAGATTCTATTTTGATTTTTAATTATTATAATAAAAAATAAGGGATCTAAATACATAGTAAGTCATTTATACACTATGATTAAGTCATATTTTTCCTAACAATTTAATTATTTTACACAATCTTAGTTAAATCAATTTAATTTTTATATGTCAAATATTCTAATATTAATAGTGTTGACAAATAATACAATGAGAATTTAACCCGTGTTAGCACAAATAAAATGATATTTTATTAATTCCAACATGTCCTCTTTGTAACCCATCTACTCTATAATCATATTATATAGTATTTTAAAATTTTTAATTTTATATATTCGTAATATTTTAAAATTTTATTAAGTTTTTATATATTAGTTATATTATTTAAATAAATGTGAATCGAAGTTCTACTTACATTAAAAATCAAAACTCACAGGTTTTGGAAAACAAAATCGGAATCAAATTGTTGTTTTCTTTGTTTGCAAAGGATTCAGAGATACAACATCTTCAATACACAATAGATGTGTGGTTAAATATATTATAGTTTCTGTTTTCATATTGATTATGCTGTATTTTTTTAGTTGGAATGGTATGTAAAATATTTATGAAACAAAATCTGAAGTAATGCTATTTTTGAAAAAAATTTAGGGATTAACTTTGTAAATAAGTTTTTAAATAAGTACAAATAAAAGGGTAGAACCTAAAATGTACTTCAAAAAAGTATATATAGATTGTGGAGATGATAGAGTCCGATTTTGTTAGTTTCGGAAAGGAGTAAGTTTTGGATTTTAATATATTTGATTTTGGGATTTGGAGTTTAAATGTCGAAAATATTTGATATGGTAAGTACTTAATGTCGGTAATACACAACTTATTTATGATTAATTTGAATATTCTTTCTCCCTAATTATCCTTTCAAATTGCTTACAGGTGTCGTGAGAAGTCACTGAATGGAAACTCTGATCATTTATCGACTATCCAAATAATGTTAGTCCGGGTTATGTAAGGTCCACGTCTTTTTATGCAATCAGATTACCGTTTGTCCCTAATTTGTTTTTTTCTTGTTCTTCTGATTTTTGGACGTTAGGGCATTACATGGAATCTCGTTTTATAACTTTTTTTTTAAAATATTTATTACTTGAAAATTATAGTTTCAATAAGTCAAAATAGTTTAAAATGTTAAAAATAAGGAAATTTGAGTGACTAAACCAAATGGCGCCTCTCTGCAGAAGCGACTTTTCTTGTGATACCAACTTCCGACAACACCGGTTTTTTCTCTGCTTAGGAGTGTCTTTCCGACCGACAGAAATGTTGTATCCTGTTTGGATGTTTCAGTTGGCGGTTTTGTCCTATCGTTAATTTACGACAATTATTCCATCCCCAATTTCACGGAACTCAACCGTCTCAGGAAATCGCCATTGCTGTCTCTATATATTCGACTTTTCTTCATACAATTTCCCAATCACCTTTCATGCTTTTCTATCAATCACCTTCTCACATTTACAATGAGTGATTCTCCGAAAATCTGTTCAAGATCTTGACTTGGGTATTGATGACATCCCAATACCTCTCCCACCGGAATTCTATGACCGAGCGGTTAACATTAACCGCTACTCTTTGGTGGTTACTCCAGTGAACCCATAGAAGCATAATTTACGCGCTCTGATTTGCCAAATGCCCCGCGTATGGGGATTTGTAGATGGTTGTGTTGGGCGGATACTAGATGATGGTCGCGTTCAATTCCGATTCCAATCATAGGAATCACTCAATCTGGTACTCAATAGCGGGTCGTGGTCTTTCAATGACTGGATGCTAACGACACATCGATGGTATCCCAACATAATCGATGGAGAAATAAAGATTATCCCATTTTGGGTGCAAATTCAAGGTATTCCGACTCTCTACTTAACAAATGCTATGGCTAGGTGGGTTGGTAATCGCTTAGGCTTTGTAACTGAGGTTGATAATGATGAAATACCAACCAAGTTGGAGCGGTTCGAGTTAGGATAGCATGGAACATTAATGATTTGCTTCATTTTCAAAAGAATCTCCAATTTATTGTTGGTGAAAACATTGTGGTGAAATTTCGATATGAGAGGTTAAGAAACTTTTGTAACAAATGTGGTTCTCTGAAACACGACAACAAAGATTGTCCTTTGGCTTTTGATGATGATACTCAAGGGGATCCGGGTGATAGAAGTGATGATGACAGTGCATATAATTTTTATTATTATTTATATTTTATATTGTATTTGTTTGTTAAATATTAAATGTTTTTCAAATAGAGTAATAATTAAATTTTCCAACCTTTTGTAATGATAAATGTTTATATTAATTTTTTTGTTTGTTATATTTATATTTAATTTGTTTTGTTTAGTGTTTAAGATTCTATTTTGATTTTTAATTATTATAATAAAAAATAAGGGATCTAAATACATAGTAAGTCATTTATACACTATGATTAAGTCATATTTTTCCTAACAATTTAATTATTTTACACAATCTTAGTTAAATCAATTTAATTTTTATATGTCAAATATTCTAATATTAATAGTGTTGACAAATAATACAATGAGAATTTAACCCGTGTTAGCACAAATAAAATGATATTTTATTAATTCCAACATGTCCTCTTTGTAACCCATCTACTCTATAATCATATTATATAGTATTTTAAAATTTTTAATTTTATATATTCGTAATATTTTAAAATTTTATTAAGTTTTTATATATTAGTTATATTATTTAAATAAATGTGAATCGAAGTTCTACTTACATTAAAAATCAAAACTCACAGGTTTTGGAAAACAAAATCGGAATCAAATTGTTGTTTTCTTTGTTTGCAAAGGATTCAGAGATACAACATCTTCAATACACAATAGATGTGTGGTTAAATATATTATAGTTTCTGTTTTCATATTGATTATGCTGTATTTTTTTAGTTGGAATGGTATGTAAAATATTTATGAAACAAAATCTGAAGTAATGCTATTTTTGAAAAAAATTTAGGGATTAACTTTGTAAATAAGTTTTTAAATAAGTACAAATAAAAGGGTAGAACCTAAAATGTACTTCAAAAAAGTATATATAGATTGTGGAGATGATAGAGTCCGATTTTGTTAGTTTCGGAAAGGAGTAAGTTTTGGATTTTAATATATTTGATTTTGGGATTTGGAGTTTAAATGTCGAAAATATTTGATATGGTAAGTACTTAATGTCGGTAATACACAACTTATTTATGATTAATTTGAATATTCTTTCTCCCTAATTATCCTTTCAAATTGCTTACAGGTGTCGTGAGAAGTCACTGAATGGAAACTCTGATCATTTATCGACTATCCAAATAATGTTAGTCCGGGTTATGTAAGGTCCACGTCTTTTTATGCAATCAGATTACCGTTTGTCCCTAATTTGTTTTTTTCTTGTTCTTCTGATTTTTGGACGTTAGGGCATTACATGGAATCTCGTTTTATAACTTTTTTTTTAAAATATTTATTACTTGAAAATTATAGTTTCAATAAGTCAAAATAGTTTAAAATGTTAAAAATAAGGAAATTTGAGTGACTAAACCAAATGGCGCCTCTCTGCAGAAGCGACTTTTCTTGTGATACCAACTTCCGACAACACCGGTTTTTTCTCTGCTTAGGAGTGCCTTTCCGACCGACAGAAATGTTGTATCCTGTTTGGATGTTTCAGTTGGCGGTTTTGTCCTATCGTTAATTTACGACAATTATTCCATCCCCAATTTCACGGAACTCAACCGTCTCAGGAAATCGCCATTGCTGTCTCTATATATTCGACTTTTCTTCATACAATTTCCCAATCACCTTTCATGCTTTTCTATCAATCACCTTCTCACATTTACAATGAGTGATTCTCCGAAAATCTGTTCAAGATCTTGACTTGGGTATTGATGACATCCCAATACCTCTCCCACCGGAATTCTATGACCGAGCGGTTAACATTAACCGCTACTCTTTGGTGGTTACTCCAGTGAACCCATAGAAGCATAATTTACGCGCTCTGATTTGCCAAATGCCCCGCGTATGGGGATTTGTAGATGGTTGTGTTGGGCGGATACTAGATGATGGTCGCGTTCAATTCCGATTCCAATCATAGGAATCACTCAATCTGGTACTCAATAGCGGGTCGTGATCTTTCAATGACTGGATGCTAACGACACATCGATGGTATCCCAACATAATCGATGGAGAAATAAAGATTATCCCATTTTGGGTGCAAATTCAAGGTATTCCGACTCTCTACTTAATAAATGCTATGGCTAGGTGGGTTGGTAATCGCTTAGGCTTTGTAACTGAGGTTGATAATGATGAAATACCAACCAAGTTGGAACGGTTCGAGTTAGGATAGCATGGAACATTAATGATTTGCTTCATTTTCAAAAGAATCTCCAATTCATTGTTGGTGTAAACATTGTGGTGAAATTTCGATATGAGAGGTTAAGAAACTTTTGTAACAAATGTGGTTCTCTGAAACACGACAACAAAGATTGTCCTTTGGCTTTTGATGATGATACTCAATGGGATCCGGGTGATAGAAGTGATGATGACAATCACTCGACTGGAGTCAACAACATGTTCGAGGCAGACACTTTACCCTATATTGACCCAGCAACTTTAATTCCCGGAATTCAGATGGCACCAACTACTGGACAATCCACTCAACCTGACAATGGAATAAGAGGAACATCAATGACTCCCGCTGTGTTCGCAGATGCTGACTTAAATGCAGAAAAGATACGCTACATCCAGGCCAAAAAGAAGATTACCATCAATGATCTTAACTGCTAGGAGGATCTATTTGAGGCATCATCGGATAATGCCTTGTCTGAATTCGTTTTAATGAAGCATAAAAGAGTTTCTTTTGAGGAAGCTTTCAACAAAGCAGAGGCTGCAGAGGAATTGGCGGACCTGAGCCAACTCCAAAAGAAGAGTAAGTCCACTGCTTCCATAGGCTCATACTCAGTCAACCAGCGATTCGACGGAGGCGCAGGGGGGCCCGGTACCCCAGATCCAATATGAGAGTCCTCTCCTGGAACTGTCAAGGCATTGGATCGTCGATGACGCATTCTAGACTTAATAGATTATGTCGTAAAACTAAGTAAGATGTTCTTTTTCTTATTGAAACTCTTAATCAATGTGATGTAGTACATAAACTTAAGTGTGATTTAGGATTTGCTAATATAATTATCCAGCCCTCTCTTAGAAGGAGTGGAGGCTTAGCTTTGATGTGGAAACAGAATGTAGCTCTCAGTCCAATTTCAATGGATGAGCGTCTCATTAATGTTTCTGTAACCATTAATAACATAAGTTTTTATTTGTCTTGTGTGTATGGCCATCCAAAACAAAGTGAAAGACACCATTTATGGGAGTGAATAGAAAACCTCTCCTATCATCGCCATGATCCTTGGCTGCTCATAGGTGACTTCAATGAAATACTTTCAAACTCTGAAAAACTTGGTGCACCTATAAGAGCAGCCTGGACCTTCTGTGATTTCCAACGCATGCTAGCGATATGTGATCTTGAGGATATACAGCACAGAGGCGATAAATTTTCATGGGTAGGCGAACGACAAAACCACACTGTCAAATGTTGTTTAGATAGAGCTCTCCAGAACGGACCTTGGAGAGCTGCTTTTCCGAATTCAGGAGTCGAACTTTTAGACTTCACAGGTTCTGATTATAAACCGATCTCCCTAAATTTTAATATTGGATCCCCTTATAGACGAAGAACCTTCTACTTTGATAAGTGTCTATGCGAAGTTGATAGTTTCAAAGAGGTCTTTAGACAAGGATGGTTAAGAGAAACGCAGAATCTGAACATACCAATCTCAAGTCGAATTGTCTTCTGTAGAAAAGCAATGGAAAACTTGAAACATGAAGTTCAATTAAATTCAGAAACGTGAATTAAGGCTCTACAGTCAGAACTTAATACAGCAATGGAGAGCCTCTACTTTACGGTGTGACAACATATCCCAAGGCTACAAAATAAACTCACAAAAGCCTACTTGGATGAAGAAAAACATTGGAAACAGAAGAGTAGACACCAATGGATGAATGAGGGTGATTGAAACACAAGCTTTTTCCAAGCTTGTGCTAACACAAGGTACACAAAAAATCAAATCACCTCAATCCAAGATGCACATGGGAACATATTTCGTGGAGATAAAGCGTTAGGAGAGCAGGCTCAAGTTTTCTTCCAAAAAATATATTCAACTAATGGCCATCAAGTTACAAAGGACGTTTTTGCTGATTTCGAGCCACGAGTTACATCAGATATGAATGAGGATCTCACTCGACCTTTCACTGCACAGGAAATATACGATGCAGTGTGTCAAATCGGAGATGACAAAGCCCTTGGTACGGATGGTTTAACAGCTAAAATTTATAAAACATGTTGGGACATTGTTGGTAGTGATGTTACATGGGAAATTCAACATTTCTCCGATACAACCACTATGCTACCTCATTTGAACCATACTAGCATTTGTCTCATCCCAAAAATTGACAATCCGATCACTTTCTCTGACTACCGACCAATTGCACTCTGCAATGTCCTATACAAAATCATTTCAAAGTGTTTAGTCAGCCGACTAAAGAAACACTTAAATGAAATAGTCTCGGATGTGCAGGGTCGACTGATTCAAGATAATGTCATGATAGCTCATGAAGTTATGCATTCTCTAAAAGTTCGAAAGAGAGTTTCAAAGTCTTCTATGGCAGTCAAAACGGATATTAGCAAAGCTTATGACAGAGTAGAGTGGAATTTCTTGAGAACTACTCTTCAACTTTTTGGTATCTGTGATAAGTGGATTGATTGGATCATGGCTACTGTTGAATCTGTGAGTTATTCAATATTAATCAATGGCTCACCATATGGAAATGTCAAAACGGAAAGAGGCATACGGCAAAGGGATCCCCTTTCACCCTATCTTTTCATTCTATGTTCGGATATCTTAAGCCATCTCATTCAATCATGGGTTATAGATGGAGATATAAAAGGTGTAAAGGTTAGAAACAATGCACCTAGAATAACACATCTCCAATTTTTTGATGAAATTCTATTCTTTTGCCAAGCTAACAGGAAAAATCGTAAAGCATGGAAAGATGTGTTTGATGTCTACGAATACTATTCAGGCCAACAAATCAATACATCAAAGTCTATGATAACGTTTGGTTCACGAGTGTACGGTACAACACAAAACAGATTGAAAGAGATACTTGAGATTCCTAATCAAGGAGGTGGGGGGAAATATCTAGGATTACCTGAAGAGTTTGGCAGGAAGAAGAAAGAAATGGTTGAATATATTATCACTAGAGTAAAACAGAGAACATCTAGTTGGAGCGCAAAGAGACTCTCTCCAACAGGCAAAGAAATAATGCTTAAATCAATAGCACTAGCCATGCCCGTGTATGCTATGTCTTGCTTTAAACTACCTAAAGGTGTTACTTCAGATATTGATTCGATACTCATGAACTATTGGTGGGAAAAAGATGCTCAACAAAGGGGAATTTCCTGGATAGCATGGAAAAAATTGCAACACTCAAAGAAAGAAGGAGGTCTAGGATTTCATGATCTAGAAAAGTTTAACGATGCACTTCTAGCTAAACAGGCTTGGCGTTTAATTCAATATCCAAATTCAATGTTTGCACAGATAATGAAAGCTCGCTACTACCGGGATACTACGGTTTTAGATGCAAAACAAAGGAAAAACCAATCTTATGGTTGGTCTTCTCTCTTAGTGGGTATTTCATTAATAAAAAAGAGATCAAGGTGCAATGTCGGTGATGGAAAAACAGTAAGATTAGGATTAGACAATGTTATTGACTCACATCTCCCAAGACCAATCTCTGCTATACATGAAGATAACAATAAAGCGTTAAACACACTTATGGTAGTATCGGGAGAGATCATATCATGGGACAATTTGAAGCTTCGAACACACATCAAAGTAGAGGATATTGATCAAATTCAAAAGATTTATCTAGCACGCGTAGGGCAGCCTGATACACTAACATGGAATTATAGCATTACAGGTGAATACACGGTTAAATATGGCTACTGGATTTTAACACATGATCCTCTCTCGTGTGACATACCCCCGGATATACCTTATGGTTCACCAGAACTCAAGAACAAAATCTGGAAGTTACCAGTGATTCCAAAATTAAAACACTTCTTATGGCGAATTATTTCTCGAAGCCTTCCAACTTTAACAAGGCTACGCTCTCGAGGTATGACATTAGATCTGATATGTTCTAGATGTCGACAAGCAGAGGAAACGATCAATTATGCTTTATTCACATGTCCCTTTGCACTTATGGTTTGGCTTTTTTCAAGCACTCCCTATATAGACACAACTAATTTAGCAGACGATGCAGAAGAAAACATTTCTAATATCATAACTTCAATCCTATACTCTGCATCTTCAAATGGTGAAAACAATGTTTCCTATTTGGTTACTATGGAGAATTTGGAAAGCTAGAAACAATAGTATTTTTAATAACTATAGGGAGAGTCCATCAAAATCAGTTCTATACTCCAAATCAGAAGCTAATCTATCACACGCCTATTCAACATTGGAAGCGGAAGCAAAAGCAATGTTGGTTGCATTACAATAATCTTGGATAAGAGGTTACACTGCAATAATAATGGAAGGGGACTGCGACGTTTTAATGAACATCGTCAATGGCCGAACACGACACAGACAGTTAATCAACATCCTTCAAGACTTACAATTTTGGATATCAAAATTTTAATCTTTTAGCTCTGTTTTTACAAAGAGAGAGTGTAATAATGTAGCTCACTTATTAGTCCAGTTGGGATATAATTCTTCTCTTTTTTATGCTGAATCTGAGGATGATCAAGATAATGATGATGATCAAGAGACTAGAACAGAGATTAGAACAGAGCAAAAACAGAGTAGAAGAAAAATAGAGTAGGAAGTAGAGTGTAATGGAGAAAGAGATAATCTCTTTTCTTGCTTGATTTAGTTCCTAGTTACAATCTAAATATAGACAATTACAAAGAGAATATTCTACCTAAGATGCTCTGCACAATTACACATAATGAAAGTGACATCTCCTTAATTTCACATGTGATTTTGGTTTGACTTAGCTTCCCATTGCACAAACTCGTCAACGGCTCCATGGGAAGGATCTCGAAGTCTTGTGACCGCTGGAGGCTGTTCTTCATGGACTGGACTTATTCAGCCTCCAAACCGTACGGACGGCCCATCTTGGTGGTTGTATGGACGTACGGACAGTGGTGTAAGTTCTCATATATATATTGTTATACTTTACTACTAATGTTTTTATTTTTATTTATAATTATAAAAAATGGAAATACATACTATTTAGATAGAAATCCAACCATAATTATTACTTTTAGATTATATAGTCTTAAAAGTTTAATGTATAACAAACTAGTGCAGATATGAAAATTTGTTTCTATGTCACAACTGACTAAATAAAATCTTTGGAGTGTTGAACTATCATCAAACATATTGAACTCTATAATCTGATGTGTTGAAACAAAAGTTTATAATTGTGACAACCCATCCCGCGGACCCCACTAGCCCACCGTTAGCCGCCCTAACGGACCCCAAGCTGGTCCTGCAGGGCATCGATCCTAACCCCACACCGTGGACAAGAACTATTCATCCAAATCCACCAGTAGGTTATTGGTGTGTCAGGCGTTCCTCGAACTTTGGTCCCCACCCTTTAACAACTTTCGCACAGGACAAGCTGTCACCAATTGAGCTGTGACAACCCGTTCTAGCCTCCAAGCAAAAAATAATAATAATAACAAACAAAAAAAACAAAAAAAAGGAAAATGTCGAGGATGATCAAGATAATGATGATGATGGCCTTGGTAATAATGGGCGTGAGAGCAAAAACTGTGACTGAATGTCGTGAAACAGACTGCAAGTATTTTTGTGCGAACAACGGGATGAGCACAAAGGCTTGTTCTGAATGTGTCTTTGGATGCAGTACTGCTTCTGACAAAAGTAAGCAAATAGATATATAGCCAAATCTCATAGTTTAGAAAGTTATGAGTAAAAAATAAATTTGTTTTCAGTGTATGATTTTAATTCAATTCACAAATTATGGTTATGATTTATGATGTTTACAGGGACAAACGATGTACACCAACGTGTCATATGTTACCGAAATTGTGATGTTGGTTGTGGCACTGACAATGCATGCCATTTACGGTGTAAGAAGCGTTGTGGTTACCCCCCTTTGATGAATATCCATCTATAATTTGTTGAGTCTCATGATGATTCATGGACTAGTGAAACTTTAATCATTATACATTTCTCTTTGTGATTTAGTTGTTTATTTGATGAGTTTTTACATGTTGGCGTTGTAGTTGGCATGAAAAGATTCTATATAAACATGTTAAAATCTAATAAAGATATTATTTTCTTGAAATAAATGTGATGGTATAATACTCACAAAGTATGAAAATCAAATACATATGCTTGCTGGATGTATGTTTGATCTAGAAAATATATATATATGAAGATTTTAATTCCTTTATTAGATTTATATACAAGAAAATAATATATATATATATATATGAAGATTGATACAGTATATATATATATATATAATATTAAAAATGAGTAGAAATTACATGTTTGAAGAGAAAAAATGACCATGTAGTAACAGTACAAGATTTTAATTCCTTAAACATGTAAATATGAGGTCTGTCCAGCACAGCCATTGTTGTTTTAAACTCTCTCCACTTTCGGCTTCTTTAGAAGCAAGCTCCCCAGAGCGATGGTTCAGGGAGTGGATGTCACCAATGAAGCTTTTAATAGATTGATGGCCTGCACTACAGTAAAACTCGACATAATAAACTGAAAAAAAAATTGTGGAAATGGATGGTTCAATATTCATAATTGATATATTAGAAGAAAAAAAAACAGACCTCTCCTTCACTGATGCTAATTACTTGTTCCTCAATCTCATACAAGTCTGTGTTCAACTTCTTCAGTAAGCTAATGGTTGAGCATGAGTTTGAAGCTGTGACCGTAAGATCATTTGAAATCAGAAACGTTGATCCTCTCTTCACAAACCCACTACAATGTGGTGCCTTGGGTTCAGGTTCAACAATATAGTCAGATTTTGGATCCATTGCACTCAATAGATAGCATTGAGAGCCTTTTCTCAAATTTAACCTTTTTAAACACTTCTGGTAACAGACATCGAGTAGTGGTCGCTGGCAACTGTAATACCAAGGAAGCATACATCTTGAAGTTAGAACATGAGTCATTCTGGTAAAGCTCAAGTTCTTAAAGCTTTTGTACAAGTTCTCAATGCATCCTAGCATGATTCTGCTTCCAGATAATTCCCGAACATATTCCAATGGGACAACCAGGAAAGTGAAAAGGAGATCAACAAAGTCTTCATTACTTTCAGCATATAAAACCTTCTTGTCTTGCTTTCTGACGTATAAAGTTACAGACAAAACATCATTTGATTCAGAAGTACCTACGGGTTTCCCTTGTGCAACGAGACTTGGCATGTTAGGCGTCCTTGTCATGACAGATGAAATTTGTTTCCTCAAGAAAACATCAGTCAAGGAGGTCTTTGAGGAGAATAAGCATTTCAGCAAACCTAATACCTGGGAGTTATTGTGCATAAACAAAAGTGAATATAAAAGTTTAGTTTAAGCAAAGGCAAATAAACTAACAATTCCATGACAAATGTTGTTTACCTCTTCGGTACCAACATTGACGACCATCTCATGAAGCTTGCCAACATCTGCATAACCTAACCCTTTGAGTGTCAACATGGTGATACCTATAGAATTTAAATTCACTTTCATATCGTCGCTAATGATGAAGGAGGTCTGGCCACTGGCAAATATTTCATCATGGTCTTCTTCTAAGCCTGGAGCTTGTATAAACTCTGTCCTCATCAGTTCACCACAACTGCATCTTGAGGAACGGAAATTACTATATACCTTGGAACATCTAAGCTTCTCTCCTGAATTCCGGCACATATAGTACTTAAGGACATCAGTGTCATAGAGGTTAAGCTTAAGCCGTCTGCATTTCTTCTCTGTTAAACTCCTTGGTAGCAAAAGCATTTGCTTAGAAGTTTCAGTCGTAAAATTAATTATATCCATTTCAAGGACACTTTTGTAAAGATTGTTGAAGCAGCCTATGACTATACCTTGAGACATCTGATTCTGCTTATGCTTCTCCAGCAATCGTACAATGGTCCCCATTGGGAGTGTTAGTAAGCTAAAGAGTACATCCACAAAATCTTTACCAGCTTCAGCCAAGACGACTTTGTCTCTCATCCTGTCGACAAGAAGTCTCAGAGTAAGAGTTGGTTTCAGCCTTGGTTTCTCTGAACTTTCAACACCACCCATTGAATATTACTACAGAGGAGAGAGCTAGTGACAAGATGTCGAGGGATTTTGAGTTAACAATACTGAAGTCGTAAGGCCATATGGTTTGAAAAGACTTCAGTAAATAATAATTCAAGCACAAAGACCCAAGAGTTATATAAACCTTTGAGCTTCCCCATGACTTTATAATTCACCTCGAAAAGGTAAAAAAAAAATATGCCCAAGTTCAAACTTCAATTAATTGGTAAATTATTAATTATTGTGTTGTCAAAACGATTTATTGTGACAAGCGAATATGATTTTTCAAGCTAGTTTTCACACCCGACTCGAAGCGGACATGAACCTGTGTTATTCTATTTGCACTGTACCTTGTCGTACGAACAACAAGTGTTGTCAGCCTTGTAAGAAATGTTGTGGCTGGCCACCCCTCGATGCATCTTCATCTCTGATTTGAGATTTTTGGGTTTTAGACTTGTGGAACTGTTCTTATAATTTTCTTCTTGAGATTTAGTGGTTTGTCTTTTTCAATCTTTACTGTTGGAATGTAATTCGACATTAACAGATTTCTATATAAACATACACTAAAGTCTAATAAGAGATCATTTTATTATTAAAAAAACAGTGATGTTGCAATACACAATAATGCCAAAAATTCAAATACATCTATCAGCTAAATTTTTTCAAAGATCATCAATATATATATATATATATATATATAATTATATACTCTATATACAAGAGAATAAAACATGAATTGAAAATACATTTGCAGGTTTCTAATATCTTATCTATATAAAAAAAGAGTAATATAGATTAACAAAAAGGGTTATTTTTAACAGTAGCATGTTATTTATCGTATTATGTAAATATGTGATGGGATAACTGGAATGAGAAAAATGTTATTAGTCTCTCACAAATTTTTAATTATAAAAATAAAATATAGTAATATCTATCTTAAAATGAAGAAAACTGTAATTATAATCCATTTTACGAAAAAAATGGTTATAAATTTTAATAGCCTCTAATATATGTTTCATCAACAAAAACTTTGATTTTATTATTTTTATCATGATGTTATTTTGCGCCTAAACCCAAATCTGTTAAAAGTAAAAAATATATTTTTAATTCAAATTTTGAACCATTTGAATAATAATTTTACTATGTAAATGGATTATTTCTTAATTAAATAACTAGGTACTAACCCACGGAAAATCGCGGGCTGAACATTTTTTTGATGAAATTTTTTAATAATTTATTTTGTTATTATGTTATTTATAAAGGTTTGTGATTGAAAATTCAGTTTGTTTATATTAAAATTTTGTATTTTAAAAATATTTATTGAAAACCTGTCAATAAAACATTTGAATGTAATGAATAAAATTGTTTAAATCTTTGTCAATTAAACGTAATTCTTGCTCTAGATGTGAAATAAGTAAAAAGATATAACTAACATGTAAAAAGAGCAACTAAATATAGCTAGTGAATGTTCTGAAAAATCTATTAAAAAACAACATTCATTGTTTTTTTTTCTGTGGCTTCTCTTACTTGTATGTAATAAGCACCTTCAAGCATTAAATATATTCAAATCTCAACTTAGTTTTATTTTTCTAAAGAACGATGACTAAAAAAAGATATAACTTTTTTTTTAAATAGATAAGATACTATATCTATTTTTTATTTATTAATTTTTAAAATCTAAGCCGCTGAACAAAACTGTTCTATATTTTATTATATTTGATTTTTGATAAAAAATTTAATCCGTGATAAAATTTATAGTTATATAGATTTTTAAAATCGTAGCTGTTAATTTGTTTCTTTAAAGTACAAATTAGTTTTGATTATAATAGATTTTTTTCCTTTCCTACAATTTATTATATTTTATTTGTCCCCAATTTTCGTTTTTTAATTAATTATATTTATTAAATTAATTAATTAATCTTAATCAAAATTTCTAATGGCAATTGAATGTATTTTTTTACACATTTTAAGGTTAGTTTCATATTTGTACTTCCCATAGGATATTAGCAATCAATATTTTTTGTTATTTGATACCTAGTATAAAAATCATGGAGAATATGATTCAAATATTTTCTACTAAGTTTGTATATTAAAATATAGTTTACCAATTTTGCCATTGTCCAAACAATCATGATATGCATTTTGACACACCTTTAAATATTGTGATACAATAGTTGATAAACCCTTACAAAGAGAAAAACAAACAAACAAACAAACAAACAAAAACAAAGAAGATGTCGAGTATGATCAAGATAACAATGGTGATGATGGCTTTGGTACTAATGGGCGTGAGAGCAAAAGCTGTGACTCCATGTCAAGAAACAGAATGCAAGTTCGACTGCGGAAACATTCATCAGATGGCTTGTAACTCCATGGCTGTGTCTTCGGATGCACTTCTCCTTTAACTTTGTTTTCATTATATAATATTTTTTATAAATGTATTCACTAAGGATGGTTATAACTTCTAGTTATTCTAATGATGATGCTTACAGGGGCAAATGGAATGTACTGGAACCCAAAGATGTGTTATTTTGGTTGCTCTGGACGTTGTGGTAGAGACATGAACTGTCGCCAACGTTGTAAGACATGTTGTCATTGGCGGTCCCCTGGTGCCTCTTCAACGTTGATTTGAGATTCATATGTTTACACCTGTGGTACTTTTGTCATATCTCCAATCTTGTTATTTGACATACTAAATCTAATAAAAGGATAACTCTTTTTTCATTTCCCAAACCAATTTATTTGAAGTTCGAAGAGAGTAAGCCATTGTATTCAAGTTGTCTAATAAAAAAATTTTAGGGTACTTATGAGTGAGTTGTATCATATTATCATTTTACCACTAAACGCAACTTGTAGTAACTCTTTTTCATTCATATATTAGAGGTAGATGAAAAAAGCAATGTCATCAATAAAACATCGAGACTATATCAGAAGACTCAGAACAACAGAACACGATCAATGTCTCTCTCTCTCGTAACTTAGGCTCACGGTGTTTTCCCAGATTCTAAAGTTACAGTTGAGGAATCTCCTTGCTTCTTCTTCGTCGTTGCAACTTCATCAATACCTTCAGAGGAATTCACCTCACTATGACTTCTTTTCTTTGGTTTTGTCTTTGACGCGCTATTATCCTCTTTCATCTCTGTCTCTTTATCCATCTCCATCGGGGTCTTTTCTACGTTTAATGGAGGATAAAAAGGGGGTTCTCGCCCACTTAGATGGCAAAAGACACGTTCGACTGTTTCGTTTATTTCTTTCCCTAACCCATCCTTCTCAAGAATCAGATCCCAAACTGATTTTGATGCCTTCTCTAGCACTGGCCCTCTGCCCACAACCATGATAAAATTTCATCAACACATTTTTTTTCCAACAGCAAACTTAAACCAAGAAAATTGATAGTACAGAACATAAGACAATCTCTGTATGTTAGTATGCATACAGGTAGCTCCAAGGGATAGAAATCATTACCTATCGTGAATGGCCTATATTATTCAATCAGCTCTACAAATGTGAAATAGAAGTATGGAAAACAAACAATATTCATAAGTGCTCTAAGAATGTAACGCAGAACAAGATCGATACTGCACCTCCATGGAACTTAGATCATTACTGGTTTCTATTATTCAATCAACTCAAATATTAGGTGGGGGCTATAGCTAAGAGTATGAAGCAGAATTATACAAAATCGATATCCCTATTTACTCATATCACCTATCATGAATTTCCTGAGAATGCAACATACAACTATGGAAATCCGATATCCTCTAAGAATGTAACGCAGAACAAGATGGATACTAGACCTCCAAGGAATTAAGATAATTACCGATTCTGAATGATTTATAGTATTCATCCAGCTCTAAAATTAGGTGGGGACTAAACTACTTAATCATTATACTCAAAACTAGCAATCCAGAGCCCAAGTATATGAGTTGAGATAAGTAAAGGAGAAAACTTTACTCGAGTTCTTGACGAAGAGCATCAAAGAGTTCTCTTTTAGTCTGTTTCTCAGCACCAGGTGTGTTAAGAACTTTACTCTCCTCCGCCATTTTAATCGTTGTACTCTTCAACTCTTCCTATTCACACAACCACAACAACAACAGAAAAAAAAAACATTAACTTTATGATTTTGAATTGAATCATAATAAAAACAAAAAGTCACAAACTTTAAAACTCAAAAATCAAAATCTAAGAACTTTACATTGGCTTTGAGCTGATTGATGATCCTTAATCGAAGAGCATCGATGGTACCATCGTTCATAAGATGTTCAAGAACGTCTTCTGGTTTAATCACCGAAGAAGACGACATTGTTCTTCAAAAACCCTAAAACTGTTTTGTCACCCAATTCCAACGATTCCTTAAGCTACCGTAGACAGATACAAAGAATCGTAGCTGAAAAAGATTAGATTTTTGAGAAACCCAGAAGCTGAGAATCCAAATTCGATTCGATAGAGAGAGTAGTAATCAGAAGAGATTGAAGACGGAGAAAATATTGGGATTTTGGTTTTCAATCTCATCCTTAAATGAAAACATTCGGTTTTCCTAAACCGAATTAAACCAAAAATATACTCACACAAAACCGAATTGGATAGGTTTTGTGCAAAAAATAAAAGCCTTCTAAAATCGTTAAGTTTTTGCAATTTTACCTTCCATCTCCCAAAAATATATATTAATCATTTGAAATCAAAAATATTACAAAATATAACTTTATAGGTATCTTTTAAGCGTTTATGCGTTCATATATATTAGATTTTTAAAATTTAAAATGTAGTTTTGAACTTCTCATCTTGGGAGCTTCAATTTAATATATTAGTTATCAATAATTTAAAATTTGAGGTTGATGTATTTTTTTGATTTTCCAGTATTATCTTGCATTTTTGGGCTTTAGAGGATAAAATTGTAAAAAAATGATAATTTGGAGGATTTTTTTGCACAAAACCTTTATTGGATCATCATATCATGTATTTAGGAAGACATTTCTCATTGCACTCAATTATATTTTTAGTGGATGTAAATTCTTTAAATATTTTTTTCCAAAAATCTTATGTTACTAAATATATATGTGACTCAAATCCATCATTGTTCAATTTATAGTTTATCAAAGTCATTTAAAACTTTCCATTATATCTAAATCAAAAAACCAAAATCATTATTCAATAAATCCCCATAAAATGATTGTGAATCTTTATCAATAGATAAATAATCTTGAATGAATGCAGAACAATAGAGATAACAAAACAAACAACAAATTATAATACTTATCCAAAATCTTACAAATTGTAAATTTTATTATTTTTAGCTACACATAACTAATAACATGTGATTTTGAAAACAAAAGTGTCAACTATTATCCATATTCCAAACCATATAAACATTTTTGTCAAATCACATTTAAAATAATGTTCTTACTTTTCAGATTTATCACCATAATTACTTATTTATAAAACTAAATATATTAGTTTTATAAATAAACCATTAAACCATTGAACCAAATTAATCTCATGCTGAACCAAATTAAACCATTAAACCAAATTAATCTCATACTGAACCAAAATCAAATTAATGATTCATCAAATTAAACCATTAAACCAAATTAATCTCATACTGAACCAAAATAGAACCATCATATGATCAACATGACTTTGATAGAGTTTTTGAATATTCTTTCCCTCTCACATGGGTAAATGATTTAAATTTGTTAACATGATTATGCAAAGAATTTAACAACATGGTTAACCATGTTGATTTTTTATTTTTAACAACATGGCTAACGATGTTAACTATCGTTAGACTTAATCATCTTTAAAGATTTTTGATTTGTCTTGAGAAATTTTTTTGATTCAGTTCTTGTTTAAAAACTGAATTTGCTTTTTTAATTTAGACTTAATAGACCAAGAATACGTCTCTCATAGACATAAGAAGCCGACAATGACTCAAGAGGTTTTGAAACAAAAATATGATGCTTATTAGGGAATAACACACACAAAACATTTATAAACCCTTTATAGATCTCATTTCTAATACAAAGTAAAAAAATCAACTTAAAGAGATTGAAGACTTGAAAAAAAAATTGAGGACTTTGGAACAGTCTTAAAATGTAAGAATTTTCACTATTGATTTAGAAAAAAAATGGTAAAAAAATCATAAGAGCAAATACAAGGCAAGAGAAGAGAGGTTTTGAACAAAACCTTCAAGATCTTCTAGAAGCTTCCCTAATACCAGTCCGTTTAATTATCACCAATGATTATGATCATCTTTGTGGGAAAAAATTCCTATAAATCGGTGACATATGAAACTGACTATCATTTATTACTTATAATCGGCTATACAGTGAATTGCAATGATGTGAGATTTAATAACTCATGATTCTTATGGAATCATAATATTATGGTTGTATTAAGATTACAAGAGGTGATAATATGATTTCTGACTAATTATCAAAATTTAAGGTAATTACTGAGATAATTGCATTTGTGTGTTATCAGAAATACATAGTTTAATTTCTTTGCATAATCTAGTTAACAAAATCTCTTGTTACATAATATAAAAATCCTTTTTTAAAAATAATTCACATTTCGTCTGTCCAAAAAAAAAAATCACAATCCATCATAAATCAATTTATAATTTATTAAAATCATGACAAAAAAATCAAACTATATCCAAACTCCCTCAAGAATCTATGATATAATAAACTCCCTAAAATGATATTATAAATCTTCATAATTTGATAAATAATCTTGAACAAATGCAGATAAAATCATAATGTTTATCTTACCAAACTTAAAATTTTTGATAAGTTAATATTATTATTTTACTAAACTAAATGAATAGTAAAAAAGTCATATGACAATTTTTTTTGATAAAAGTATGACAAATTATAAAATTCATCTAATAATTTAAAAATTATAAATATTATTATTTTTGGGTGCACATACATTAATAACATGTGGTTTTGAGAAGAAAATGTAGTTTTGAAAAAATAGTGCCAAAAAATACTATCTNACAAAAAAAAAAAAAAAAAACAAATACTATCCAAATTCCAAATCATATGAACTTTTTTTGTAAAATCACAATTCAAATTATGTCCATTTATTTACAGATTTATCAACACAGTTACTTATTTATACAACTAAAATATATTTGTTTAGTAAGTCTCATTCATGATTCATCAAATTAAACCACTAAACCGGAATTAATTTCACACTAAACCGGAATTGAACCGTCATTACCTTGTGAGTCTTTGAATAGTCTTTTCTTTGATTCTTTCCCTCTTGACTTGTGGTTTCCTGAAACCTTCGTCACACTCAAATCAAATGTTTCCGTGTTTCTTAAAGCATAAATTCTTGTAAAATTGGGTTAAGAATTTGGGGATTTGTGAATCTATTGGGTTCTCAAAGCCATGGACTTCCGAAGAAGAAGGATTCAGTTTCTTCTCTTTGCTATCGGATTAATAGCTCTCAGTATGACAGGTACTTTAGATTTGTTTCCGCAAAAGTTTCCATCTTGTTTCTTCTTTGACCATCAATTTCGCGTTTTGCTGTGTTTTTGGATAATTTCGTATAAAACTCACTCATGGGTTTTGGATTTCTATTTTTATTTTTAGGGTAGTTGTAAAGGTATCGCCTTTTCAGGAACTTGTTCTGAGATCTCGATTTGGTTCTAATAATACTCTTTCTTTGATCTCATTGGTTGAAACATGAATTTGATGAATAAGGTTATGGAAGACTTGGGCCTACGATGGGATTAATGACTAGAATTAAGATTATAATTTGACATTTCAACACTTCATATCTTATAATGTTTTTGTTGTTTCGGTTAACTTGATTGATGAACATAGTAGTGTGGTCGGAACTGTTGTGTTTTTTTTTTTGTTCAGAATTCATATTTTCCCTTTTACTTACTCTTTGGAACCTCTGTGTTGCTCACTCATGCTGGTCATATGATCACAAAAGTTTCGATTTGTAGCATATAATGGTCACTCATTTCAGCTATGTGACTCATAACAAGCTCAAGACGATTTCTCAGATTAGTTAACATGTTTTATAAACAGCCATTTCAGTTTTCTCTTCTTGTTTATTTATTTTGTTGTGGTTTGTGAGATTCCAAGTTTCTCACATTATGTTTTTCCTACAAAAGTTTGGTTTTGAGTTAAGACTAAACTGTGTTGGTTGTGGGTTCGTTGTTTAAATTGGCTTATAGGATAAGCGTTGGATGTCTGATTATCTTTGATGTCTTTGTTGCATATGGTAAACAGCTGAAAAATGTCGGGAACTTGTTGGACAAGAAGCTGCATCAAAGAGTGGAGAGTTTACATTCTTGAACTGCTTTGATATGAGTTCAGGAACTTTAGCCTGTGCAGTTAAAGAAGGTGTAAAGCTTTATTTCTACAATATAAGATCTATTCACGTCGAGAAAGCCCGGAACATCGCTATTGAGAAAGCCTTGCATGAGGCATTGGTTAGTGGCATGCCTCCAAATGAAGCAGCCAAAGAGGTGCAGAGAGCTGGTGAAAAAGCGGCTAAAGTGGCTACCAGGCAAGCGAAACGGATCATTGGACCAGTAGTAGCAGCCGGGTGGGATTTCTTTGAAGCCCTTTACTTTGGAGGGACTTTAACTGAAGGGTTCTTGCGTGGTTGTGGAACTATGGTTGGTGCTTACTCAGGAGGGTACGTGGGTGAGCAGAGATTTGGTAGATTCGGTTATCTGGTGGGAAGTACTTTGGGGAATTGGGTTGGCGGACGAGTTGGACTGATGGTTTATGATGTTGTGAATGGGGTAAACTTCTTCTTTGAGATTTATCAATCTGGAGAAAGTTATGAGGACCAGCCCACATATGAAACATCTAAGGACCAGTCTACATACGAAACTTTTACGGACCAGTCTACATATGAAAATTCCGAGGACCAGTCAACATCTGAACATTCTGAGGATCAGTCTACTACATATGAAAATACTGAGGACCAGTCTACATATGAAACTTCTGAGGACCAGTCTACTACATATGAAACCACAAGTTATGAGCTCTAAAGGAATTGGAAAGCAAGATTTTGGAATATTTCTTTCCGATACATTTGACATAGTTGTATAGACTAAGAAAGTTCCCACAGGATCAATTTGTTATGGATGTCCAAATTATTTAAGTTTCATTTGGTTTATTGTACAAATTGGATGTTTTAAATTAGTTTTTAATTTTTATGTTGGGTTTTTTTGAATGTTCATTCAAATGAAGGCTCTATTCGTTGACAGCAAACAAACAACGCCTGTCGCTGGATCCGCGGGATCAAAACAATAGTTAAACAAATAAGATAGCCATCAAAAAAAAATATTAAAAAAAAATCAAAAATGTTATTTAAATCAGATAAAATAAAATATGATCAAAATTATATAAAGTTATTAAAAATCAAACTAAACCTAAGTAATAAACTTGAATATAATTAGATTACAATCTAAATTAATTAATTATAATCAACTTCAATGAAATAAAATTAAAATGAATAAAATAAAATAAACATAAAACTAAGTATTTAAAACTATAAATTTTCAAAAAGTATATATTAAAAAGATAATGAGATTGGTTGCAACGACAAACAAGTGAACAATACAGTGACATGCAAACAAACATGGCCAAAATCATATCTTTCTTACAACGGGTAAGGCCGGCAAATAGGTCGGTTTGGGCTAAGCAAATTTGGGTGAAACAAACATATTTCATATTTGTTAGACATAATACGTTTTTCTCTACAAAATCCAAATTCCATCTTTCTAAATGGTTTTTCATTTGTGTGACGAGTGGTAACACCCCAAACTCAGTCCAGCAACAAAGCAAGATGGGCCTTGATCTGAACATTTTAAGTGATTGTATAAAATTTACAAATGTTAAGTTAATTCGATTATATATTTTAAAAAATCTAATAAAACTCAGTTTTATTGAACTAAATATATTTTAAAATCTTATTAAAGACATTTCGAATATTTGATTTTTAAAAAATTGAGAGGATTTCATTAGTTAAAATTAAAAAAACCTGAATTTCAAATCTTGTGGTTGTACGTGAGATTTGAAAATATTTAACGATAAATTATATCAAATTTTCTAAAATCATAATAAGGATATAAAAAATCATTAAAACTCAAATCATATAAAATACTATATTTAATACACATTTAAGTATTCTTTTTAATTGTATCTCTCACGCTTCTGTTTTTTTATCATTTCATTTTAAAATTAAATGAAATTTCATAAATAAATTATCATTTGAGATAAGAAAATATGTTTGTTCTAAAAAAAATTAGGAATTAGAAATTTTTCTAGAAATTATAAAAATTTTAGAACCAACATCATTTATTTTACTTATTGTCCACATATATCCGACAATAAATTTTTCAATAGAACCAACATCATTTTTTGCACTTCTTCACCAAGATCTCAACATTATTTGAGCATTCCTGGTGATATTAAATACACAAATGCAATAAACATCTATTATTCATAGTACATACATTCTATGTTGCACAACTACTATATAACTAGTTTTTGCTATTACTTATTGTAAATGACGCTTGTCCACAGCAGGCCGCAGCAGTAATTTGTCCACGTATTATATAACACTATGACTTCCGAATTTCTTTCTCTCAGGCTTCGACTTCAGTAGTCGTTCTTCTTTTCCTCCATTGTAAATGACGAATGAGCCAGACATGTGACTACAACTCCCTAGTTCCCCTAGCTCACTACTTCTTATCAACATCTACTAATACCTTTCCTGAAAACCAATCTTTTGTCAACAATGAATGCAGTCGTACTACCCATCAGTTACACATTCATTCTAGCTGAAATGTGTCAGGTCCATTACACTTTTTCATTAACCCGCCAACACCACAAAATGTCATTTATGCCTTTTAACCATGCCACAAAAAGGCAGTATGACTTTTTCCTGATATGAGTGAGGTTTTCGAAATGGCATTTCCTAAAAATAAAAGTTTATTTGATAACATAACTGACAGAACTCCCTTTTTTACCATAGATATTAAAAATCTTATTAAAATGTAAAACGTGAAATTATATACCATTCATTATTAAAACATAACAATATTAGACCTGACGTGAAAACTATCATGGTATAAGTTGACTGGATCAATTTTAAATGTATCTATCGTAATATTGTAAAATGAAATTGTGTTCAAAATTCAAAAACATATGGAGGATCGAAGTTGGTTAGTAATCACTACTATACCACCATATGTTCGTCCAAAGAAAACCACTACTTTTTAACTACCAATTAGAGTGGTTGAGGACATAGCTGAAGTCCATCTCTTTAGAAATAGACTTAAGAAAATGCGAAAAGGCGAAAGACAAAACACTATTTGGATTTATATATGTTTTCATTGTGACTTTGGGGCATTTGACATTTTGTTTCAGTTGATATTGAGGGGTCAATAATATTTGATTATATCAGAAAAATACTTAAGAAAAAAAGGTGAAATAGATTTTTCAATGTCGAGTAGTCGCGTCAATCCGGTTGATGCTAAAAGTTAGCCACTTTGTCATTTTGTTTCGCCATTTTTCATTAAAAACATATACTCCCTACGTTTCAAAATATAAGATGTTTTAGCCAAAACACGCATAATAAGAAATGTTTACTTTTAAAAAGTTTAACCAATCAAAAACAATACTGCATATAATAAATAATAAGAAATTATAAAAGTAGTCTAAAAGTTGCCTAAAAAATTGAAAACATCCTATATTATGAAACAAGCAAAAACCTCTAAAACATCCTATATTATGAACGGAGGGAGTATTAATTAAGAAAGACCAAAGCACTTATTGACTTTTTAACTAGGTCACACCCTGTTTCAAAAGGGCCAATAAATAGAATACACGTGCCATTGATGAACATGCTTCATCCTTCAATGAACCCGTGTGAGGCCATGGCTAACGCGTGGCTTGGCCGTGCCAAACAAAGGTTACTGCACTTGAGTGGAAATAAGTTAACAATGCAAATTTAATGTTTATGCATGTGTTATCTTTACTACATAATTGATGATTATGCCATACGGCCATATCTATTGGTTTGAATTCATCTTAAACTGAAAAATAATGTAGAATATCATTAACTAATTAAATTTTCATTTCAGAAGTACCATCATTAGGGTTTTTTTCTTTCAAAAATATTATTACAGAGTTTCTAGTCCAAATATACTACAAACCTTAAAATGATCTTTTAAGAGTTTATAATTCAAACATTTGGGGTTTTGTTTAGTATTTTAGGTTTAGGACTTAGTTTTTAGGGTTTAGTTTTGAATGGTTAAATTTTAGCTTTACTTTTGTGGTATATTTGTAAAAAAAAAATTAGTGGTATTTTTTAAAAATAAAACTGATAATACTATTTTAAAAAATAATAATTTTAGTAATATTACTGAGAATTAACCAAGTGGTGGTAGTCTAGTAACTTCCATTTGAGGAGGAGTTGTCCTTTTGCTCTAGGATAGAGATCAATTCTTCTCGAGCACGTATTTACTAAATCATTCTACTTAGCATGTCGAAATGGTGTCATGCTTTAGGCCTATTTACAAACTCCGTGGATGGGCTACTCGACAGTAACACAGTTCACTTACATTCATCTTGAATAAACTAGTCCGATGTTAAAACCTTGGATTAGTTACCTCTGATTAACAAAAACATATATCGAAGAGAATTGCCCTAAATCAAAGAATAGTAGAATACGTATGTACCAACACGTAAATGTTTTATTACAAGATCACCGGACAGGAAATAATGTGATATGTCTTTTCTTTTGGATACTTTAATAGTTAACTCTTTTCTTTTTACTTAATAACTTGTATTGATCTCCCTTTTGAAGAGACACTGTTAGTATTTAGGTTGAATTGGAGTATTTAGCACACATAATCTTCAACATTGTGTACATGTGAATTTGGGAACTTAACGAAAACGAAGTGATAATGTGATATGTCTCACTCGAATAAGATAAGATACGAGGCGCCTTTACATCCGAAGTGATAGGTGATCAGCAAAGATATATAGAACCACCCTTGTAACGACACGACATGACATAAATATTGTCTAATATTAATTTTTCTGTTGTCCTTGTAAATTGTCTTNTTTTTTTTTTTTTTTTTTTTTTTTTTTTTTTTTCTATTAACTCTAGTTCCATCGATCAGCCATTGAATATTGGTAAACATATAACAACAGTGTCCCTAAGGAACATTTTTTTTTTCTTTTCATTTTTTTGATTCAAAAGTATATTGGCATAAACCTTCATAAATATAATGAATTGCGAATTTTCAAATGGTAAACAGTTACAGGAGAACAAAAAAAATATATTTTTTTTTATGTTAAAGAAAGTCATAAATATTTAACAATTCTAAAGTGCATACATACATGATACCTATTGTTGGCAGAACTTTACAGTACTATAACATATTTTTTTAGTGATTATTTAGTAGTTGACATAATTAAAAAATGATTATATAGTAAATTATACGAACGTTATGGAAAAACTTTAAATTGGATCCGTCGAATGTGCTCAACAGTGAGGATGGCAACATCCTGTCCTGTCGCATAGTCTCAACTTGGTCACCTCTCATGAGCCTAAAACTTATATTGGGGTTACATAAAGTAAAACTTATCTAACAAATTAAAAACACAAAAAAAAACAAAAGCTTTCAATATTGTTATCAGACATATATATAAGAATATATGAAATTACATAGTAGTTGATCATAAAAAATGTTCAAGAAAGCGCTAGGCGTTAAATAGACGGTGATCCAACGTCTAGCGCCTAAAATACCTAATCGGAATCTAGGTGGTTTAGGCGTTTACAATATAAACTAATATATATCTGATATTATATATATAATTATACAAAATATGTATAAGAATAATAAAAATATTAAATCAAAAACAAAACAATAGATAAAAACATTATTTCAGTTTATTTTAAATATCATATTAAACATTTATAATTATGTTTATAGAAATAAACATTATAAATTTTAAATTTGTGCAATTAAAATTTTCAAAATACACTAAAATTATGATACTACAATTTTAGGCGGTCGTCTAAGCGGTGCTATAGCGTCTAGCGCCTAGACGGAGCAGAGACGGACGCCTAGAACGTTTTTTCGAACACTGATCATAAATTAGATTAGTAACTCTTATAAGTAATAGTAAAAGATCATTTACTTCCATGCCTAATTATACTTCAACAGCTGAATATATTCCTTTAATCAACTTATAATAACATATGTGATTTTGATTGTCGTCTTTTTTTTTTGCCATTATCATTCATCTTTTCGGTATTTTCTCTTCTATGGTTAACTCTGAACCTAATTATTAGTAACACATATTGGAAAATCAAATTTAGTAGAAACATCTAATAAAATATAATAAAAGTATATTTTTAAAAAGGTAAGACACAAATGATGTTACCATTTTTAATACATTAATTTAATACATATTATGTTTTTATGTATTGGTTACCATCAAAATGATATACTGTGTACCAATTATTAATTGACTGGTTACTCTGTTCATTTTAGAGTTTCATAAACAAATTGTATATGCCATTAATTGATCCCTTTAATCTCTCATTTAGTTGAGTCCATGTAATTAGCACAATATCTCTCTTTAAATTACTCAGGTATATCATATAGATATTAGAGCCACTCGATTGTTGGACTACTCTGTGGATGTAGTTCCTACCTATGTCCACACTTCAAATGGTCATACTTAAGCATGAGGGGATGAGGGGATGAGGGTATTAGGGTATTATATCCCACATCGATAGCTGAAGAAATTAAGTGATATATAAAAGTTTAGAAGCTCTCCCCACATTGCTAATTGGTTTTAAATTGGAAGCCCACGGTAAAACCCAAATTTAATACAAATATCATTAGATTGCAAAGTATATATATATATATATATATATATATATATATATATTCTATAGCTAAATGACAAATCAATTTCGACGTATTCAAATGCAATTAGATATGGTTTTGCATGTTTGTCTATAACTAATCATTTTGACTAATAGTTTGTGATAAGAAATGAATATGCAAATAGATACGAAAAGTAGTGATAATGTATGGTCAATTATGTAGCCACTAAAATCTTCTATAATGCATATAAAGCTACAACTCTCCAATCGTTCCTACCTACAATTCTTGGGAACCGCAGAATATCATTGGAGAAATCCTGGTGTACAGATAATTATACAATTTCATATCATACAATACAAATAATAAATTAAAGGAATCAGAAATTATTTATGTATTTATGATATATGAAAATTCCACTCATTTACAAGTTAGCTAGCTATAACAAAGTAATTTTGCAAATAAGCCCTTGTTTAGAAAGAAATTTCTACATGCACTATTGTAGAAATCGTTTGTACATTTTGAATGTGGAAAACACTACATCGTTTCAAAATATTTAAGTTAGGAAAATAAAGTTTTGAAGTCAGATTTGCTCCAATTCATTTTGATTTTATTTTTGTCGTCATTCATTTTGATTTTTATCTCCAAAATAGTTTTTTTTTTTTTTAATTTGGAGTAGAGTTGAAGATAAATCTAACATTAAATGGAGTGATTCTATTTTGAAAAAATATATGTCCAAACAAAAAAATTGAGAAATGGGTTGGAGATGCTTTTAGGGTTTAACCATACAAAATCCAAAATATTTTTTTTTTCTTTTTAAAAAATCAGATGAATAAATAGATTGAAGATATTTTTAGGGTTCGACTAGTAGAAAATAAGAGTAACAGAAAAATGTAAAATGTGAAAATGAATAGTTCAAAAAGAAAAAGCATAAAGAATATTCACGCCACTTGCACATTTTTCTCTCTTTAAAGTAGAGCAACATGGCTTAAATATTACTTGTTCACTCTTGATTCTCAACAAGAGCTAAATACATTTAAAACGAAGAAAAAAAAATTATGCTAAAAGGTTTATGCGGTCAAACCCTTAGTCTTTGTTTTTTCTTGGTTTTAAAGCACGATAGTGTGTTGACATGAGATCTATCGGACTATTAAATTTGTTCATCGTAGTTAAAATGTAGTAGTTTATAAGTTAGGTAAACTCTGAAACATCTGGAAAAAAAACTCAGATTTATCTGTCCAAAACAGTAAACATGTTTTTTCGTACCATACAATTGGTATGAATTCAAAGAATCACATAATCACAAGACTACAACATGCACCTCGGAGAGCTACTATACTACATTGGGTTCTAGGAACGCTTAATAGAAGCACTTTTTTTTAGCCAGTGTACGTAAAATGTGGCTCAGCGCTCACCAACAATCCAAAATTATCAACAAACAAATTTTCTCAAATCATTTTTAGAAACTCTATAATTTTCCAATGAATTAAAAAAGAAACTGTTTTGAATAGTCACCTATATTTATTGTTTGTTCAAACCATTATATAGCTATATATTAACTCGTATTAAATTTAAATTTGTTAAATTTAAGATTTCATGCCATAGAGGAGCTAGTAGGGCTAATGGCTCATGCCTCATGGTGTGGTTGTAGATGGTCTTATTTTACTTTACGCTGCTGACTTCCGAAAACGAATTTGGTAGAGGGAGTTTTACACCATGCATTTACTTTATTTAGCGTGTGAAATTCCGTTTTGGGAAAAGCTTATAAATAAATGAAGAATTGATCACTTAACGCATGGAGAGTATATGTGACTGGTGATTTGGAATGACGGCTCGGTCTCGCACCTCATGTGAAAGGCTTCTAGAGCTAATTGTGTGTCGTAACAAGGTGTTTTACAATTTGCAATTTCTCTTCTCCTTTTACAACTCATACGAGAAAGACAACAGCAACGTCATCATTTCATCTTGCTCCAGCAGCTTCATTAATTGCTTGGTTAAGCAGGTGGTCCGAAAACTTGATTTAATTACTGTTTTACGCTTCTATGTTTTTTATCTGTTTTTGCCATGGAACCATGTGTATATGTTTCTAATCGTTTGACTGTCACCTAAACTGTTTACATTATGAATGAAAATATTTACAATTTAGCAAAAAGAAAAGAAAGAAAATAAATGTCACATGGTATCAAATAATAAATAAACTATTTACGTAATAATTATGTAATAATGTCCAAAGACATGTCGTTCATGCATATTAAATTCAAATTAATTAACACAATCATGAATTAATGATAGTTTAAATTTTTTAAAATAATCCAAGTTTTAATGATAGTTTGAAGGTTTTTCATACATATAATTATAAACAAAGAACTAAAATTTAATCATAAATGCATCACTTTTATGATAAAAATTTTCTATACAATATTCATTTTTGTTTTTTAAATTGAAAACGTATCATCGTTGAGTAACAAAAAATGCATAACAACATAAATTTTCTATTTTTTTAAACAACTTTTACTAAAACTAATTAGAAATGGCTAGAGTACTTTACTAATTTTATCATGGGGGGTGTTATTAAAAGAAACTGAAAGTATATTTATTATTTTATGATATGGAGCCCATAAATCGGCTAATAAATAACCATCTCTCCAAAAACTTCATTCCACCTGAGAACCACAACTCTTAAGACTAACACAGAAAAAAAAAAAAGCACATAGTGTCGACATGGGTTACTGCCAAGACGACCAGCTAGTGAACACGATCTGCGATCTGTACGAAAAGATCTCGAAGCTCGAGACCCTGAAGCCTTGTGAAGATGTCGACACTCTCTTCAAGCAGCTCGTGTCCACATGCATACCACCAAACCCTAACATCGACGTCACCAAGATGTCCGAAAGCATCCAAGTGATGAGATCAAACCTCATCAAAATTTGTGGAGAAGCTGAAGGTTACTTGGAGCATCACTTCTCTTCAATCTTAACTTCTTTTGAAGACAACCCACTTCACCATTTGAATCTATTTCCTTACTACAACAACTATCTCAAACTAAGCAAGCTCGAGTTCGATCTCCTCGATCAGAACCTTAACGGATCTGTTCCAAAGACTGTAGCTTTCATTGGCTCTGGTCCTCTCCCTCTTACTTCCGTTGTTCTTGCCTCTTTCCATCTCAAAGACTCGATCTTTCACAACTTCGACATCGATGCATCAGCGAACTCGGTTGCAGCTCGTCTGGTTTCGTCTGATCCTGATCTCTCTCAACGTATGTTCTTTCATACTGTTGACGTAATGGATGTGACCGAGAGCTTGAAGGGCTTCGACGTTGTGTTCTTGGCTGCTCTTGTCGGGATGGATAAAAAGGAGAAAGTTAAAGTGATCGAGCATCTTGAGAAACACATGTCTCCTGGTGCTTTGCTCATGTTGAGAAGCGCTCATGGACCTAGAGCATTTCTCTATCCTATCGTCGAGCCTTGTGATCTGCAAGGTTTCCAAGTTTTATCTGTTTACCACCCGACCGATGAAGTAATCAACTCCATTGTTATCTCAAGGAAGCTCGGTGGAGATGGTATTAATAATGGTGTTGTTCATGATCACATAGATCAAGCTTCGGATCTCGCGTGCAACTGTTCCAAGATCCACGTGATTATGAACAAGAAGAAGAACATTATCGAGGAGTTCGCAGGCGAAGAACAACTTACTTAAAAAAATTGCTGCTTGATTAAAGTTTTCTTGATCTATCTTATGATGTGTCTTTTTAAAATTACGAAAAATGTTGGCTGTTTTTGCTACAGTCTTGTTCTTGTCTTTATCTTCTTCTTTTGTTCTGTTTCTTAGCATCTGATTTGAAATTGACAATGACCACTTCTTTTTTGGTTGTGGATTCTGTGATGTCTATTGCAATTTGCAAAGGGTGGTCAATCAGATTCTGTGAGACAGAACCGATTATTCTTGTCGGAAACAAAGATATAAACATAATAAAGTGTCCCATTACTACGATAACGATACGATTGGTTGAAGTTTTTGCTTTTGGCTCTGTTCAAAGAGCAGACTTTGTAAGATTATATCCTAAAGTAGAAAAGATCTAATTCCTCAGAACATGATTCTTGTGCTGCTCATGTCGTCTATGAAAATAGAAGAGCATTGTTTATATTCTAAGTTCCAATTGTCGCAATTTGGATTCAGAATCTTAAACCTATATTAAAGGAAACTCTCCAACATGCAAACAACACCAGTAAATAGCAATAGCTTTGAATCATTGAAGAGTTTATATTTGACATTTTTCAGGTTTAAAGGAATCAGAAACTCTTCAAGATGTCAAGATCCCGGTTTTTATATTCTACGATTCACCAGTAAATATATGAACAAAACCAGAACCGGTATCTTTTTGGACCGCAAACAAAAAACTGGTTAATGATCATTGAAAAATGCTTACTGGGTGTGCAAAATCTTTCACCATGTACGCTGCTTAAAAGACCCATCTCCCTAGGTTACTGTTTGAGGCAGTATCTCGACCTCAGTTTGCCTAAGACCTCTGAATACTCCACTGGAGTTGCTTTGTCGCAGAAAACATCCTCCCATATCTTCAGAAGCTCTGCTCCAAAAGAAATCAAATATCACAAATATTATGATGCAAGGTCATTTACACAACATGTATATGCTCTGATTATATTAAAGATTGTTGACATGACATGAAGCAGATAAAGGGAGTACCGTTTTTCTCGGTTGAGGTAAGGCACATGACGAGCATGTTGAATCTAGGAACCTTTGTTAGGTTCTCAATGTATTTGACAGCCAAATCCATGTCTTCACTGCAACATTCAGAAAACCATAAGCACCAGTTTTTTAACAGACTTTCTAGTGAGGCCAAAATATACAAATGTTGAGCTTACTCACGAGAAAAATGAGGCTACACATTTTATTATGTCAACTAGCACAGGAGAAGTCAAGGCGTTCTTGAAAACCTGAGGTAAAGAGCTCGGAGACATGACCTAATACATTTACAAACATGATGAGTGGCACTGTTATTCAGGAATTGGATAAATAAGGTTTGGCAGGTGGCACTTAACTCCATCCACTAAGAAAGAGGAATGGGCTAACAAACCTTCAACAATTGGGTTTGTAGTGCACGGTCGCCAGAAAAACTCCGCCAAGAGTTCTCAAATTCGTAAGCAGATTTTGGGGCTTTAATGTTTTTAGAAACTTCAGCCATTGCAAGTGACGCTGCATGAGCAGCAAGCTCGTGTACTGATGGCTTTAGTTCCAGCATTTTGGAAACCATGTTTCCCTGTAAAATTAGAGTAGGGACAAGTTTTGTAGCATCAGACTGGATTTTGTTGTATCACGTCAACCTTTTTATAACAACACTCAGATCACCAATACTTACCAGTGCAGAAGGCTGAGTGCCATTTTTGTCAGAAGACTTCGCCTCCTTTTCATAACTTAGGCTTCTAGGCGTCACTTTTTTGCTGTCTAGATTTTCCGTGATAGCTGCAATTTTCTTCGTACCTTCTTTTCTTTTCTCCTGATATGTCACAAATAAAAAGTTTGGATGACAAGTATTCAATATGATAATAATATCAGACAAACTTAAGTAAAAAAAATTCTACACGACCTTTTTTATATGTGCATTTTTGAACTTAAGATATATCAAACAAAATAAACTTTGGAATATACCTCAGGTTGTACATTTTCAATGAGCTTCTTTCCCGAACTTTCCTTGCTAGCTGGAAGAGGCTGAACCATATCCCTGTTCGTTTTGGCCCCTAGGGTCACCGGCTTCAAAATCATTTCTGCATTTGACATTTTTGTTTTCTTATCCAAACCTGATTTTTTGAGTAAGTCTTGTGCAGTGCTTTGCATTGCTCCACTGGCTTTCTCAATGATTTCCTGCTCCGAATTCAAAAAGTTAACCTTTTGCGAAGCATAGAAAGTTTATCTGGCAAATATACAGAAAACAACGTATTAAAAATATTACTTTCTCGAGCAAAGATTTTATGTTGGCATATTGCTTCTTAAGTTCCTCGCTCTCAGGCTCCAATCTTAAAGCAAACTCAGCATCTGCAATTAATTTTAATCACCTTACATTATCCAGCAACATGTAATAAAGAAATTGTATGTATCTCAAGAGAACAGATTGAATGAATATATGGGTCTAGCCGTCTGGGTGATACCTTCTTTGGCCTCTTTAATCATTCCAAGTTCTTTTCTAGCTGTCGCTCGGCGTGAGTATGCTTTTATATATCGATCATCCAGATTTAAGGCTTCTGTGCAGTCTACCTCAGCCTCTCGATATCTAACGTAAGAAACATTTTACAAAGATCAGAAAAAATAGCTTAGAGATTATCAGGTGATGGAAGACAAGACAAACAAGCCTCACACTCATGAAACCAATAAAAAAAAAAGACAATGAGCTATAACCTTCTGATTTTAAGGTAAGCCATCGCGCGATTTGCATAAGCAACAGCATTAGGTGATAAAGCAATGCTCCGAGAGTAACAATCAATCGCTTCATTAAACTTCTTCTGCTTGAAAAATTCATTCCCCTGTATTTAAGAGTAAGATCCATTATCACCAAGGGGATCTCACATAATAAAAACATAGCTTGAAGAGAAGTAAGTACCTGCTCCTTCTCTGAATTAGCATCCAATAGACTTTCTCCGGTCAAACTACTCGACAAATCACTAATTAAACCATGATTCTTAACAAAGTCATACTGCCCTGAACCACCTGGTCTAAATATCTCACTACTCTGAAAGTTCCAAAACAAAAAAAACCTTATAAGGATGCAATCAAACTTACAAAATGAGAGTAACTTCTGATTTTTTTTTTTAATTCCAAGGTATACATATTCAAAAGAAGTAAAGAACGAACCGGATTCAACGAATTAGAAGGTTTCTGCTTCATCTTCTTGTCTTTCTCCTTCAATGAAAGTTCCCAATCCTGCAAGTCATTCAAAAATCCCTGGAAATCCTGTAAAACAAAAAAAAAAAAAAATCGAATCCAAACCTACTTCATTCATAACCTATAAACATAAACAAGTTTACTACAGTTCGTTCTATTAATAATCTAGATAACGAAGTGGAGCTAAGAAGCGCGAATCGTTTCCATTTTTTTTTTTTTGGTCCTTCTCAATCCTCAGTAAACAGAGACCTTAGCTAGAGGAGATTCATGAAACGAAGATGAAATGAGTTAAAATTGGTTACCTGAGTTTGATCGCGGCCGTGTTTGTTCGGTGACCTAGCCATACTGAGAGGTGATTCTCCGGCGAGAAAACAGTCGACGAGAATGAGCAAAGACGATTCTAGAAGGTGAAGAAGACTCAGAGAGAGAGAGTTAAAGTTCGAATATTACTTACTGGACTTGGGCTTATAGTTGAGTTTATTCGGGTCGGGTCATGTATAAACCCGCATTATTTCGGGTCGGGTCAACTCATATCTATAAACCGATAAAATTGATTTTAGAGTGGGTTCGGGTCAGGTCTATAACCGGGGTACCCAATAAAATTGATATTTGTGAGAAACTGAGTCAGGTCAATAACCGGTTTAAACCGATAAAATTGATATTTGTGTGAAACTGAGTCAGGTCAATAACCGGTTTAAACCGATAAAATTGATATTTGTGTGAAACTAAGTCAGGTCAATAACCGGGTTAAACCGATATAATTGTGAAATCAACGGTCAATAACCGGGTTAAACCTAAAAATTTTATATTTGTGAGATTGAGTCAGGTAAACCGGTTTAAACCGATAAAAATGATATTTGTGTGAGATCAATAACCAGGTTAACCAGTAAACACCGGTTAGAACCGGTTAAGTTTGTTTCTTGAGCAAAAGGAAATCGCAGAAGTCTTTTTAGTGAGAGGTAAACAAAAACGAAAACATCAGATCTTGAAGAAGAAGAAGAACCTAAAAATCTCAGAAGCTTACTACGAAATTTTCGAGAAGATGACTGTAAGTATTCAGATCAATCTGTTAACTTTAATGTTCTTATTCACTGTGTATGCTTCTGATTCTTCTGGGTTTGATTTATTTCTTCGTGATTTTGATTTTGGTTTCTTCTTCTGAGTAGTTTACTATTCCGATTGAGAACGGTGATGCTGTGAAGATAGCAGAAGCTGAATCACAAAGAACGCTGTAAAAAAAATCTCTGTCTATTATGCTTATGTAGGGTTTTCGAATTTGGGATTCGATTTTTGGATTTTTAGGGTTTATGTTGTGAAATTTTGGTTAGGTACCCATATGTTACTGGAACTTCAATTGTTGCAATCAAGTACAAAGATGGGGTTTTGATGGCTTCTGACATGGGAGGTATGTTTCTTTTTCCAAGTTTCAGCTCTTTCGTTGTTGCATTTCACTGTTTTATGGGTAATTTGTGCTTGTACTTCCATGCTCATTAGGTTAAGTAATTGAATTTGGTCTTGGATTCATGTTTTCTTAGCAGTTTGCGCAAGTTTACTTGCAATCTATGTTTAGATTTACAATTGTTATGAGCTTGATTGATTACAGCGTTTGCTTTGCCTCCCTAGGTAGTCTCATGTATGCTCTTTTGTATACATTCATAATTTGTTAAGCAATCAGGTTGTTTGGAGTGCTAGCTTCATGCACATGGTTCCTTTTTGTTTCATTTATTTAGTGTCTTTTATGCCGCATTTGTAGTATGCTTAGTATCTTTTGTTCCAGTTCTTCAGCTGTTACTTCTATTTATCAATCTGCTTGAGATATTCAGACCTGATGACGAAACTGAGATACAATTTCTGGTCAACTTGGTTGTTTGAATCTTTTTTTAGGGGGTCTGAGATGAGTAAGATAATTATGGTCATGCAGAAATGGTTTTGTTCTGTGTTCAGTCTATTAGCTGCTTCATGATAAGAATATGTATTTGTGGCTAGAAACATAGACATGCAATGTTTATGGGTCTGCTTTCTTGTGGCCGTTCACTTTTTTATTCCGTTTGTTTGCCTGCCTACATATTCTTTCCAATATACAATGTTATTGTTCATAGGGTGTTCCTGCTTCTTCTCCCTGTTATCTTAAGATTCAGGGGGGACTGAATTGAGGATTGTTTCATTTTTTTGAGTGCACAAGTTTGAATAGAGTTGATAAGTTATGACAATTCGTAGTTCCTTTTGTTTTCTGTTCGGTTTCCTCTGAGCTTTCCATTATTAGTTAGGTCAAGAAATGGCAACTGAGAATCAACATTATAACTATCAACTACTGCCTAGCTATATCCAGTCCTCATTTAACACCAATTCACTATATGTAAAAGAACTATCAGATGTCTGTGCGGTTAGTGATGCTGATGGTACATCTATGTGTTTTCCTGATCTCTTTAATAGCTTGGATTGTTTCTTAAGTTCTAATGTGTGAACTTGGTTTCCTGGAAATTTTTCATCAGAGAGTAATGATGATATTGTAGCTTCAACTCACCTTCAAACTTTTGCGAATCTGTAGGTTCATATGGATCCACCTTAAGATACAAGAACATTGAGAGGATGAAGGCTATTGGTAAGCATTCTCTTCTTGGTGCCAGTGGAGAAATCAGTGACTTTCAGGAGATTCTCCGTTATCTTGATGAGCTCACGTAAGAATCTGTTTGTTTCAATGTTTCTCTTTTTTTTTAATCTTTCCTTCTTGTTATGCCTCACGACCCCTAGTTTTTACACAGCCTGAACGATAACATGTGGGATGATGGTAATTCTTTGGGACCAAAAGAGATTCACAACTATCTGACCCGTGTGATGTATAACCGTCGGAACAAGTTTAACCCTCTGTGGAACACTCTCGTCCTTGGAGGCGTCAAAAACGGGAAAAGTTACCTTGGAATGGTATGCGTCAGACTTTTCAGTCACATATATAATCTTCTCATGAATGTAGCTAATGATTTGGATTTATTTGATTCTCTCTAGGTTTCAATGATTGGTGTTAGTTTTGAAGATGATCATGTTGCCACTGGCTTTGGAAACCATCTCGCGAGGCCAATTCTTCGTGATGAGTGGCATGCGGACCTGAGCTTTGAAGATGGTGTCAAGCTCCTTGAGAAATGTATGCGTGTGCTTCTTTACCGTGACAGATCTGCTATTAACAAGCTTCAGGTTTGTTTGGGCCGTTATCTCATGAACAAGAATAATCTCACATTAGTTTGGTTGGAGTTCTTCATCTGGAATGTAATAACGGTAACATGATAAATGTGCAGATAGCAAAGATCACAGAAGAAGGTGTGACGGTTTCTCAGCCATACTCATTGAAGACATTCTGGGAATTCTCATCGTTCCACAACCCAACCGCTAGTGCTGAAGGCTCCTGGTAAGAAGCGAGAGGCAACCACATTGTCTGGAGTTCTTTGGATTAAGCTTTTAAAATTTATGTGATGTTGTTAAACGCTTGTACTGTAGTTGGTTTCTTCATTACATTCCAGAGTTCAGATTGATGACGATTTATATAAAGTTCTGGATATCTTTGGATAGTTGAATTTTAGAACTCTTTGTTTGACGTTGTTTTCATATTTTATGAGCTTATCTTTTGAAGCATGGGGGATACGAACAGTAAAACTAGTTTATCTTTCTCTGTAAATGAAAAAAAAAAAAAAATGAAGTTCCAAATTTAAAATCGTTTTTAACCTATAGGAGATCTTTGTTTTATCATGAACAATTTTTTTACTTTAACTTTTGCCTTCGAAAGTTTTCTCTATTCTTCCTATTCCAGTTTCAACAGTCGTTGCTTTTTTTTTTTTTTTCAATCAACCGGAGGCTTTCATAGCTCCAGCATCGATTCGACTAGGAATGATCTTTATTGTTTTAAATCTTTGGTGGTTTGTCCCTCATGCCGTCATTCGGCCAGTTTGAGCTGTTGACATTCTTCGTCGGATTTGGATATGGAAATGTTTCGGCTACGGTATTTCCAGCCATAACTCATCTCTGTAATTGAATTCAGTGTGTCCTGTTGACAATTGTTTTTTTTTTTTTTCTATTTTCATCGAATTTTAGCTTGAAATCGGATTTGCTTTGCTTAACAAGGGATAGCTCTTGTTCACGCTGGAGATTTATATGGCCTAATCTTGAATTGTCCACAATTAGTTATATGTTTGGTGTTTCGGTTAGGCGGCTTTTAAAGTTTAATCCAAATGACTAACTCCCATATGTAGGCGATATCTTAATTTGTTTTTGGCTCCTTCCCAACGTTTATTCGTCAATATCATCTCGACTTCAACATCCCGACAGCGATAATATTGATGGTTTCAATAACCTCATTTGAGGTCTCGACTTGCCAAGTCTAGGAAGTCATAATTTCTTTCAATTTCTAGTGTTGGTTTCCCGTTAACTCTTCAGGTGTTGGTTGTCGTTTATCTGGTTTACATTTTTTGAGTTATAATAAAATGACTTTTTAGTGAAAAAATGAATAACGCATGCAGACTAATATTACTTTCCTCATAAACTGTTTCGATTTTGGTGAATATGGTGTGTACACCAGCAGAATGACTAGCTTTTTCGATCTATTTAGATGAAGTAGAGAATAGCAAGAAGGAGTTCTCTTATTTTGATTTCTTTATAATTCTTCGTAGTACCAATTTCAAGCGGATAAATTAGTACGAAATATTCGTGTTTTACTGCATCTTGTATTGTATGTAAATAATGTTTCTCCGGTTTGGTTAGCTCACCCTTTTATTTTAAGAAATTGTTGACAGAAAAAAAAAAAAAAGATAACATGTGTTTATTATATTTTTTTTTCTTTTCCAATTTAACGAAATTAATATTGGTTTTTTTTAAAAGATAGAATTGTAATACTCTTTTCTCATTTTGTATTCATATCTTTCACACAATTTCATAAAATTTATTAATCTTCTATTGTAACATACCCTCTCATTATTTTATTCATCAAAATTGTTGTAGTACAATACATGTTTTATTATTATATAATTTTATATTTCCAGAGTTAGTAAAATAATTATTGGTTTCCTTTAAAGCTAGCATTGTAGTAGGGAAAAGATTGATTAATAAAATAATGAGAGGGTAGGTTACAATAGAAGATTAATAAATTATAAATAAATTAATATTTTATATTATTTATTATATAAAACGGGTCAGATCATTTCAAAATAAATAGCTCCATCCTTCAACTTATTCTCCTCTAGTCAAATAGCGTAACTAAGACTCATATGAAACTGACTATAAGAAGAAGTTGAATATCCTTTCCTAATTTTCATTTTAAGTATGATTTACGGGTTTAGAAAGAAAAAAATCCTTGAGTGAAATTTTATAGTTACATTAAAAATTTAATAATTATTTAGATTAAAATTTTAATAGCTAAGTGGTTATTTAAATACATTTTCTAAAATTAAGTTTCACTATTACTAAATGTCAACTAATTTCAAATTATAATAATTTAATTTATTTTTTTCATACAAAGAATATTAATTTTCTGAAAATTTTTACAAAGATTTTTTTTATTATATAAATAACTAAAGATTCAAGGTTACCATTTTTACAACTTTATTTTACATCTAAAAAAATGCGGGTTAATCCTACAACGTAAAAAATAATATGCAATATAACATATTGCCATCACCATCAAGTTTGTAAAGTTTTGATAATCATAAATCAAATCTAAGCTTTGGCAATGAGGAAGCTAATGTTTTTAACAATATAATGTATGTAACCACTAAAAGTTATAAAATATATGCATGAGAGTTATATTGCATAATATAATTGATTTAGGGTCTCGTTCATCTACATTTTTCGGAGATGGATCGTAAAATTACAAAATAGTGATTTTGATATTTTTTTTGCAGAAAATCTCTATATATTTTTATTCAAATAAATTTATTCACATGCCAAAACATAAAAATAAATAAACTAGTAAAAGATCATACACATATGACATTAATACTTGCAACTTTTTTGGATGAATTATTAATTTATTCAAAGTTTTAAAATTTATCAAAAAAAATAAAGACCAAACAAATTAGCTATTAAATTTATATGTAAAAAATGTTCCCTAAAATTGGCTCATTTGAGTCAATCAATTAAAGTCGATGACCAGAAAAAAAATATTAGACCAAACAAATCGTTTTTTGAATCGTTGTCTACTTTACAAAAACCAATTGAGCTCTTGCTACAATACAAAATAAGAATAATAAAAAAATGGATCGTGGAAAGAGGGTTTTGCACCCTACAGTCGATTTCGATCTAAACCTTGAACCACCACCAGAGGGAGATGAAGAGTGTACGATGGCGAACACAAATACGATTCTCGAGGTTGAAGCCTATGATCCAGATATGGAACCACCACAGAATACAGAAGGAAAGTGTAAGATGGCGAAGAAATTTCCGATTTTTGAGCTTAAATCCGGACTCAGTGATATGTTGCGCCTAACTTCGAGAAAACAAAAAAAGCGTTTCAAGGTGATAATACTCAATTCAAAAAAATAACATAGTATATTTTGTTTTGTTTTGTCTAAAATTACCACACAAAAATCTTTAAGACCCTGAAAATATAATCAAAGCTAGGTATTAAAAGGGTTCATAAAAAATTTAGGAATAGGTTCAAATTGGTTTTGGTTTAAACATAAAAAAAGTTTGGAATTTTTAAATAAAAAATTTAGTAGATATATATATATATATATATTTGAAAGCAAAAAAAAGCTGGGTTTGAGTTGTTTTAGGGTATTTTCTTTAGTTATAGTTTATGAATATAGTTTGTCTACAAATCATTTATAAAATTTATGTGAATTTAGGAGTTGAAGAAGAAGCTGATACAATACATTAAAGAAAACAACATGCCTATTGAAACCAGAGAACTGGAGATAATCGAAGAGCCACACTTGTTGTGTGAAATCATAATACTTTTGAAAGAATTGATAATTATGGATCTGTAGGTTTTCTCATCTTAATCGGCGTTCTCAAATGATAAGAAGAAGGAGTAATACACTATAATGGTGATCATGAACATTATCATTATAATGGATCATACTTTAACATTTTGTCGTTTGTTTGTTTTTTCAAAAATTTTATGAATAATTTCAGATTTAATGGATTATATAAAATCATTTTGTGATATAATGTCCATTGGATTTTGATAATCAGTATAAGCATTTTTAGTAAGGAATGGGTACAATAATTGGAGCGGAGAAATCAATCTCTATAGCGAACCGCTTTTTATTTATCATTCATAAATTATGTAGACAGAAAAAAGTTAAAAAAATCTGTTGTGAACCAACTTAAAACCAAATTTACATAAGAAATAAACTTTGTTTGCCATCGTTTTTTGTTCATCCTAGAAATAGAGAGAGGTTCAATCCATTAATTCTTCATTCGTTTTGTCTGCAACATCAATTTAGAGCTTCAATATAACTTATATAAGTAAGTATAAGAAAGGGATTTTCATCCAAAATGCCAGTTTGGTTTAAAAATTTCTCAAAAATGCCAGTTTGCTCGGCCCATTATCAAAAGTGCCAGTTTCGGTTGATTTGGCATGAGAATAAAAGACGAAAATAGCCTCTCATTTAATGACGTGAGAAGCGAAGGGGGAATACACGGGAGAATTCAAAATGGTAGATATTAATGATGATGGGACACACATTAATGGCGGGATGGACTGCCAATTACGAGTTTTGTTTTGTTAAAGAGGAGTTAATTGGAGTTAATGCTGCCAGATTTAGGACTAAAACAAAACAGGTATGAAGAAGATAATTGGTGAAGAGGAGCTGAAGGGGGTTGTCGGACAAGTGCATTTAATATGGTCGGTTACAAAAGATGGATGTTATGGCATTTAATCTGGTCACCTGCAAGTTCTCATGTTTCCCATGTTTATGTAGATGGTCGGGAGAGTGTGCCTCCTGGTGGGTGATTGGACATGTTCTGATAGTGGGTTGTGGAAGTTTTCTATCCGTCATGGCCAAATGGCTAGATTTGTGTCTATCGACAGAGAGACAACATTTGTAGGCTTGAAGGCTAAGATAGGAGAGGTGTTGGGTGTCAAAGAGGAGGAAAGCAAGATAGAGTTAAGCTTTTGGCACCCAAGAGACACAATTTGCTTTACACAAGGGAAGATGCCCCCAGTTTAGTAGATAGTGATGTTGAGTTTCAACAGTTTAAAGTGGAGAATGAAGAGTGTGGTGGACTGTATTTGTATGTATCACTAAAGAAGAAGAAAGCATCGTCTATCGATGATGGAAAAAATGGTGTGTCTACCGCTACAGATAAAAATCAGAATGAAAATTTGGTAGACCGAGATGGACAAGTTGTTTTGTCAGCTGGTGGAAAAGAATTGTTGTCTACTGGAGATGGACATAATGGTGAAGCAAAGATGTTGTCCATTCCGGCAGATGTAAGTGCCGAAATAAATAGGATAGTGGTGTAGATAAAGAAGGTGAAACGGAAGTTGACGATGAATTGTTGTTAGAGTGTCTTAGAAATGTTGAAGAAAGCCATCGTGAGGAGATGGTTAACAAGAAATCAAGACTAAGCGACAAGAATGGGAAGAGGAAAGTAGGGGAAGGAGACAAGTGTTACAGAACTATAATGTCTATCGGAATTTTAATGTCTATCGCAGTTATAATGTCTATCGCAATTATAATGTCTATCGAAAATATAAGGTCTATCTCGCAATGGTTGTGTAGCGAAATTAGAATGTCTACCAGCATAAAATTGTGTATGGCCAAGTTCCATTAAATTCTCTATTGTCAAATGCTAATAGGGAGATGACAATAAGGAGGACCAAAAAAAACTACAGTCGTTGTACATCCAGATTAAAAATAGACCAAAAAACATTGCATTCGTTGTACATCCAGATTAAAGATAGACAAAAAAAAACAGGAATAAATGCCTGTCGACTAGGAGAAATATAGATGAAAGGGTGGACGAAAACAGTCGAAAATCAAGTTCCATCGGCTTGGAGAGACATAGGCGGGGAAGTAGACATAAAACAACATAAATATATGTCCACCGCATGGGATGGACCGTGAAATGATACTCGGCTATCAATATCCAAATTTCCGAATGCAAAACCCAAACTGCTCAACGGACAACAACAATGTTAATCAAACATTTAGTGTTTGGAACCAAAAATGGACTAACAATTATTGAGTGGCTTGCGAATGGTCCAACGTAGAGTGGACATCTTCCTGGTCTGTTTGATCTGGTCCACCCTGGCCACATCATTTTTAGTGAAGAAACCATCAAAATTACTACAGTAGGGATATAAATAGGGGTTAGTTAAGCGAAGAACAAACGGGCTATGAATAACAGTTTTGACAATCAACAATGTGGAATATGTAAATGGGGACATGGTTGTGATGGACATGGATCATGCTTATTTAGTCTAGTCTACCCACAAGGAGTACAGAAGCTACCCATGGACATACATTGACTGCGGTAACTGGTTCATCTGATGTATTATAGGTACGGCGCTTTCGTGGTGAGCAGACTTGCATTAAGGACAGCCATGTCAACAGTGGAATCTAATACAATAAAACGACGAACTGAGGAAATTACAGTTATACTGACCTTGACTGTTGAACCTGGTCCTCCGAAGGCATAACATACCCACTGCCAGCATGGTCATTAGACCTGCATTGGAGGCATAATAAGCAGGAAAATAAACATTTTCTGCATTGAATTTGGTCTACTAAGACATAATAAGCATCAACATAATTAACTAGCAAATTAGACATTGACAAAAACCTGTCCTGGTGTATGTCGTCCACCGCCTCAACTAACCTGCACAATTGGTAACTTTTAAGATACCAAAACCGGAATTTTTTAATGAAGGAACGGTGGACATCAATGATGGTTGTCTATCAAATAGAAATGGTCAATCATCATAATACCATGTGTGGGTGGACACGAACGTCGGAACTAGTAAATGGTCTACCAAACATTAGGTCTATCCTCGTAATTACTTGGTGGACAGAACTGATGGATCTATGAACTCGTGTATCATATTCGGTGCCGATACCGAATAACAAAATATTATTTTAATAAATTGACTAAAAACCCAAACAAGGATGACGATTAACCCGGCTGTGATGCTAATTCGAGTAAAAAAACGCAGACTGACCTAGGAGAGGCGGTAACGCCAGTTTGCTTCCCGTCGCTTGAAATCTCTGCATCTGACTTTACACTGAAACGAGAAAGAAAACCGAGTAGGGTTTTCTGATTTCTGCAAAAAAACGTAAAAAAAAACAAAATTCTACTCTTACATACAAGGGTTGGGTTCGGAAGAAGGTTCCCCTGTTCTCGCCAACTANACGTAAAAAACGAAATTCTACTCTTACATACCAAGGGTTGGGTTCGGAAGAAGGTTCCCTTGTTCTCGCCGACTATGGCGGGTGGAGGTGGAAGAAGCGGAGGATTCGGCCGTAGAAGTGACTGTATTAAGTAATTTATCATTACACCCAAAGACGACGGACTATTTCTTCAGCGATAAAGATGAAACGTCACAGAACAGGAGAGAGGCGAAGAAGCAAAGATTTATGCGAAGAGAAGAAGCAACTGTTGCGTTTTACGAAGCAATTAAATGATATTATAATTAATTTTAATCATAATTCTTAATTTTGGAGATAAAATTGTTGAGGGTATAAAGGTCTTTTTCGAGTGTGTGTGGCGGGCGGGAGAAGGAGATATTGAAAGTGGCATAACTCATAAACTTTGGTACTGTTCATGACATATTATATAAGTTTTATGGACAATTATAGCATACATTCCATAAAGTTCAAAAAATGGCACTATTTAACACATTGAAATATTTAAAATTAATTTTTAGAATTTTTTTTTTTAGGTTTGGGTTTTCAATTTCATATTTAGGGTATAGTTTTGAGGGGTAGGGTTTAATATTTTAAATTTATGATTTTTATTTGAAAAATTAATTAGTGCTATTTTTGAATTTTAGAGATGTTGTGCTAAGTTTAGAATAAAAACTTATTTTGGTACTATTTTTGAGAATCTTATTCCTATAAGTATTGGACCACTAAAAATAAAAATAAACATATTCCCCCATTGGAAAATAAAAAGGGAAATTGGCCAGAAATGTCATTTTTAAAACAAAAGTCGTTAGAAATGCCAGTTTAAAATTTTCTTATGAGAACTGCCACTTTTCATCTTTATGGCATAAATAAAAAGATAAATTTACCCTTGTAAGAAAGAAGGAGAAATAAGCTAGTGATTAATTGTTTGGTATAAGATATTACAGTTTATACGGTGGACAACATTAACTATAGACATAATACTTTTTCTCATATACATTTTTAGTCCACAATTTGATGTCCTGTATTTTTAGTCCACAATTTGGCCTTTGTTGTTGTCTTTTGTTGTTGGCCTGTATTTTTAGTCCACGAATCGTGAGACCAAACCTTGACTATGGTCAACTCAAGAGACAAAGGACATAATAGTGGTGGACAAAAACTTTAGCTGACAGATGTGGTCCATTGGATTTACAAACCTGTAGTGTAGACACATTTTTTGTTAGCGATGGACACAAAACTTGACCAAACGGATATGGTCCAACTCAAGAAAACGAAGGACATGATAGTGGTGGACAAAAACCTGGTAGGCTAGACCTGGTCCATCTGACAACGGATCCTGCAATGTGGACAAATTTGATAGTGGTGGACAAAAACGTGGTCGGCTGGATCTAGTCCACCAGACACGGGATCTGCAAACCTGTAGTGTGGACAAGATTTATTGTTATCATGACCAAACAGATATAGTATACTCAAGAGAACGAAAGACATAATAGGGATGGACAAAAACCTGGGCGGCTAGATCTGGTCCACTGGATCTGGGCAGCTGGATCTGGTCCACCGGATCTGCAGACGTACGATTTTGCTTGCCTATTGTCAGACAGAAGAAATCTGGAACTAGACCTAGCAGTTTTGACTGCTATGGAGGAGGCAAATAGACAAGACGAAGGTCTCGACTCAAGAACTCGTCTCAGATGTTTCGCCGGCCACGACAGACGGAGGTGGAGTAGTCGGAGGACTCAAACGTAGTAGAATTGACTGCATGACTACAGGAGAACTCAGAGAAATGAGAAATTCAGATGACAGTTTAATATTAAAGAAGAAGAAGATGAAAAGTCAGTAAAAAGAAAAGAAATCGAGAGTTATGAGGAGAGAGACATTTGTTCCTTTATGTTTTAGAAACAAAGAAAAAAATAATAATAATTTTGAATAAAAAAAATAAAAGATATAATGGTCATTTGATAATAACTGTGTGACAGGCGGGAAAAGAGTAAAAAGAAAATGATATTGGTGATAATGTTTGTGACTATATTTATTCTCAAATAAAAACTAGAGACACATTACGTTTGTGCATTGTCTTAATGGGCCGATTTATACAAAAGAAGCGAAACACAAGTATGCGTAGATTAGCAATAATAAGCTGAGTTATTAAACGCTAACGTTAACCAAGTATGCGTAGATTAGTCTAACCTACGCCTTTGTTTCTCTGGCTTCTCCTTCCCAGAAAGAGTGAAGACGGTGAAGTTCATCTTCTTCTTCGTCAACTCCAATAAACCATAAACCCTAATTCCAGCATACCTTTGCTCAAAATTCGATCCTTTGAAATCTAAATCAGGTAAATTTGTTTTAATCGACCTCTTAATTCAAGTAATTAGCTTTTTGTGAATCTAAAATCAAGATCCTTGAATTACCTCAGACTCTAAACCATGACCCTGAAAACGAATTGTGAATTAGATTTCTAAAAGTCTCTTCCTTTTGCTTTGATTCTTGTTGATTACTGTGTTTCCTCTACAGGCTTGCTTAGAGTTACACCTGTGTGAACTTAAAGTTGATAACAAATGGGGAATCTGAATTTAGCTGTATCTCTAAGCTATAATTTGTTGTTTTGGATGTTCTGATTTCATGATCTGATGCTGATGAGTAATATATATTTAGGGACGTCTTCAAGTATGTGGGAGCTTTGATTTTTGAGTCAAGCAAAAACAATTATGGAAAGTCTTGGAGGTATAGGGTTCAGTAATACTAGCAGTGCTACAAAGAAGAAGAGAAGCACCACGTTGCGCCGGCCTTGGAATGAACGACAGTTACAGGATGCTTCGTCGTTGCCATCCACACCAATCCCTGACAATGTAAGAAACCACCAACATAATAACTTTTGCAACTAAAATCCATCTCTGCTGGAATATACGTCTTTTACATAGCTTTAAGTATTTTCATACCTCTTTAGTTATGTAGAATAGTCACTTTAACTCTGCGGCCGTTAAAGTTTCTGCCTTTATCTATATATCTAAGTCAATAGCACTTAGGATCATTGTGAACTTTCTGGTCACTTCATACTGTTGTTCTTTATGTGTTTACTACTAAGATATGAGTGATTTGTGTTAACTGATGTGTAAGATTTTGGCTTTGTGTTGGTAGAATGAGAATAAGATAGAAGAGATAGAAGCAGTGGAGTCAGATGAAGGTTCAACAAATGGTTCGTTCCAAGGTAGTAACCTAGTGAGGCAAGGTGGAGCTCACAGCACTGCGTCCACTGAAGGATTTCTTGTCCCTTGTAAAAGGAATCACTCAATTAACACAACAGAACATCGAGCGGGTTTTGATGAGAATACCATCAAGAAGGTTAAGCTCAAACTCGGTGGTTCGTCAAAAACTATAAATGTAGTATCTGCTTCTGATGGTGCTTCTGATATTGGATTGTGCTCGACAAAGTCTTCCCATGCGCCAGATGATGCCTTGGCAATTAGTCAGACTAACCAGGTACCAAATCTTTTCTCAAATGCTGAAATATATGTCTCAATTTCTCACTGGAGTCTGTGCTAGTAACTGCCTACAGTTGTAATTTGTTGTTGTTTGCTTCTTTACTCACAGGAAATTTCAAACGAGCGATCCGCTAAACTAAGAGAGACACCGCTGGACACCGCAAGCAAATCAGATTCATGTAATGATACCCAAGATAGGAAAACAAAAACGAATCCGATCCGTAAAAGCAACCGGATTTCTAAGAGACGTGTTTTGGATGAGGAACTCGATAGTCTTGATGATGATGACGAAGAAATTCAGTTTCTCAAAAGGATGAAAATGGCTAGAGTTGTTGCTGCGGAAGAAGATGTTGATGACGATGAAGAAAGGAGCAGAAAACATAAAAAGCTTTCCAAGGTAATGAAACAAAATGTAGAACTCCCACGTGGTGTAGGAACATCAGAGAAGTCAGGTAAGAAGGATAGAACGGGAAAAGCATTTGATGACGCTGATTATGTCAAGGACGATGACGATGAGGAAGAAGAGGTTGTATCAGATGTTGAGCCAGGAAATAAGAGCTCGAGAACTAGGAGAGCAGCTGAAGAAGGTCAGAGTGAAGTTAAGACAGAAATGACTGTGACTACTCGTCGACGTTCTGGACATAGTGGAAACCTCATTGAGTTTCCTTGTGGCTTACCTCCGGCTCCACCTAGAAGTAAGTTTGATGAACATCTAACTTACTTGCTCTTTTTAAAGGCAATCCCACGAATATTTAATGGTGTACTTGCTGTGGCGCTTGCATTAGATTGTTCACACAATCGCAGGGCCTGCCTACTCTGGTTGTCACATTAGTTGAGAGACCTATACTGTTTGCTCAAGCTATGTTCCAGTCGAGGTTCTTATCAAACTGTTCTCGGACTTAATGTTGTTTGCTTGTTTTGTTTGTTTACAGAGCGAAAAGAAAATGGATTAGAGGTTGATCAGCAACTAAAGAAAGCTGAGGCTGCTCGGAGACGTAAAATGCAAGTCGAAAAGGCAGCTAGAGAATCAGAGGTTTGGTCCTCTTTTAACTTTTTCAGTTGAATGGTTAAATCAAGCAAGCTTAGATAATATTTTTCGCATCGGTAGGCTGAGGCAATCAGGAAGATTCTGGGCCAAGACTCTAGCAGAAAGAAGAAAGAAGATAAGATAAAGAAACGCCAAGAAGAGAAGGCCAAGGTATAAACTGCAATTGCTGAATGAAACTATGAGTATCCCATATGAGATCTTTTCTACTAACCTTATGATTACTTGCAATCTATTGTAATGCAGGAGAAGGCTGCAGACACGATTGCCCGTAGATCAGACACAGTAAAGTGGGTGATGGGTCCTTCAGGAACCATCGTAACCTTCCCAGAAGAACTTGGATTGCCAACTATATTCAACTCTACACCTCACAGGTATGATCAGAAGTACAGCTATGAATTTGATGCAAGGACTCATTACCTCATTGGGATTTACGCAATGCTGTTTAAACGAAATTTAACATGGTTGACCATGCTAATGAATCAGTTATCCTCCACCACGGGAGAGATGTGCTGGTCCAGAATGTACAAACCCATACAAATACAGAGATTCAGAGTCAAATCTACCATTGTGCAGCCTCCGATGCTACAAAGCGATCAAAGGCTAAATGATGGATATATATACTGTGAATCATACTCGTATAAACAGTTTGTTGTAAATACTAATAAGAAAGCACTATAGAAGTAAGAATCGAATGTTTATTGTTAAAATAACAATCAAATGTCTATAAAACATAGATAAAATGTTTATTTCCTGGGGGAACAAATTTATTTTTAACTATCGTTTCTTGAATCCAGTTAACCAAGTAAGTAAACGGTTAGCCACAGCGAAGTCATTATCCTCAGCTGCCGACTTCTTGGTCCACGGTTATTGTTGTCAAGCCTAAAGCCAAAAATAAATTACACTGTGATTATAGAAAGAAATAGCAAAGAAACTCTCTTGATGTAAGAATTGAGAGTGTGTTGAAAGTGGGCTATGAGAGTTTACATGAGGAAGACCAAGCTCTATTTCTCCACGTTGCAATCTTCTTCAATCATGAACATGTTGATCATGTGACATCCATGCTTGCTAAAAGTAACTTGAGAGTTAGACTTGGGTTAAAAATCCTCGCCAATAGATGTCTCATGCATATAGACTGTAAAAGTAAAGTGGTAATGCACAGTTTGCTACAAGTAATGGCCAGACAAGTCGTTTCCAGACAAGCGCCTTGGAAACGCCAGATTCTAGTAGATGCCCTGGAACTTTGTGATGTTCCAGAAAATGCAACTGTAATGGGTTTTGCATTACCATGATTATAAGTTGTTGTTTAAGCAGATCATCTAGCAACTAACAAGTTCTACTTTGGAATATTTCTTAGGGTAATAGATCAACCTAGGTGTATCATTTGACATAGCAGAGAACAATAAATTAATGATAAGCGCAAGGGCTTTTCAAAGAATGCACAATCTTATGTTCCTGAAAGTTCAAAATCTAGATGTCATTCCAACTCTAAGCAACTTGACATCTCTTAAGAGTATCAACCTACTTAGATGCTCACGATCGACTAAGACGTTTACCAGATTTTCCAGTCAACATCTATAAACTCGAAGTCACAGAGACAGTGGTAGAAGAATTGCCTGCATCACTGAGGCAGTGGAAATACCAAGGCCTTCTTAACACATATCCCCAAGAGTGTAACAAATTTAAAACTACAAGGGAGGCATTTCATGGCAGACGATTACATCAAAGGTCTCCATAATTTAGAACACCTTGTTCCGTCATGCTGCAATCGACTCACGTCATTGCCAGAGCTCCCTGGTTCATCTCAAATTTCTATTAGCGAGCAGTTGCGAATCACTGGAGAGATTAAGTGGTCCCTTAGACACTCCAAATGCAGTTCTCAATTTTTCCAGTTACTTCAAATTGGATAACATGCGGCAGTGGACATTCTCAACACATCTGCCCACGAGTGTAAGAAGTGTAGACCTAAGTAACAGTGGTATTGAGAGGATTATAGATTGCATTAAAGATCTTCATAATCTACAATATCTTATTCGTACAAAATGCAAAAGGCTTGCGTCATTGCCAAGGCTTCCTAGGCCCGGAACATCTTAGCTAGCAATATATATATAAAACAAAGAAATGAAAAACACTAAAGTCTGAACATTGGACAAACATTGAATTCTTTTAAACAGTCAAGAAACTATGATTTGACACTTGCTAGATAACCTCGGCAATGCAAGGAGATCTCTTACGAGGACAGAATTTTCTTTTAGCATGCATGCAACATCTCAAACGAAGAAGAAGCTTCTTGAGGGTTACCGAGTTCTCTACGTAGTAAATACATTGCCAGTTCCATTTCCATAGGCTCTCCACAGAATACTCGAGCGATGATAGCAAACACATGCACGATATGTATGTTGTGCTCGCAGGACACCTTACTCTCGTAGTTAACTCCACGTATGAAAAAATAGCGAAACACAAAGTAACTTTGAACCATATAATTTTTTTCATACGAATATGAATATGTATTATTCATTCTTACGACATATTAAAGAAAAAAAATTACAAACTGTGGATCATCTATATAAAAGAGCCGAGAGAAGAAGGAAGATTAGCCATCCAACCATCTTCATCAATGAAAGTGTTGAAATCTGTAAGAGGTTCAACATCTTTATCAGAAAGATTCTTCTGCCATCCAACTCTTCCTTTCTTATCCGCTCCTTCCCCAGTGCAGTTTACCTCCGCATATGTAAGTTTATCCCTGATTTGTGTGTTTTTTGGTAAGTCGAAATTACTGTTAAAAATATGTAACAAGAGCATATATTAGAAACGAAAGAGAAAAAAAAAACACATTACGTACTCTTCTTGTTTAAAACGCCAAGCATCCCATCCTTGAGGTACGACAACATTGGACATGTTGGTTCCATAGAAGATAACTCTAGAGTAGGCTCGCCAAGCTCTTCCTAAATACGCCTCACCATCTCCTTGAATCGTACAATTACTGAACACGAATCCACTTGTGTCTTTCTCACTTTCCCTCCCTTGCGCAGTTATATATCCTGGTAACATTCCATCTTGCTTCCCTATTGCCTTTGTTATTCCTCTAACGTATATCACACAGTTCTACATCCACACACAAAGTCATTAGATATCTAAATTGTATTCATGTATATATGAAAAAGAGATATATGAGATTACATTACTTGGTATATAGATTGGCCTTGTCCCCATATGAAATCAATGGCTCCTTCGATGTAGCAATTTTTAAAGTAATGGCGGCCTTGAAAATCGTTGACTGTGTCTTGGACACTTATGAAGCTGCAGCCATATAACCACGCCTTGTCCGCGGTTAGTTTAATTGCTGGAGCTACCTTTATCGCTGGATACGGTATTATTGGTGTTATCTTGACATTCGTATTCTGCACAACCAAGATGTTAGTTTCAAAAAACAATATTTATTGTACATACGAAAACAGATTGACATATGTCATATCAATATTGAAATGAGGCTCTCGATATACAATATCCCACATTGAAAATTGAGTAAAATCTTAAGTGGTTTATATAAGATATGGATTTCTCCATTCATTATCAATTGGTTTTGAAATGGAAACTCATATTCTACTAGATGCAACTATCTAAATAGTAAATAGTGAAAGCACTCAAGATAATTTTTTAATTTATTAAATGACTAAATTGTTATTTTTTTCTATTTCGTATCAAGTGTTGTTTAAAAACTAATTTTATTATTTTTATTTAATTGTTAAAATATTTTTTAATAAAAAAGGTATATTTGTCCATTTTCATTTCAAAATGTGTAGTTTTCAAATAACTATAATATTGAGTGTAATTTTCAAATTTCTTTAAAAATTTAGTATATTCTGAAAAATGTCCCTTTTTAATATAATTTTTTATGTGGATAAAATTATAATCTTATCCCTACCACTATAATGTATTAGAAATATTATAGTAAAATAATAATTAGGAATAAAAGAAAAAATCAATTATTTTATGTGTGAAAAAGAACTTAAATGACATTATTATGAAACATAAATAATGATTATTTAAAAAAATGGTTATTTCTATATGGACAATAATGAATTCCAATTTTAAGTATACTTTTAATACATGAATTGTACTTATATGGTTGGAATCACTATTTTAAAAATTAATAAATGTTGTAACCAATAAATCCATATGCTTAAGAAATCTAAATCTAGGTGAAATGGAAAAAAAAAACTCAATGTTTTAACTATGCCATAAACGCTCATACTAGCGTATATGCATAGGACTCTAACCTTGAATGTAATTTTGATAGCGACGAAGTATTGGGCGTGTACTATGAAAGCACTACTCGAATTGGATTGTCCTGCATCATTATATTGAATTACCACTTTTGTTGCGTTGTTTCCTTGCATTATTATCTTTTGTTTCTCCTTCGGAATCACTACCTTTTCGCTTTATCAACACACATAAATCGGTCAACCCACCTAAGAGAAATAAAGAGAAGTGAATTGCATGAAGATAGTGGAGATAAGAGAGCGTACTTGTAGGTTCCATGTCTAAGATAAATCCTAATCCACTGTTTGTTACCAGAAGGAACGGAGTCTACGGCTTCTTGGATGGTTCTGAAATGACCTTTACCATTATGACTAACCACCACTGTCTTTATTATCTCTTTGCTGAAAAATTTCGGGTCTAAACCATAAGAAGAGACAAGTAATGACGAAGCCGTAAAATATAAAAATGAGAGAGCCAATATACTTTTAAGAGATTTCATTGCTTAAGCAAAACGTTTTTAACACTTTTCAACACCAACAATATCAACTAGGCAGAAGTTTCAACTTGGTTGATTTTGGACGTTTATATGGATAATTGTTTGAAGATTATATTATTTTTTCTCATTGGCATTACAATGATATTTTAACTACTTATATATACCATTTTCTTACCTCATTCCAAGTATGGTTAAAGATCCACTGATTAAAATTTTCTTAATCAAAAAAGCAAGTATATACCCATTAATTTAGCATATATACACTAATCTTTAAAAATAATTTTGTCAAATTACATAGCAGCAATAATTCATAAAAATAAGAAATTGATTCATTAAAAAAAATCTACAAGTTAATGCTAAGTAAATACAATATTGAAGAGATTTTGTGAAATTGGTTTTTATAAGAAATGTGTAAAATAGGCAGTAAATACGTTTTAATTTATAACATTATGATTAAGTATGTTATAACATGCTGATTAAGTTTGTAAATTGCTTACCTAATTCTAAGTATGGTTAAGGATCCACTCATTTGATTTTTGTTTAAATCAAAAGTACATGAATACCCCCTTTATTTTGATTTGTTACTATTAGGGCATCTCCATCCCTTATCTTTAGAATATGATGTCTCTAAATTAAAAAAACAATAAATGAAAAAGAAATACTATTTAAATAGATTTAATGTCTTTAAATTTAGGACATTATGGTTTAAATGTCTTCCCTAAGGCATTTAGACCAACTCCACTCAAGAACTTGGATCAAATTTCTCTTAATTAAACTAATTATATTATTAATATTAAACTAATCAAGTCAACTTTAACAACTTTAAACAAAATCACTCTTCCACTCGAGAACCCTTATCAAGATTACTTAAGCATTAAAATAATTTTTATTTAACTATTTTTATTAATTATCATATTTTAATAAATTATGAAATAATACAAAACAAGAAAAAGTTAATTTAATTACTTATATTACATGAAAAAGAAAACATAAATATTTTACGTAATTCAGAAATATGAAACATATTTTACAAACTCGAAAAATACAAACATAAATTTTTAAATAGAAGAAATGAACTCGGTTTTATTTTTGGGTTGCACCAAATTTTCGCCAGATATTCTCGTATCATGAACGTCATTTCGAATGCCCATCATATTAGTGAGATTTGTTGGCCTATCTGTAGAAAACAATAAATCCACATGAGAAATTCCGCTTCCTTCTCCGTGATAGAACTCTGATGGATCGTAGAAACTGTATTCATGTCGTTCGTCTTCCACTATCAGGTTATGCAATATGATACATGCTCTCATTATTTTGGCTATTTTTCTTTTATCCCAAAAAAGTGTAGGATTCTTCACGATTGCAAATCAAGCCTGCAAGACTCCAAATGCACGATCTACATCTTTCCGACATGCTTCTTGACATTGAGCAAAGAGTTTTGCTTTTTGACCTTGTCAAAGTGTAATTGATTGGATGAAAGTTGCCCATTTGAGATAGATACTGTCTGTGAGGTAGTACGTCATTTTGTATTGTCGTCCATTGACAATATAGGTAACTCTCGGAGCTCGGCCCTCTAAAAAATCATCAAACACTGGTGAACGGTCCAAAACATTAATATCATTTAATGTACCTGGTGGTCCGAAAAAGGCGTTCCAAATCCATAAATCTTGCGATGCCACAACCTCTAGTACGATTGTCGGTTTTCCTGATCCACATGAATATTGTCCTTTCCATGCCGTGGGACAATTCTTCCACTCCCAATGCATACAATTTATGCTCCCTACCATTCCGGGGAAACCACGATATTCTCCAATATTCAGTAATCGTTGAAGGTCTTCCACTATAGGTCTTATGAGATACTCGTCTCCAAAAAAATTTATCACTCCATCTACAAATTGTTCAAGGCATTTGTGGGCGGTTGTTTCAGCGAGACGTAGATATTCATCCACTGCATCTGCCGCACATCGGTATGCCATCATACGGATAGCTGTCGTACATTTTTGAAGTGCCAAAAGACCAAGCCTTCCAGTTGCATCTCGTCTTTGTTTGAAGTACGGGACTCCATTCTCAATACTATTAACAATACGTAGGAACAACAGTTTGTTCATTCTGAAGCGACGGCTAAACATACCTTGAGTGTAAGTCAGGTTCTCACTAAAATAATCATTCCATAACCGTATATGGCCCCTCTCCCGGTCTCTATTAATGTGCACTCTTCTGAAAACTGGCAATGGTGGCTCTTCTGTGTGAGTGCATTGGTATTGAATCTCCTCCACTATACTTTCAACTTCCTCCTCCACCATTTCATCAACTTCTTGATCTGAACTCCACTTTGACATCTTCTTTGAATTTTTGTGGGTTTTAAAGACTGAAACTTAAAAGAGAGATATAAGAGAGATAGAAGATGTAAGTTTTGGTGGTTTTGGATTTTGAAACTTAAAAGAGAGATAGAAGAAGATGTAAGTTTTGGTGGTTTTGGATTCACATCTTATTTAGTGGTTTTGGATTTTGAAACTTAAAAGAGAGATAGAAAAAGATGTAAATTTTCGAAACATTGATATTACTTGAAGTTTACAAACTTAAAAAAAAGTACAAAGAGAACGAGAGATAGAAATTGAAGGAGATAAAACAAGAAATGAAAGCCACTTGTGAGGAATGAGTACAATATCTATTCAATATATAGAAGAAGATATACCTACAACTTGACACTAAAAACAACACCGCTTCACGGGACTTAATAACAACGTCCAACAAACAACACTATATAGACCTACAGCTTCACAAGACTTAACAGCTTCCACTACTCCATGAGGTCCACCTTCACGGGACTTTAGCCTTGTGCAACTTCACTAGAGTACAAACAGCTTCACATGTCGCTTAGGCCCCAACAACCTGAAACATATATAAGAAAGATATTGTCCCTCTTCAAGAAGGAATCCAATCGCTGTTCATTACTCACAACCGGATCTTTGCTTGTGTTTAACCAAGCGTTTATGAGTCGGACATCCTCCTGTGTAGTCCACCTCTTTCTACTTTCTCTACCTCCATCTTCTTCATTCTCATCTAAACTAAGCTCAATACACTCTGAAGGGATAGAGGAGGAGCTAAAGTGAACTGGTTGCAAAAGATATGGAAAAGGCTGAGAGTGGAAAGATGTGGTAAACCGAATAGGCTGAGAGGTTTCTGTGGAATTTGAAACATGAGGAGTTTCAGAAGTGTTTGAGTCATGTTGAGAATTCAACAGATCTACAAAGTAAGGGGTAGGAAAACTGTAAGGGTTGCTACGATCCATGTATATGTTTTACAAAAGAGAGATATGTTTAAAAGTTTTCTTAAAGAGAGATAATGGGTTGTTACAAAAGGGAAATGTTTGTTTGACAGTTGGGGTTAAAGTCACAAATTATATAGAGAAAGATATGTTTTAACGTTTTAATCCGTTAATGAGAGAAGTTTTTTATGTTTAAACGTTTTCATATTTGTAATGAGTGTCCTAAAACGAAATATACACTTTTCATTATATTTCCTATACTAGACAACTCAAAATGCAGCAAGCATTTCACCTTTTACAACATCATATCTTATCAGATGGTTACAGTCGAGAGATTTTTAAATTACAATAATTGACTGAAGAGTTATTAAAGTCAAGATTTATTTCTAAAACAATCATTGAGTGAATATTATTTTTCTCTTTTTTAAATATCAAACAACCATATACTACATTTGGTTATGGGAATTGAAAACAAAACAGAGACCTCTTCCCATTCACACCTCTCTTCACCCAATACAGCATCTCTGTGGTACACTTGCACGATTCCATGAACACCTCGCACAACACAACATAAAACCAGTTAACACGGTTCATCATTAGACTTGAACACAACAACACATAAAACCATATACTTTTAATAAAAATTCAACACAATAGAGTATAAAACCAGTTACTAATAATCATACAACAAACAACAACACACGGTTCATGAGACTTTAACACATCACAACAGAAAACCACATTATTCTAAACAAACTTGAACACAACAGACAATGACAACCAGTTACTAATAATCGGACAACAAACAACAACATATGGTTCATGAGACCTTAACAAAACACAACATAAAACCACTTAATCCTACACAAATTTTAACACTAACAGACCATACAACAAGTTACTAATTATCAGACAACAAACAACAACATATGGTTCCTCAGTATGGTTAAAGCCTCAGAGAAGGAATCACATAAGTAAACCCACAGTTAAAGTCAAACCCTACCAAATTTCTCAGATTTAGCTTAAACCGTGAAATCAATACAATCGGATTTGTAAACCCAATAACAGTCGATCAGAATTGTAAACCCAGACTCACACTCACACTAGATTCAAATTCTCGTAACAAACTCTAATCAAAGATGAGATGACGAACCTTCTATGTGCGCGATCCGCCAGCCGGTTGACCTCGTCGTCCCCTTAATCCCATCACAGGAACCTTCCGCCATTGTTATCGCCGTCGGAGATAGAAGGTCGTGAGCAACAAATCGTCATATCGAGGGGAATCTCGATAGGAACCCGAAACCTCGACATATCTCTCTTATATAACAAGATCTTTCGTGTGTAAGCTAAAAAATCCAATGATTCAAGGTGAATCGCGTGATTTTCACGGCAAAACCACGAATCGCCGATGGTTTCGCCGTTTGTCTAGAGAGAGATAGAAGAGAGAGAACGCCGCGAAGAGAAAGAAGAAAATAGAGAAAAAAAGTTTTTTGTTTTTGTATTTTACCCCCTCACAAATCATAACCCGCCACGTTTTGATTCTCAGGATACGTATTGTGGAAACGGTTCTCTTATTTTCTGATTTTTTTTGGGTTTTATGTTTATTTTTAGGCAAGAGAAACCCTAGTGGACTTGCTCTTAAAACATGATATAAGTTTAAAGACATCAATTCCACTTAAATAATATTTTACTTTATTTATTATTTTAATCTTTTTTTAATACATCTCCTCAAAGATGAGAGATGTAGACTCTCATATATGGTCTAGATCTTCTGATAAAATGAAGGACATGCTTGAGAATTGTCGGAATTAACCATGAACCACTATGACTTCCAGTTCGTGAAAATATGATTTGTTTCCTAATTAAGTAGTTTTCTAACCAAAAACAATTATTAGACTCCCCTTAAGCTGTAGAAAATGTTTATGAAAGGATCTAACATCATGTTTTTCTAGGTGAAATGAGTTTAAGAAGATCTAATACTTTTAACTTCACTTTCCTGAAAAGTGAAGATCTAATAATTTGACACCTTCGATTTCTTCTACTTCCTAGATCAAAAGTTTGTTTTTATTAACCCTTATCATGAAAGCTAAGCAAAAGTTTCAACTTGACACTTTCAAGGAGAGATGATTCTGAATGTCTGTCTGTTCATTCTCTCATTGAAATTACAATGGTATTTTAACTACTTATGAAACCACGTCTACTTATGTACAGTTTATCACCTAATTCAAAAGTATGGTTAAAGATCCACTCACTTATTTGATTTCTTAACAAAAAGCATAAATGCTCAATAATTCAGTATACACTAATTTTTAATATGTACCAATAAACGGAAATGAACTTTCTCCAATGGAGTTGTATATTTTATTCAATATGTATCAATAAACGGAAGTGAATTTTTTCCAATGAAATAGAATCGCAAACCGAAAATTACTAGTTATATCAAAATTTTATGTACAAATATTCAAGAGAATTGAATTTATTTTTTAGAGAAAATTGTATCCTGACTCAAGTAGATAAAATTTTGAATTTAAGTAAATCCTGACTCGCTCAAACGTATCTTGTAAGTTCAAGGATGAACAGTTAGTAATTACGTTTTTCACTTTGTTAATAAAAAAGTGAAAATTTCATACTCTGGAACCTGTAAATATATGTTTAGAAGATTGAAGTTTATTTTGTAAAAGTGAAAATTTATGGATTTGTTTGCCAAACTCAAAAATATGGTAGTCAAACAATTGTAACTTTATTGCTTGAAGTGATATAGGCAGCGATTTTTATCAATATTTATTGCAAAATTTACATGGCGATATACAATAGTGCAAGACTTAGTTTGAACTTTGACGTAGATTCTTTAAATATAGAGAAAAAGAAAAAAATCAGTTACAAATTTGTTGACTTGTTATGTGTTGGTATTTGAATCTCAAATTTGACACCAGATGTAATGAGGAAAAATGAAAAACGTTATTGCTAACTGTTCATCCTTTTGTGAATATTACGTCCACTTTAAATATTTTTGTTCTTCCATTATCGCTATAATAGTACTTTAACTTTGATAAACATGTCCACTGAAAATCCATGAAAATTTCCTTACCGAAGCATATGTTTAGAAAAAGAAAAAAAAAAAGAATTCAAACGTACTACATTTAAACTAATATTGAGTACCAATATGAGGTCCGATCCGTGTCAACAATACTAAATTTAAAATTGAATAGTAAAAAAAGAAGGAAGATGCTTTTTTGACAACAATTAGCACAAGAATTAATGTTGTGTTGGGCTTTTGTGAATAGGGATGATTATATAACACTTCTAATTCTATAAAACAGAGTTTAAAGGAAATAATTTGGCTATCACATAAATGCTTTTATATTTTTTAGAACTTTGTGCACAGAAAAAAATATATATATGTATATATATAATTCAAAAGGTAAACGTGTTTTTAAGTTGATAATTCTAGAAAAGAAAAGAATTGAAGAAAAACGCATCTCTATTATACAGATTCTATAATATAGAGAAAAAAAATAAGGATAATGGTTTTAGAAAGGAATTGATTTGATAAACCCTTGCTAGCTTTTATTGAGGATAAGAGTCGACGGAGTTGAGGTGGTTTTCGATTTGATAGACGGTGGTTGGATAAAAAGGATTTCTTTGCTGCGGTTTCTGCAGGATGGGAGGATCCGACGGAAGCCGGAACCTCCTCCACTATGGTAGACAAAATTACCAAATGTCGTCGTGCTATCTCTCGGTGGAGGAAAGAGCAATTACCCTTTGGACGGGAGACAATTGAGGATATAAAGGCCAAATTAGAGATAGCCCAGGAAGATGATACTACCTCAGTTGATGAGCTGGCGGAACTTACTTAGCGGTTACCAGAGGCATATCGGGATGAAGAGGTGTATTGGTATCAAAAAAGTAGAAGTCGATGGATGCGTTTTGGTGACCAAAATACCAGTTATTTTCATGCTCAAAAAAAACAAAGACGTGTTCAGAACCGGATTGTTGGTCTCCATGATCAACACGGTAATTGGATGACGAAAGAGAGGGATATCCAACACATTGCGGTCTCTTATTTTAGGATCTTTTTACATCCTCGGAACCTTCGGATTTTTCAGAAATGTTAGACGAGGTTCATCCATCTATTTCGCTCGAGACAAATGAATTCTTAACTCGAGAGGTTACAGAACATGAGGTTAAACATGCACTTTTTATGATGCATTCGGACAATGCTCCAGGACCAGATGGGATGACTGCCCTTTTTTACCAGAAGGCGTGGGCTACGGTTAAAGCAGATCTAGTGCTTTTAGTCAATTCTTTCCTGGGGAATGGGAATTTTGATAAGAGGCTTAATGTGACAAAATATGTTTTATCCCAAAGGTGGATAAGCCGACAAGGATGACGGAGCTACGGCCTATTAGCCTATGCAATGTTGGTTATAAAATTATATCAAAGTTTCTGTACCAGCGACTTCGCACTGTTTTACCATCTCTAGTCTCGGAAACGCAATCGGCAATTGTAGAGGGTCGCCTAATTTCAGATAATATATTGATTGCTCAGGAAATGTTTCACGGGCTCCGAACAAATCCCTCTTGCAAGGGAAAGTTCATGGCTATAGAAACGGATATGAGTAAGGCCTATGACCGGGTCGAGTGGTCCTTCGTCGAACATGTACTCAGGAAGTTTGGGTTCTGTGAGATGTGGATAACATGGATTATGTGCTGTGTCAAGTCGGTTCAATACAAGGTTTTACTTAATTGACAAGCTTATGGGTCTATTAATCCTTGTAGGGGTCTACGCCAAGGGGACCCTTTGTCCCCTTATCTCTTTATTCTTTGTACGGAGGTGCTTATTGCACATTTTCGGAAAGCGGAAAGATAGAAACTTCTTACGGGTATCAAGGTTTCGACTGCTAGTCCCGCTATCTCTCACCTCTTATTTGTGGATGATAGTCTATTTATCTGGCGGGCCACGAAGGAGCAATGTGAAGTGGTATTGGGGATTCTCAACAAGTATGAACGGGTCTCTGGCCAACAGATCAATTTCCAGAAGTCCTCGGTCCAGTTTGGACATACGATGGATTTTAGGACTAGGGAAGAATTAAAAGGGGTTCTAGGAATCACAAATTTGGGTGGTATGGGTTCTTATTTAGCTATTCCGGAAAGCCTGGGCGGGGCAAAGACAAATTTTTTTTTGTTTGTCCAGGATAAATTGCAAGCTCGGGCAAGTGGGTGGCCGGCTAGGCTTTTATCAAAAGGGGGCAAAGAGGTAATGATTAAGTCTGTTGATACGGTTGTCCCTACTTTTGTGATGTCCTGTTTCCGCTTACCCAAGACGGTTACACGGAAATCGACTAGTGCGATTTCTAATTTTTGGTGGAGTTCATCGGGACAATCACGAGGGCTTCACTGGGTGTCATGGGATAAACTATGTAGTGGTAAGGAAGCCGGGGGGTTAGGTTTCCGATGCTTGGATGATTATAACACTGCTCTGCTGGCAAAGCAGCTATGGCGTTTGATCATGGTACCGAAATCGCTTTTTGCATGGGTTTTTGAAGGACGATACTATCGGCATTCTAATCCTTTGGATCCAATTAAATCTTACTCCCCATCCCATGGGTGGCGGAGTATAGTTTCTGCTCGCTCTCTGGTTAATAAAGGACTTATTACACGAGTAGGACCTGGGACTACCATCTCTGTATGGACTGACCCTTGGATTCCTGCTTAATCCCCGAGACCAGCATTGAGTTCATGCTCGCCTTTTGATCCTCTGCTCCGAGTTGCAAATTTCATTGACAGGAGTTCTAATTCTTGGGATATGGCTCAGCTTTCGGCTACGTTTGTACCGGAAGATGTTGCTATAATTTCTGCCTTACCGTTGTGACAACCGGATAAACCGGATTTGCCGGGATGGCACTTTACTAAGTCTGGTAAATATTCGGCTAAATTAGGATATCATTGTCTATGTTCTCATCGGACGGCTCCCTCTGGGCCGAACGTTTTTGGTCCAGATATTACACCTCTTCAGGCCTTTGTGTGGAAGATTAGGTGCCCACCAAAACTTTGTCATTTCATGTGGCAAGTTCTTTCAGGTTGTGTGGTGGTTACATCTAATCTACGGAAACGTGGTATGAGTTGTGATGCCACATGTGGTCTTTGTGGTTTTCAGGAGGAGACAATTAATCATACCCTTTTTGAATGTCCGCCTGCTAGACAAGTTTGGGCTCTGTCGCAGTTCCCGACAGCCCTGGGTGTTTTTCCATCGGCTTCAATTTTCACAAACATGGATTTTCTTTTTTGGCGTTTTACAAATGTTTCGACACATGAATTTTTTTCCTGGATCTTGTGGTATATATGGAAAGCGCGTAATGATAAACTCTTTAGTAATCTGGATTCCAATCCCCTAGCGATCTTGCGGCTAGAGGAGGATGAGGCAAAAGCATGGGCTTTGGCTCAAACAGAGGATTTAACGGTCGCATCGGCTATTCCTATTGAGGTTGTTCCCCGGGGAAGCAGTGCTCCTAGTTCTTTGGCGAGCTATATTTGTTTTGTCGATGGTTCATGGAAAGCAACAGACCGTTATGCAGGAAGAGGGTGGTTCTGCACGTCGCCCTTTGGTGACGTCCCCACTATGGGAGCTGCCAACCTTCGCCGTAGTCTGACCTCTCTCCATGCTGAGATTGAGGCCTTGTCTGGGCCATGCGATGTATGATTGGAGCGGATAACCAATCTGTTGTTTTTCTCACCGACTGCTCCGATTTAGTGAAGATGGTGTCTTCGCCTTCCGAGTGGCCAACTTTTACACCTTACTTGGAGGACATCCAAGCGGATAAGGAGGAGTTTACTTCCTTTTCATTAGTCTACGTCCCGCGTTCTCAGAATGGTAAAACGGATAATCTTGCGCAAGGCGCTCGCACAGTTCCGCATTTAGTTACCTATGTTAACAATGTACCTTCGTATTGACTTGTTTGAGCCAACCTAGTATCCTTTGATGTTNAAAAAAAAAAAAAAAAAAAAAAAAGAAAGGAATTGATTTCTAGCAATGTCATAACATGTGAAAAATATATCATAGTGATTTGTATACTACTAGCAGTAAATGCTTTCAACAAGGTTGGCGATGTGGTCTTTCTAGCAGTAAATGCCCCTAGTGGCTAGTGCGTGTGCGTTATTAACAAGAATCGTGACCAATCGATCAAGTTCATATGTCCTCCTGTTTGACCATCCATTGAATTAGATTTATGGATCACAAGTCATACAAAAAACACACTCTTTATCATATCCAAAAAATAAAACTTAGACCATATGAAAAGTCGAAAATGTTCATGCTATGATAAAAACACATGAGGGTAATTTCGACATTTGGTTGGATAAATTAACACCCGCCACTAAAAAAACCACAACCAAAATCTCTCACAGTTCAAAACGACTTCGAGAAAAAAAAAACAAAAATCAAAGCAAAAAAAAAAAAAAATGGCTTTGAAACTAACTTCTCCGCCTTCAATTTTCTCACAATCAAGGAGATTATCATCTCCGTTGATTCCAGTAAGATCAAAATCCACACCAAGAGCATCTTCATTCCCCGGATTCCGATCGAGAACCGGAGTTTATTCAAGCAAACCGGCGCTTCCGTCGTCGTCTACGAAAGTGAGTGTGGCGGCGGAGAGTCCTCCGGCGACAGTAACGGCGGATGATTGGGAGAAAGTATCGGCGGTTCTGTTTGATATGGACGGTGTGCTTTGTAACAGTGAGGAGCTTTCTAGACGCGCCGCCGTCGATGTTTTCGCTGAGATGGGAGTTGAAGTCACTGAGGATGATTTCATTCCTTTTACGGGAAAAGGTAAAAGTTTTTTTTTTTTTAAGGATTGGGCAAATCAATTTGTGAAGATTTAGTGATTTTTATGTTAATGTGTGTGTGTTTTGATTGATTTATTTGGTTTGGGGAATTCACAGGTGAAGCCAAGTTTTTAGGAGGCGTTGCTTCTATCAAAGGAGTACAAGGATTTGATACGGATGCATTGAAAAAGAGGTTCTTTGAGATATATCTCGATAAGGTGATGTTTTTGTGCTTCTTGATTAAAAAACACTTTGGATTGGAACTGTCTTTTTATTAGGGATGGATAAGAGAAACTTGTTGATGTTCTTGAATGATAAAAGTAATGTCCTGTTCTCTACTGATTATAGTATGCGACGCCTGAATCTGGGATTGGTTTTCCTGGAGCACTCGAGCTTGTTACTGAGGTGAGGAAAAACTGAAGTTGTTGTGAACAATGATAGTTTTGAGGCTGGTAGATTATATGATTTGCTGCGAAAATTTTGAAACAGTGTAAGAATAGAGGCCTTAAAGTTGCTGTTGCATCTAGTGCTGACCGTATCAAAGTGGATGCGAACCTGAAAGCTGCTGGTTTGTCTTTGACCATGTAAGACTACAGCAATCTAACATCTCTTTAGTATTCATTTCATATTCCAGTGTGGTATCTGTCACAAATCTGACTGTAATAGACCATTCTATATGTTATTGAGTTTTTTATTATTATTCTGCTGTTTAATCTCTTTTACTATGTCATTGGAGATGTATCTGCGCCTTGAGGTTCCATGTCTAAATACATGTCAGTGATGTTAACTTTCAGGTTTGATGCCATTGTTTCAGCAGACGCTTTTGAGAATTTGAAACCATCTCCAGATATTTTCTTGGCTGCTGCAAAGATCTTGGGTGCGCCAACAAGCGAGGTAATAGTCAACACTTCTTGTAATATTATATCGAGATGAGGAAAAATCTTCACACACCTACACCTTTTTTGAAATCATAGATAAAAACCAAAAATATTTGTAGTCACTTAGAAGTCTCATGGAATAGATGAACAAGCCTTAGGGAAGAGAACTCTATATTTCAAAGTATTTGTTATTGTGCCAACGACATGACTAGTTGTATATTTGCGCATTCTTGAAGGTGTAAGAGTTTACTTCATCTGCTAGACTTACAGATCTTGTTTACTTGTTTTTCAGTAGAGCTAGTTTCTTTTGTACAATTTTGTAGTGTGTTGTTATTGAAGATGCGCTTGCTGGAGTCCAAGCTGCCCAAGCTGCCAACATGAGGTATGTCAAATTTTGCTATTCTTTCTTTATTTTGAATACAGACAATTTAATTTGATACATTATTAGTAACTTCAAGATGCCACGTCTGTAGATTTTCTAGATTAGTGCTTTATGTCAATTCCATCCGTTTGCCTTATTCATATTGTTTTATTTATTTTAACTATTAGCAAAACATCACTTATGGAGTTCAAAATGCTTAGAATAAATATAGCTTGAGTAATGTAGAACTAAGAAGTTCTAGCTTCGTCATTGGTAAATCCATCTACTTGCTTTATTAGCTCTGGAGTAAGATAGTTTTTATTCATTCTAAATTTGCAGATGTATAGCTGTAAAAACTTCTTTATCTGAAGCAATTCTTAAAGACGCTGGTCCGTCAATGATCCGCGACGATATTGGAAACATTTCAATCAATGACATTCTCACTGGTGGCTCAGATTCTACCAGTATGTAGTCTCAAAGAAATTCGATGGAAAAATATCGTTCTTTCCATTTGTATTTATCTCTTGTTTAATCCTTTTGATCAACTTTTGAATAAAGGGGCTTTCTTTGTAACGACATTACCCATTTAAAACATTCTTCTCTACTGTACGTATAGAGTTATAATTCGGCAAATCCATGAATTTTTCTTCATCTAGTTCATAGTGGCTTATACTCTTTTTACATGCTTGAGTACTTACGCAGGAAATTCCACAGCAATACTCGAAGAGAACAGGGCCAGTGAAAAAACCAGCGATAATGGGTAAGAAAGGTTCTTTTATCTAGATTATCTTATTGATGCAAGTAGTTTGGTGTTGAGAACTAAGTCTAGGGTTCTGTTTATATTATGCAAATAGTTAATTCGAGCCATCTACGGAGAGAGACATTTATGATTTGCAATGTTAATGTGAAGGAACACTTTGTATGTATCTCATGGACTTCAAGAAAACGTTGGGATTGTAGAATTTTGAAAAACCCTGAAATTTTTACTCATTGACTGGTTTCATCATTGGAGAATGAAACAAATAATATGGGCATGTGGAAAATTTCATATACTTGAGATTGCAGATGCAATTTTCCAACAGGTTTCAGGGCTCCCGACGAGATATACTGAGGTACGCAAGTCTTGGCATTTCTCTTTCTTGTGTCTACTTTGCTGCCACCAACTGGAAGGTAAACCTGAAAAACATGCATTCAAGAATAATTTTTGCTGTCAAAGCTTTTGTTTGATCTTATGGAATTGCTGTTATATGTATAGGCAATGCAATATGCTTCTCCGAAAGCTTTGTGGAATGCATTGGTTGGAGCAAAAACCCCTTCTTTTACACAGAACCAAGGTTTGGCCTATTTTCCAAATTTCCATGACTAAAACATAGCTTTCTGGAATGGTTATATCGACATAAATTCTTTCATATCAAACGGTTTACTGTAGTAAAGGAGAACTCTTGTGTCAAAAATAGACAGAATGTTTTTAACTTATAACCAACCTCATTTTGCAACATATCTGTTTCAGTAGTCGCAAATTTCATCAAGATGAACTAGTCCACAGGTCTAATACATTTTTGATAGTGTTAAATTTACACTGATTTTTTGTTTCTAAATGCAAGTATGGATATAAACGAACAGATCTTGGACCAGAAAGTTTTTCTAATAGAATTTCTCTAAAAGAACATTCTATGTAGTTTAATCTTTACTGAATTCGGATGTAAACGAAGCTACCTGGTTTTTTGTCTTACCTTGTAGGTGAAGGAAGAGTGCACCAGTTTGTTGATTATATTGCTGATCTAGAGAGCAAGTAAGTATAACTATTTGATAATGATTCAATTTCATACAATGCAAGGCAAGAGTTCGATAATTAGGTAATTCCATCGTTAAAAGAGATTATAGACTACATAAATTATAAATTATCACAAGTGGAAAAAAAAAACTGTGGATGATCTGCTGTTCTGACTTGTGTGGGTGCTCTGTTTCTATTGTTTTATTTCTAGGCAAACGGCTACAGCTGTGCCAGAATTCCCTTCTAAACTCGACTGGCTAAACACTGCCCCTCTCCAGTTGCGCCGGGTAAATTCTGTTTAAAATTATCGAACATATGTTGAGGTTTTTCAATGAATTAAGAGGATGTTGGTTTCAACTCTCGGAAGAGATGAGATAAATTGCTTTGCACATGCTTCAATGAATTAAGTAGCTTTGTCATTTTTTTGAGCAGGATTTAAAAGGAAAAGTGGTTATACTTGATTTTTGGACGTACTGCTGCATAAACTGTATGCACGTATTACCGGATCTAGATTTTCTTGAGAAGAAGTACAAGGACATGCCAGTGAGTCTTTTGCTATTGCTGCACTCTTATATATATTATTTTTGATCTTCAAGCATTTGAAATTTCACTAGGGGTGACCAAAGCTTCAACCTATGATTTTCCATCTGTGTTACAGTTCACCGTTGTGGGTGTACACTCCGCTAAGTTCGACAATGAGAAGGATTTAGAAGCCATACGAAATGCAGTTCTACGCTATGATATCAGCCACCCGGTAATTCCAAGTTAACCTTTTTTAAATTTCTTATAATTTTTTCCTAATTATTTGTGAGATTGGTTACTTATGCTAATTCCTGGATTTACGAAGAAATGTAGTCATGGATTCACATTTCCTTATTGGAAAGCGGAATTTCGCATTTTTGTATACCACCAGTGTTAATTGTTTGCATTCTCCTCAAAGTTCTCTCTTTAGATACTTTTTCAGAGTTATGTTATAACTATTATTGATAAATTATTGGTATATTCACTTAATTAGTTATCCCTCTCACTTTGAAGGTCGTGAACGATGGTGACATGTACATGTGGAGAGAGCTCGGTATCAACTCGTGGCCTACATTTGCTGTGGTTTCTCCAAATGGCAAAGTCATTGCACAAATTGCCGGAGAAGGTCGCCGCAAAGTAACATATTTAGCTCTCATCCCTATAAATTTATAGCAAGACAAGAATCTCACGTTGTTGCTAAATTTGTTGTTTTCATTTTAGAGTGCTAAAGAGAGAAAACACCAATACTCTGTTTCTCTAAAACGCTTTTTACGTGAATATATATTTAGTCAAATTCACATTCCACATGAAAAATCGCTTGACTGTTCTTTGGTATTTTCCTTTGAAGGATCTTGATGACTTGGTGGCAGCAGCTCTGACGTATTATGGTGGAAAGAATGTATTAGACAGTACTCCACTTCAAACACGTTTGGAGAAAGACAACGATCCACGTTTGGCGACGTCGCCATTGAAATTTCCGGGGAAGTTGGCTATTGATACTCTTAATAACAGGCTATTCATCTCAGACAGTAACCATAACCGTATTGTATGTCCTTGCTATTGTAGATAATCTTTGCTATCTCTTCTTGTTGTCTAATATGAGTATTCTGTGTGATTTGCAGATTGTAACTGATCTTGAAGGAAAGTTCATCATGCAAATTGGTAGCACTGGAGAAGAAGGTTTCCAAGATGGTTCCTTCGAAGATGCTGCATTTAATCGTCCTCAGGTACATATGAAAGTCCCACTTTGTATTAATCGTTCCTCGATAGGTTCCGAACCACATGAGCTTTGTTGTTACATACATGATTGGATGATTGTATTTTTTCAGGGACTCGCTTATAATGCTAAGAAGAATCTTCTTTATGTTGCTGACACCGAGAATCATGCTTTGAGGTATGTATGTCTTAATGCAAATATGAATCTTAAACTCTTTCGTTCTACATCTTATTTTCGAGTTTCATTAATTGGTGTTCCCTAGAGAGATTGATTTTGTCAACGAGAGAGTACGGACTCTGGCTGGTAATGGAACTAAAGGCTCAGACTACCAAGGTGGAAAAAAAGGAACCAAACAGGCAAGGGACTTGACTCAGAACGTCTTTTCTTTTCAGATTTATTTAGAACTACATATTGACTCGACAATATTCTCGAGTAAATGTTATTCTTTCAGAGGCTAAAGAATAAGAACAGTGTTGGACTTTGAAATTTTCAGCTTTTGAATTCTCCTTGGGACGTATGCTTTGAGCCGGTGAATGAGAAGGTATACGTTGCAATGGCAGGTCAGCACCAAATTTGGGAGTACAATGTGCTTGATGGTATTACTCGAGTTTTCAGTGGAAACGGCTATGAAAGAAACCTCAACGGTTCTACGTATGTATACACTAGATTTTGAAATTACTTATTACTTGACGTGTGCCTTTTTCTTATGCTATATAATGTGTGTGTTAATGCAGCGCTCAGACTACATCATTTGCTCAGCCGTCAGGAATCTCATTAGGCCCTGGTAATTACTACAAACTTCGAACGTATCACTTCTATCACGAATTCGTATTGAGTTCTATGTGTAATGTGAGTGTAGATTTGAAGGAAGCATATATTGCTGATAGTGAGAGCAGTTCTATTCGTGCCCTTAATCTTCAAACTGGAGGATCAAGATTGCTCGCTGGTGGTGATCCGTATTTCTCTGAGAATCTTTTCAAGGTAGTGACTTGATTCGTCTTATCCAACAATATTAGTATTCAGAGATATTGTAGCACTTGTAAATCCATGCTTAAACTCTTCCCTGGCATTTCCAGTGGATTTAGAAGGTTCCATCTCTACACATTCGTCTCTAACATGGGTTAATTCTTGAACAGTTTGGAGACAATGATGGCGTGGGAGCAGAAGTTCTCCTACAACATCCGTTAGGTGTATTATGCACAAAGGATGGTCAAATTTATCTAACAGATAGTTATAACCACAAGGTAACTTCATATGGAGTGTTCAAGAAAACATCTGTCAATATAGATATGAACCAAAGAGGGTACACGATTTATATGATCAACTCGAGAGAGAATTCCTTTATTGGATGGATCATGCGGATTGCCATGAACATAGTTTTGAACAACTCTGTTACAAATATTATAATAGAAACATTCTTGACTTTTACAAGATCTTAACTTTGAACTTTCATGTGTAGATTAAGAAGCTGGACCCTGTAACCAAACGTGTTGTTACTGTCGCTGGAACGGGAAAAGCTGGTTTCAAGGATGGGAAGGTCAAGGGTGCTCAGGTTTGATCTACGTTTCTACAATCTTATACACTGATTAAATAGAAAGTCTGATTTGTTAGTTGGACATTACTTTTCCTCTGTCTATTGTAGCTTTCAGAGCCTGCAGGACTTGCTCTAACTGAAAACGGTAACTTTCTGGTTCTTTTAACAGTTATTAATGAGCGAAGGGTTGAGTACAAATTCCGTTGCCTAATTTTTTTTTTTCAGGGAAGCTGTTCGTGGCGGATACAAACAATAGCCTAATCAGATACATAGATTTAAACAAAGGAGAAGAAGCAGAAATTCTTACATTGGAGTTAAAAGGTGTTCAACCGCCAATGCCAAAAGCAAAATCCTTGAGACGTTTGAGAAAACGTGCCTCAGCTGATACAAAGATTGTCAAAGTGGATTCTGTTACATCTCGCGAAGGAGATTTGAATCTCAAAATCTCATTACCAGATGGCTACCATTTCTCCAAGGTCAAGATCTCTTTGCACTCTCTCTCTTTTTCCACTTCCTAATTTGTCTATCTCGATCTTAATCAAGTATACATATTGCTCGTTTTGCACAGGAAGCGCGGAGTAAGTTTGTGGTAGATGTGGAGCCTGAAAATGAAGTAGCAATAGATCCAATGGAAGGAAGCCTCAGTCCCGAAGGTTCAACGATGCTTCATTTTAGACAATCTTCAACTTCGGCTTCTGTTGTAAAAATCAGTTGCAAGGTTTGCTCCTACATAACTAATTGTTTGAAAGGCTTCAATTGTTGCTTGTTTTGCTTTTACTTCTTACAAAAATAACATATGAAATCTTTAATTGCAGGTATATTATTGCAAAGAAGACGAGGTTTGCTTGTATCAGTCCGTACAGTTTGAGGTCCCTTTCAAGGTGAAATCAGAATCATCTGCTTCTCCGACGATCACATTTACCGTTAAACCGAGAGCATCTTATGCCGGTGGGTTACAGCTTCAAGGTACTAGCTGAACCACATGATCACAATATGATTAAATAACCACAGGTATATATGAATATATTCCATCAACATATATTTGTGTTATGTGGAGGATTGATCAATCCAACTCAGAAAGATAAAAAGAATGTAACTACTTATAACCTATTTAAATTTTGTATGGTCTATTCATTTGGTGTGCCTGTAAAGATACCAACAACAACAAACCTGAATATAATGAGAAAAAAATACAAAAAAAACAAAAAAAAAACATCAGGAGATTATACAACTTCGCTATTTTCTCCTCCACAAAATGCTTATCCTAACCGCATCTGGTCGAGTACATTGACTTTTTTCTTCTGTGTTTTCGTTTGTAATAATGCATTTAACTGTTTTGAGATTTCTTTAACTTTGCAAAGCAACTTCCCATTTCTCTCTATAAGTGCACACCGGCTTTGCTATTTTCCTATTTCTTACCCTAACTAAATAGTCTTTGTGAATCTATGATTTTGAACTACTCACGATCATCTCCCATAGCTTCTTCTTCTTCTTCTTCTTCTTCTTAACTTCGAAATTGGAGATGAAATGTCCTCGCTAGCTTCCGTGGACCAGACTGAAACGCTGTCCCGCTTTTTTTATAAAGATAAATAATATTCTAGTAATCTCATACTCACTAACAATCTAACCCCAATCAAACTACAGCGGATAACAAAAACGATACCATTAAACCAATAAAATATTCAATAATCAAATAACCAATAATAATTCCATACCAACTTAAACAATAATCCAATCCAACATAAAAAAAGAACCATCAATCCTAAATTCTAAGACTCAACTCTAGCAACCTAACAGAAGTCAGACAACAACCAATCGAGCCACTAAAACATCTTCCTCTTCATTGCCTTGATTCCACGATCACACTTGCCTTTACCTGCACCACAAACACAAATTGAGATGCATGAATATTTTATCAACACTCAGTGAGGCAATCCTCCAAGTGATGAAATATTTTATAAACACTCAGTAAAGCCTTCTTACAAGCATCCCATGTGGTAATAGCACCATTTGGTAGTGTCTCCTCCCATAGGTGTACTTTGTCTCCAAGTGAGAAGGGAAACAATCTGAGCTTAAAGCCATCCTCACTAACACCATTAATCTTGGTGAAGCCAAATAGCCTATTTAAAAGATACTTGATAAAAAATACCAGAGAATGTGAACAAGTAAACAGTTTTGTTACTGTTTCTAGGGTCTGTAACAATCCAAAAGATACTTGATAAAAAATCATGACAACCAATTAAAAGCCCTACCATTTGACGGGCTGGTAGTTGACGTGTGAGCAAAATTAGAGATCTAGAAACTGTTTTTTTCTTCTTTATTTTAAGGTGAGATATCAAAGAAGAAGGGGTTGAAGGATGTTTATATATATATATATATATATATATATATATATATATTTATATATTATTTTTTTATCTTTTATTTTTGTTTATTAGTGATTTTTTTTTAATTAAAATGTCAAAGCTGACACATTTATATTGGTCAAATGACGTGTTTTATAGTATAAAGGATATTTTGGAGTGTCTTAAATTGTTGAGAGGAACCATAAATCAGTAGTGTCCATGCAAGGAAACATATGAATGTTGTCTTTATGATTTTGTTCGTATGGATTTTCTTTCTCTTTTTGTTAGGCCCAATGAAATAGAAATGATCGAGAAAATTGTGAAAGTAATAGATATCTAATACATATAGTTCACGATTGTGAATGTAGACAAGTCATTTTCAGACAAAAGATTTTCAATAGTAAGATTCGGGGTGCTTCCAAAATTAGATCTTTAACTTGAGTCAATTGTAAAATTAACCACCTTTTTTTTCTTTCTCCAACATTTGACACTTTCTCCCAATTAAATCCTTATGTGTTCATTGTATTCACAATTAAATCTTTGTGTGTTCATTGTATTCACAAAAATGCTACTATTTCTGATTTATTTGAATTTCTTGCGAAAATGTTTATTACATCCATATCCTCATCTTTTTTTTTATTTACGGTTGTGCCACCGCCATCAATTTTCCAACAACCATGAACAACCAAATTTGAAGCTCTCAATGCTTCAACAACCCGAATTTGTGAGCTTAAATAACACCCAATGCTATGAGAACTTCATTTTCTTCCATCTCCTCTCTATTTTAATCCAAAAAAATTTGCAAGTGCATTCATCTTGTTATATGTCGTGATTCTTGGATAGTGATTAAATTGGTGTTGGGTTTCTTCCGTGTTGACTAAAGACGACGTCCTCGATGCTTGACATTGCAAAACAACCACCGATAAGGTTATTTTCCGGTAGATTTTGTGATTTTTCTTGATTTTTTGTCAAAATTAGACTTCATTTGTTAGTCCAACCGTCATAATATCATGTAAAGTCTACTATGTGGTCAGTTTTGCAATTAAAAATTTATCGAGTTTCGAGCCCGTAGACTGAAATTTCATTCTCCTTAATTTCATTTGAAAACAAAAAAAATATGGTCTAGACTGCATTATAAACTTTTCGTCGGATACTTCGTTTGCAGTCTAGTAAGGTGTATTTTTGCAATTGACCAAATTCTTGACTTTTTAGTTACGATTGCCGGACGAAGTCTTCTTACCATAATAAAATAGTAGACTTCTATTTTGGCTATTTTGGGGGTTGACCAAAATATAAAAATATTGACCGGAATATTATTGATTTAAAATAAATTAGTTGACTGCAAAAGAAGTCTACTAATTAAATAAATTAAAATGTTGGTCAACCCTAAAAATGACCACGGAGGACTGCAAACGAAGTCAACGTGTCTAGAGACTTCGTTTGAAGTCTATTTGGAGAAAGTCAAACTTGGTCAACTGCATTAAGTGATTGGTGTTGTATCGGCCCACATACATCAATATGCACAATCTCAAGTTTTTCTTTTGTTTTCGTTTGAGATTATTTTGGAAAGCTATTCTGATTTTTGCCATGATCATATTTCTACGGTTTCTTTCGACACCCTTCTTCTGTGTGTTTGTTACTCTTGTGACAACCACACCACATTTTGCCTTGGTTGACATGATTGTTGGTGTTGTCATTGTCATACATTTTTAGGTTTTCATACATCTTTAGCTTTTCATACATCTACGTAATGATTGGAGTTAACCAATCAAACTTGTGGAGATCCTTGGTATTCATCCTTCAACGCATTCCACACCTCTTTCGATGATGCTGCTGCTGCGATTCGTGAGAAGATTTGATCAGTTACGACAGTTTGCAAAATTTGCAAAGCCACCGTATCATTCGCCTCTGTTTCTTCTCTGAGTGTCTTTGCTCTTGCAGTTATAGGGGTTTCTCCCTCTTGCACCGGTCCAGCCGGCACGCCTTCGTTAACCACTGACCATAGTTTTCTGGTTCAGATTCTGGTTGCCATGTTGATGTTCCAGAAGTCGTATTTTTCCCCATTGAATATAGGGATCACTTGATGTGAGGAGCCTTGCATCGTATCTGATTTTTGATGATAACGATATGATCTCTCTTATTATATCTTTTAGTGTTTTCTCTCTTGTCCTCTAAATCACAAAGCTCTGATACCTTGTTGATGTTTTGTGTTTGTGTTTACGATGATGAAAAACAGAGTAAGAAAGTAATACTTTTATTGATATGAAACTGTATTGTATTACAGACTCGATTGTGTTGTGTTATAAAGACCCGATCTATACTTATATAAACCGAACCATTGTGTTCTGTGATAACTTACCAGACATGACTCTTTGATCTAAGGACACAAGTGTCAAACAAAGAAGAACAAGACGATGATAGTATGTCTAATGGAACATTTGAATCTGAATCAGGGGAAGCGTCCACTGGAGAAGATGATGATAGTTATTGTGGTTGCGATTCTGAGGAAATGTACTTTTCAGAACAATAATTTTTTGATTATTGCTTTGATGGTCTCTTTGATTGGACATCTGAATCTGAATCAGGAGCCTCAGCTGGATATGTCGATAATATAATAGCTAACAAGAGATTTGCTTCTGAATCTTGTGATGCCTTTGACAATGAATACGATGAATAGGGAGACAAATCAGAATGAGGGTATCGTGAGATGAAGGTGACTACGAATCTGTGACAAGGAAGAGTCTGATGAAGACCTAGGCTCCAATCGTTGTTGCTTCCTCCTCACAAAACCGTAAATCCCATTCGGCGACAGCATTTGGTACTCCCCAACATGCATATAGATAGGCGTCTAACAAAGAAGACAATAATGAGGGAGACAAATTTAAATCTGTGTCGAAAGAAAAAGATCAATACTTGAAAATCTACACTACAAAGACAACCATACCTTTTGCAAATATTTGAAATAATTCTCTAATTGAATATGAGATATATCTTCGTTGATACGATTGAGATATCACAACAAATTAACAACTCGCTTAGAGCATCTCTATTGGTTATACCTTTGGGATGTCTTTTAATTTTTTAATAATAAAAGCAAAAAAAAAATGTTGTAATCATAGTTATTCATAGATATGTGTCTTTGCATAGATATTTTTTGATACTTAGAGACATATGACGTGTCAAGAAACCTTGGATCAGGTATGGATCTCTGTTGAGACTCCTTAACCCCAAAGGCGTCGACTTTCCTCGGGAAAAGACCAAACAAACAAAGAAAAGAGGAAACTTGCTCTGTTCTAGCGGAAATTCACAAAACAGAGGAATTGATGTTTGATGCAGAGAAAGCACGGAGAGAAAATAAGATGAGTTGCAGAGAAGTAAAAGAGAGAACACAAGCAAGTTTGGTAACCCAGTTCACTCCCAAAAGGGTGGCTACGTCTGGGCCGAGTCACAGCTCGGAATCCACTAAAGTCTGAGATTGTTTTTACAAGATAGAGTTTACAAGTGACCGTCTAATACCCTTCACTAGTGTTTAGACTCACTTTGTAGAACTCTCACTAAAAGCTCAAAAGTAATCTCTCCTTCTCACAATCTCGAAAGTTATCTCACTAAAACCCTCTCTACTCATAAGCACCTATTTATAACCATATAAATTAGGGCTTCCTTATGTAAAGACAAGTCGCTTTCCTTGCAATCCGTATTGCCGGTTTCAGTCTTGAAAACACGCTTTGTCGAAGTCAAAGCCAAGACGTCCATATCACTTCTGGGCACATACAGACAAAATATCCTTATGGCTGAACCGCGAAAAACTTCTTCTCGCCGGTTCCCCATGAATGTGGTCCCAAAAATAAACTTAACCTGGGTTTGGATTACTTCACCATGGTTAGCTTCCAATGGACACATTGCTTTGACATTTAAACTTAGCTTGGTGCTCAAGTCTTCGTCTTCACAAATCTCCATCTGAAGACATGAGGATCAAGCCAATCAACAACACACAACAATAGAGAGAGATTAGTAAAACCTGACTTTAGTTCCCTAGATTCCTGACTCGGCTTCCCTGAGTTTATTACTCAGACTTGACCTGCAGCAAGTTCAAAGCAGCTTTAAACTTGCACACAAGCACGATCTTGGTGAAGATATCCGCAGGATTGATTTCAGTGGATATCTTAGTCACCTCCACCACTCCATCTTCAATTACCTCACAGATGTACTGGTACCTTATGTCAATGTGTTTCGTTATTTCATGATGCACATTGTTCTTCGAGAGTGAAATGGCACTCTACGAATCACAGAATATCTCCACACTATTCTGTTCATAACCGAAATCTTTCAGTAGCCCTCTTAGCCAAACAGCTTCCTTTACAACTTCTGTTAATGCCATGTACTCAGACTCGGTTGTAGAGAGAGATACAACTCTCTGCTGACCAGACTTCCAACTTATGGTGTTACCTCCTAGAGTAAACACCAGGCCTGTGATAGATCTTCTTCTGTCAGGATCAGAACCATAGTCAGCATCATAATATCCTTCAATAATGAACTCTGAATCCTTCTTCTTGTAGCATAGCTTTGTGTTTAGAGTCCCCTTGATGTACTTTAGCACCCACTTGACTCCAAGCCAATGATCCTTTATAGGTTAGCTCATGTATCTGCTCACAATGCCTACTAGGTAGGCTAAGTCAGGACGAGTGCCGATCATAGCATACATGATACTACCAACGGCGCTTGAGTAAGGAACTGACTTCATATACTCTTCATCTCGGTCCAGTTTCTCTTTCATAGCAGAACACAACTTCAACTGAGCTCCCAGTGGAGTGTCTGCAGGCTTTGCTTCAGACATGTTGAATGTCTTGAGGATCTTGCTTAAATAGTTTTCTTGAGACAGCCACAGAGTACCAGCACTGCGATCTCGATCTTTTTAGCAGCTCCCAGATCCTTCATATCGAACTGCTTGCTTAGCTATTCTTTTAAGGCGGTTATAGTTTCCTTGTTCTTTGCCGCCACAAGCATGTCATCGACATACAACAGTAGATACACCATAGAACCATCAGCCAACGACTTGATGTAGGCACAACTATCATAGTGACTCCTTTAAAAACCAATTTCAGCCATGTAGTTGTCAAATTTCTCGTTCCATTGTCTTGGCGACTGCTTCAGACCATACAACGATTTGTTCAGGAGGCACACCTCATCTTCTTCAAACATAGATTCAAAACCTTCTGGAGGTGCCATGTAGATCTTCTCTTTTAGTTCACCATGGAGGAATGCCGTTTTAACATCCAACTGCTCCAATTCAAGATTTTCTTGAACCACTATCGAGAGTAGCACTCTGATCGAAACGTGTTTTACCACTGGACCAAAGATCTCATGATAATCAACTCCTTCTCGTTGAGCATACCCTTTGGCGACGAGCCTAGCTTTGAACCTTGGTTCTTCAACTCCAGGAATGCCTAGCTTATACTTGTATATCCCTCGGCTGCCAATGATTTTCTGATTCTTTGGTCTGGTTACAACTGTCCAAGTATCGTTCTTAACTTGAGAATCAATCTCCTCTATCATAGCTAGCTTCCATTGATCCCAATTGATATCTCGCATAACCTCGCTGTAATCTGCAGGTTCTACTGCATCTCCATCCTCTGTTGTGTAAAGTGCCTCAGCAACGTAATCTTCATCATCGAACCTTTTTGGTGCTCGTATCTGCCTTCTTTCTCTGTCTCGAGCAAGATGATAACTTAATGGAGATTGATGTACTCCAGTCTCGACAATGTCATTTCTTGCCCGTTGAAATGGAGTGCGTGTTGTAGGGCTTCTGGATGGGGGTGTGTTCTGTACAGATATACGGTCTCCACCTGAGCTGATATCACTATCTATTTCAAGATCCAAATCAAGGTAAGATTCAGGTTGCTGATCTTCCTCACCATATTCTTGTTCTTTCCTCTGTAACAGATCCTTATAAACTGCATTTTCTTGAAAAATAACATTTCGGCTCACCACACATTTACTCTCATCCATAAGCCAAACTTTGTAACCCTTAACTCCACTAGGATAACCAATAAGAACTCCCTTCTTAGCTCTAGGACTTAACTTACCATCATCACTGTGAACAAAAGTGACACACCCATACCTTCTCAAGTAGCTGTAGATAGGAGCTTTCCCTGACCACTTCTTGTCTGGAAACTCAAAGTTAAGTGCTGAACAAGGAGTTTTATTGATCAGAAGCATTGCGGTATGTGTTGCTTCAGCCCAGAATCTTTTTGGTAGACCTGAATCACTGAGCATGCTTCTCACTTTCTCCATGATTGTTCTGTTCATGCGTTCTACAACACCGTTTTGTTGCGGTGTGCGCGCACATGTTTGATGCCTTTGAATCCCTTTTTCTTCGCAGAATCCATCAAACAGTTTATTGCAGAACTCCAAGCCGTTGTCAGTCCTCAGAGTCTTCACCTTGTTTATACTCTGATTCTCTGCTAGACTCACCTAGCTAACAAACTTATCAAAAGCCTCGTCTTTAGTCTTCAGGAAATAAACCCAGACTTTTCTTGTATAATCGTCAATGAATGAGATAAAATACTGACAGTTACCCAGCGACATCGGTACTGATGGTGCTCCCCACAAGTCAGAGTGAACATACTCAAGTTTTTCTTTTATGTCGTGCTGTGCTAAGTTGAAAGCCACCTTCTTAGCTCTCCCGTAGATACAATCTTCGCATGTATCTAGGACTAACACTTTCTTCTTATCCAGAAAACCCTTTTTCACCAAGATGTTCATGTTCTTCTGACTCATATGACACAGTCTTCTATGCCAGAGAACTGTATCATCGGTTGCTTTCACCACAACAAGCGATTCATCAGTTGCAGGTTTTCCATGGAGCAGGTACAACGTGTCATATCGCCTTCCTTCTAGTAAGACTTGGCTGCCAGATTTGATTTTCAGCCTCCCATTCTTTGATTCAAAATTGTAACCGGCTTTTTCGAAAGTCCCTAATGATAAGAGATCCTATCCATGTCAGGAATGAATCTCACGTTCGAGAGAGTCACCACAGGACCAGTGTCACTCTTGATCTTGATGGTCCCAACTCCTCTAACACTTGATATCGTCTTGTTTCCCATTATGACAGAACCTCCAGCATTCTCGTCGAGCTCATCAAACCATTCCCTCTTATGAGTCATGTGATAGCTACACCCAGTGTCCATTATCCACTCATCCTCCAGATGAATGTCAGTTGAGGACAGAGCCTCCGACACATAAAGACAAGTTGCTTCAACAAAGTTCCCTTGTCCTTCTGATGATTCACCTTTACCGTTTCTCTGATTTTGCTTGAACTGAGGCTTATTCTTGTTGGGACAAGAAGCTTTGAAGTGGCCATCTTCATCGCAGATCCAACAAACTCGTTTAGACTTAGACTTAGACCTAGCCTTGTTTTCCCTTTACCCTTTTCCTTCTGTTCACTCCTACCTCTATTCTCAGCCTTATCCTTGACATACAGCCCTTCAGCCTGACCTTTGATACTTTTCTTAACCGACCAAAATTCTAAATCCTTCAAGTAAATAGCAGCAGTGACCTCATCTAGAGACAATATAGACTTACGAGAGCTATATTTCAAAGTATCCTTTAAATGGTCGAAAGGTCTAGGTAGTGATATAAGCAGTAAAATTGCTTGATCCTCATCAGAGATAACTACATTAAGGTTATCTAGGTCTGCAACTATGTGAAGGAACTCATCTATGTTACCTTCAATAGACAGATTTTCAGACATCTTGAAGTTGTAGAGCTTCTGGTTCAGATAGATCCGGTTTGGGAGAGCTTTGGACATGTACAGCTTGTCCAACGCGTTCAACATTGCTGCAGCAGATGTTTCCTTCTTGATCTTCCTCAGAACCCTATCCGTCACGCTTAACACAATGGTGCTTCTAGCTTTTCTTTTCTTCTCTTCGAACGCTTCACCTTTCTCACGTTCTTCTTTGTCATCTTCGGTTGATTCTTTCAAATCTTTACTCTTCTCACCAGCTGTCTCAGATTCTTTGAGAGCAGCACTCAATCCCAGCATATCCATGTGAGCCAAAAGCTTTTCTTTCCACATCGTGTAGTCTCCACGACCGTCAAACTTTTCAACCTCGATTCTCACCCCAGACATGATTCAGTGTTAAGTAACTCTTCAGAACCACAAAACAGGAATCACGGCTCTGATACCAATTTGTTGAGACTCCTTAACCCCAAAGGCGTCGACTTTCCTCGGGAGAAGACCAAACAAACCAAGAAAAGAGGAAATTTGCTCTGTTCTAGCGGAACTTCACAAAACAGAGGAATCAATGTTTGATGCAGAGAAAGCATAGAGAGAAAAGAAGATGAGTTGCACAGAAGTAAAAGAAAGAAAATAAGCAAGTTTGGTAACCCCATTCACTCCCAAAGGGTAGCTACGTCTGGGCCGAGTCACAGCTCGGAATCCACTAAAGTCTGAGATTGTTTTTACAAGATAAAGTTTACAAGTGAACGTCTAATACCCTTCACTAGTACTTAGACTCACTTGGTAGAACTCTCCCTCACAAAGAAAACTAAGAACCAAAAGCTCAAAAGTAATCTCTCCTTCTCACAATCTCGAAAGTTCTCTCACTCAAACCCTCTTATAACCATATAAATTAGGGCTTCCTTGTGTCAAAGCAAGTCGCTTTCCTTGCAATCCGTATTGCCGGTTGCAGTCTTGAAAACACGCTTTGTCGAAGTCAAAGCCAAGACGTCCATATCACTTCTGGGCACATACAGACAAAATATCCTTATGGCTGAACCGCGGAAAACTTCTTCTCGCCGGTTCCCCATGAATGTGGTCCCAAAAAATAAACTTAACCTGGGTTTGGATTACTTCCCCATGGTTAGCTTCCAACGGACACATTGCTTTGACATTTAAACTTAGCTTGGTGCTCAAGTCTTCATCTTCACAATCTCGATTCGTTCTAGTTTGAATGTTTCTATTTTTGTTGTAAGATCCGTCTTTTAGTAGTGGTGAATTTTGAGGGCTTATGGGAATTGGGTTACAGAGAAAATATGGCTCCTTTATGGTAGATTTGATGCCTTTGTTCTACGATGACATGAGGGTTTTGTGATTTAAGCCGAAAGTTTTCATTTTTTGTTGTTGAGGAGGGAGAAACGAAAATGTCGTAAGGTGATGGAGGATCACAGAGCAGTTTAAGTAGGTATCTTGGAGCTATTTAAGATACCACCACAGTTTCTTTAGCTAAGGTCAATAGTGATTGCAAGGTAACTCTCTTCCTCTGTTTAAAAAATCTTGTTTTCTATTCTTATTATGGTTCTGCTTAAGCCAACAAAGGTGGTGTGATGGGTTTTCATTCTGTTGCCTTGGGTATTTCTGCTTTGCCATTGTTCAAAACTTGCATTTAGTTTTGAGGAATTGTTTAGAGTCGTAGGCTCTAGGAAGATTGCTTTGCTTCAGCCTAAGTACATCTGAGCTTGGTTGTTCCAATGGGAAATGTTTTTGCTTGTCTTCTTATGATTCTTAATCAGTAAATGTGTTTATTCAGTTGTGGATTGAGTTATTCTGCTTGCTAGAAGAGAATTTGGGAATTAAATTGTCAATCCTAGGAGTATCCAAAAGGGTTTTTAAAAAAAATAATCATGACATGTTTTTCTTTGTTTGCCAATTTGGATTCAATGTCTAAAACTTGAATGCAGCATGTGGGAAATTGATTGTGGGTTTTGTATATGCGTAGAAGATCAAGTAGTAGATGAATTTTTTGAACAAACAAATTGTAACTCTTGGAACATCCATCCTTTGTCTTTGGTAAGGCTAATAACAACGATGATTCATATAAGTGACATGCATCCTTTGTCTTTGGTAGTTTAAATAGTCATGTGATGTTAGTCAAAACCATTATTCATGTCGCGGCATTTTGCTGATAACTTATCCTTTTTTCTCTGTTTCAGTAACATCGTGAAGTCTACAGATGCAACAAGATTGCAATGCAACTAAGGCAAGCAAGGTCTGATCTTAAGATGAAGCTTCACAGTCTACACTTCAGTGACCTCTCCGTTCTGCAGGTAATTATGGGAAATACTGGATTGAGGTGAATTTATTAGGTGTGCCAATCATTTGTTTTAAATAGATGAATACTTCTTATGTGTAGTGATGAATCCTTTGTGTAATCTTCAAGCCTATGCACTCTGTGACAGTTCTTGGATTAATCTTTTTTGGCAACCTTTTTCAGATTTCACTTAAGGGAAAGCTTTTTCTTGTAACCACAACTGTGTATGCACATTATGAATCAGATTGTATGAAATACACAAAAGCTTTGCTCTTTTCCTTGTTCTTATGTTCAAAGTCTCGTTAAATCCTCTGCAACTTGAATAATCAAATTACATGCTTTTTGAATTCAAAGTCCTCTGCAAATTTTGTAAAAGAAGAAACGAATCTATGCAACACTTGAATTATCAAATCAACGAATATGTCCTTGTTGTGCAAAGATAAAATCTATCTTAACATTTTTGGAGTACATTTTTGTGTCATCCTCTCTTATCTGTGTATTCAAACAAGTCCCAATTAAATTCTCTACAATCCTTACAACCAAACACAATCATTTCCTTATATACTAATATTAATTTCCTAAAATCTATCCTCCTAATTTAAAGAAATATGATAGCTTAAAATATAATTCTCCTTTTACATTTATTTAATCTTATATTTGATTATTTGAATTACTATTCAATACATAAAGTTAATAAAAATTTAGATTTTTTTTCAGCATATGATATGATTTGAATTTTTATAAACCGATATATATTTTAAAAATCTATCTTAACATTTTTGTTATACATTTTTTGTGCAATAATCATTTTTCAAAATATTTTCCAAAAAACCATGGTATTAAACACTATTAATCTAAAATCATTAAGAATATTATCAAAAATGAATCGGATCCCATTAATTGAAAACATAAATGATTAAAACTTGGATTATATTTACATTCCAAAAGTATATTATTGACAAAAGTGTCGCAGTCGTTTTTATTAATTATGTTAGTCAAAATAAAATAAAAAACAATATTGAAGATATACTAAAGATATGATAATATTCTGGTTCTAATAAATCTATTTATAAGCCAAAAAAATCGGTATTAATTATCAAGCATATGAGCATATTTGTTAAGATTTCACCGTAGGCTAATGACTCTCCAGATTATT
>NC_025691.1:13034203-13114216 GCF_000633955.1 Camelina sativa
AACAACGATGATTCATATAAGTGACATGCATCCTTTGTCTTTGGTAGTTTAAATAGTCATGTGATGTTAGTCAAAACCATTATTCATGTCGCGGCATTTTGCTGATAACTTATCCTTTTTTCTCTGTTTCAGTAACATCGTGAAGTCTACAGATGCAACAAGATTGCAATGCAACTAAGGCAAGCAAGGTCTGATCTTAAGATGAAGCTTCACAGTCTACACTTCAGTGACCTCTCCGTTCTGCAGGTAATTATGGGAAATACTGGATTGAGGTGAATTTATTAGGTGTGCCAATCATTTGTTTTAAATAGATGAATACTTCTTATGTGTAGTGATGAATCCTTTGTGTAATCTTCAAGCCTATGCACTCTGTGACAGTTCTTGGATTAATCTTTTTTGGCAACCTTTTTCAGATTTCACTTAAGGGAAAGCTTTTTCTTGTAACCACAACTGTGTATGCACATTATGAATCAGATTGTATGAAATACACAAAAGCTTTGCTCTTTTCCTTGTTCTTATGTTCAAAGTCTCGTTAAATCCTCTGCAACTTGAATAATCAAATTACATGCTTTTTGAATTCAAAGTCCTCTGCAAATTTTGTAAAAGAAGAAACGAATCTATGCAACACTTGAATTATCAAATCAACGAATATGTCCTTGTTGTGCAAAGATAAAATCTATCTTAACATTTTTGGAGTACATTTTTGTGTCATCCTCTCTTATCTGTGTATTCAAACAAGTCCCAATTAAATTCTCTACAATCCTTACAACCAAACACAATCATTTCCTTATATACTAATATTAATTTCCTAAAATCTATCCTCCTAATTTAAAGAAATATGATAGCTTAAAATATAATTCTCCTTTTACATTTATTTAATCTTATATTTGATTATTTGAATTACTATTCAATACATAAAGTTAATAAAAATTTAGATTTTTTTTCAGCATATGATATGATTTGAATTTTTATAAACCGATATATATTTTAAAAATCTATCTTAACATTTTTGTTATACATTTTTTGTGCAATAATCATTTTTCAAAATATTTTCCAAAAAACCATGGTATTAAACACTATTAATCTAAAATCATTAAGAATATTATCAAAAATGAATCGGATCCCATTAATTGAAAACATAAATGATTAAAACTTGGATTATATTTACATTCCAAAAGTATATTATTGACAAAAGTGTCGCAGTCGTTTTTATTAATTATGTTAGTCAAAATAAAATAAAAAACAATATTGAAGATATACTAAAGATATGATAATATTCTGGTTCTAATAAATCTATTTATAAGCCAAAAAAATCGGTATTAATTATCAAGCATATGAGCATATTTGTTAAGATTTCACCGTAGGCTAATGACTCTCCAGATTATTAATCTAATATACAAGTTCCTTAAAAGTAGCAACACAATCAACTAAATCAAAAATGTTAAAGATCTTTTGACATCATATAGTAACAAAATTAATTACATATGAGCATAATAATAGCATATACCTAATCAACTATTATGAAATATTTAAATTAAAGATCTTTCAATATTTTTCTACTAACTCAGACAAAACCCTCAAAAATTTCTTAAACATTATAAACACTTTGTTAACCCTCTAACTAGCCATTACGGTAAACAAACACAAAAAGAAAAAAAAAACACATTTTGTCATTGATTTCATTTCTTAATTTTTGCGTATGAGGTGAAACCGTGATATATATGTCATTCTTCGTTTAATAAATCATGTGGCAGTTTTTTTTCTTTTAATTTCAATCTTGACTCTAGAGCATTAACTATAATTGCTTTTGTGGGTTTTAAGGTATTTGCATTTGTCGTGTAAACTTTTGTATCTCTATATACTCAATTATATAATCAAATATTGAGAACTTTTGTAATCTTCGGTGTGAGTCCAAACCGATCCATCAACTGATTTGTGTATGGCAGGTGGATTATTTACTTGGAGACGAGACAACCCGTTGAAGTTGGCATACATGATTGGTTACTATTTAGGATCTACTAACATGGAGAACCGACAAATATTTTTTATATTTTGTATTTGTGAAAATTGTATAAAGGTTTTTGTTCCTAATAAATTAAATATAATCTATTATGGTTTAATAATGTTACGGACATATAGATATATTAACAATACAAAAACTTATATTTATTTAAAATATAAATATATTTACAAATACTGATGTAATTTATTCATATAGTTATTTTAGTAAATTTGATTTTAATCATAGTTCATTGTATTTTTGAAAGTACACATATTTATTGTTCTTTCAAAGTCAACCTATATAATTTTATTAACAAGTACTGTTAATTATTGTAAAAACACCAAATTATATATAACAGTGTAATATTGATATTACAAAACAAAGAAATTTACTATGGGATAAATTTTGCAAATACAACAACATATATATAATATTGTAATATTTATATTAACTAACAAAAAAACCTGATTATCTTAGTATACTAACCTATTTAAATGATTTATGAAAATGGATAGACTTGTGGTGTACCACGGGGTAAATCCTAGTCAGTTACAAAATTATACAACAAAAAAACACATCTTCTATATAAATTAATTTTTAATTCTTAAGACCTCATATTTTGAGGTCACCAATGGAGAGGCAAAAAATAATACAATCTTAACAGAGATACTAATATGAAATTTAATACTAAAATATATTTAAGACACCCTTGCAAAGTTTACTAATGTGGATGCCCTTAGTATAAAATGAGAACTATGAGAATTATTTTTTGTGTGAAAGATAACACAAAATAAATCTTGGGTTTGGTAACCATATATAGAATCAATATTAACACAGGCGCCAGGCAGAAACATATATGTTAATACACGTCCAACGACGTCGATAAAATACTAAAGGCTAGCAGCCTAGCATAGACGAACATAATTTATGTCTACTAAAAATAATATGTATGGCTGATGTGGCGAAGTTATATTGTCAGTTACGTAAACAAAGCCTTTCTATTGTATTTTTGAACCTTATATTATTATTCTCCAAGACGAAGGCATTCCACACCACAACCACAAAGATATATATACAGCCAACAAAGGCTTATCCAAACACATTTTTATGAATCTCTGTGATTTGAAACCACTCCCGAATCAAGATCCTCTCTTCTCATGGCTTCTTCTTCACATCGCACCCAAGGACACACCGTATTCACGAGCTTCCACGGGCCAGATGTCCGCAAAACATTTCTCAGTCATTTACGCAAACAGTTTAATTCCAATGGGATCACGATGTTCGACGATAATCAAGGGATCCAGAGAGGCCAAACCCTCACCGGAGATTTTGGGATTGCTTTCAGTGAAACTTGTGATCGTAACACAGAGGAGAAGAGGCATATATGGAGCGAAGCTTTGACCTATGTGGGTAACATAGCCGGAGAACACTTCCAAAACTGGTTTGTTCTTAATTGTTTGTTTATGATGAATTATGAACCTTACGGTTAATAGAATAGTGAATGTTTTTTGTTGAATGAATATTTTAGACATAAAAGAAATGTCATAAAACTTTATATTAGGAACACAGAGGAATATTATCTTTAATGGGAATATTTCCTTTTTGGCTTTCTCTTGTTAGGGACAATGAAGCGAACATGATCGATCAGATTGCAAGTAATGTTTCACGCATACTAAACCATACACCGTCTAGTGATTTTGATGGAATGGTTGGACTAAAAACTCATTTGAGGGAGATTGACTTGTTGCTAGATTTAGACAATGTTGGAGCTAAGATTGTTGGAATCTCTGGTCCTGCAGGCATTGGTAAAAGTACCATTGCTAGAGCTTTATATAGTCGTCTCTCTAACAGGTTTAACTTACTTGTTTTATGGAAATCCTTAAGGAATACTCTAAGTATGATGATCGTCGTTATCTGAATGACTTACAAAATGAGCTTTTTTCTAAGCTTATCAACAACAATGATATCAAGATTGAAAGAGCGATAGAACAACAGCTACACTTCGAGAACGTGAAGAGTGTAGGTCAGCTAGAGGCTTTGGCTAATATTAAGTGGTTTGGTCCAGGAAGTCGAGTCATAGTAATCACTGAAGACAAACGGATTTTGAGGGACCATGGTAGGTATGATATATACTGTTGGTGCGGGATTCAGCACCCCCGACATACCGAGCTAAACCAGAAATACTAATTGATTAGTTAACCGGGAAACCGGTTAAGGGCTTGATTAGGTCAACAAGAAGTCAGTTCGGCCAAAGTGTAGCCTTGAAGAAGAAGGAGCTGACTTCCACTTCGGCACGGCGGCTGACTGAAGCAATAAGGCAGTTTTCCATATCTCACTTCGTCCGATAAGGAAAGTTAATATATTGTGTAATCTTAGAACATGTATAAAGAAGGAGAGACTTCTCCATTGTAAGGCATCCAGAATCGAATACAATAATCGAGTTCTCCTCTTGTTCTTAGCAATAAACCCTAATTCTTTTGAGTTCTACTTCTTTACTTTTAATTCGAAGGCTTAGATCTGTTTTCTAGAGAGATAACTCTATTGAATTTGTTTCCCTCCTTAAACAAATTCATTGTGGAAACCTAGTTTCTACAATTGGCGCCGTCTGTGGGGACGCAAATCGTCTCTAGAAAACTTACTCTCTAAGAACGTCTCCCTAAAAAAGCCCTACAATAATGTCTTCCATCATCAACGACATCCCCGAAGCAAACCGCACAACCTCCAGCATGCCCGATCTCACAGGCGTCGCATCCACTCAGGATAGCATCGCAACACAAAGTGGCGTTTCGACCAGGCCGGCCATCGCCGTGTACTCTCGTCACCGCGTCAACGCAACGACAAACCCAGCCGAAACCTCCGCCGAACTCCCAGTCGGGATCAGATCCGAAGGGGAGACTAGCCAGGAAGCGGGGCGAACTCAAGAGGAGCTAGTCAACCTCGACACAGAGTTCACCGATGAACAAACCCGCAACGAGGAGGATGCGCGCGTCACGGAGCAGCAGCTCGGCGTACAGAACGGGAACCTCCCTGTTCATGCCACGCCGGCGGTCCAGAACCCGCAGGTCATCTCCATGGAGGACTTCAAGATCTTGTTCGGCTCCATGACGAAAGAGATTTACCAGATGATCTCCGATACCAATCGCAGGGTCGACGCCGTAGTAACCCAGACAACCCCATCGCAAGTCTCTGCCGGACAATCGCCAAACTTGGGCGGTCTCACTCGTCGTCTCGACTTTTCGGACGCACAATTCGAGCGGAGGAATCCTCCCCCTCACACCACGTCGAGTATTCGACCGACGAATCCGAATTCACGGATACACGAGAGCTCGGCTGCCCCGGTCGCCCGCCTCATGAACCCCAGACCTTGCTTCGAACTTGAAGAAATCAAGTCGCAGATTAGCGGCATGAACACACTCCTCCATCGGGCTATCAGCACGGCTCCAAAGATTGATAGAATTGTCGAGGTGACTCGGCAGTCACCCTTCACTCAACGGATAACGCGGGCTGCCGTACCAAATGTCAAGCTGAAGCTTCCAATCTACCAGGGAGACAAAGATCCGGTCCAGTTCATGACGTCCTTCATGGCGACCATGTCCAAAGCACGATTCACCGACGAACAGAGGGACGCCGGTTGCTGTCAGCTATTCGTCGATAGCCTTTCCGGCCCTGCCTTGGTATGGTTCACAAGGCTCGAGCCGAACTCAATCGACAACTTCGACCAGTTGTCCAAAGCTTTCCTCAAGAATTACCGAATCCTCATCGAACGAGGCGTGACAAGTTCGGATCTCTGGGAGATGGCCCAGGAACGAGGAGAGCCCATTGCTAGTTTCTTGAACAGATTCAAGGAGAAGCTAACAAAGGTCAACGTCCCGGAGGACGCTGCAATGGCAGCCTTCATTAAGGGCCTGATCCCTGGATCACCATTACGAAAGGACCTCAACATCCGGGAACCCAAGGACCTTGACGACGCACTGCATCGAGCTTCCAGATTCGCGCTCGATGAGGAAGAAGAGGCTCAAATAGCCGCGAAAACTAACGACGAACAATCATCGCATCCCCCCAAGGCTAAAAACTGGGTCGAACATCACGAACCCCACAAGCACCACGAACCTCAGGATCGAAAAAAAGGCGTCATCCACGCAGTCTCCGAGGCGGACGAACAAGACAAGCAGCCGTCTGACCCGAAGGAACTCTACTGCGACTTTCACATGACCCCCGGTCACTCCACACATGAGTGCGTCCACCTGAAGAATTATTTGTACGGGAAGTATCTCTCTGGCGAAGTCGAAGCTGTCTTTCAACCAAAAAGCTTTCGCGGAGGCAGAGGTCGCCGTGGGGGATGGCGTGGCGGACGATCTAATGGAGGCCGCGGTGCAGGTGGCGGACGAGGCTACAACGCACCACCTAACGCAGTCCAACAGCCGACCAACCAAGCATTCGTGAACCACCAAGAAGAGGCGCCCCAAGCAGACAAACTGCCTGGCCCTCCCAAGCGGCAGAGGGGGCAAAACCCGGAGCGGGCCAATTCCCCTCCCCGAGGACGAATAACCATGATACTTGGCCCACCGGAGGACTGCGTAGACTCCGTCCGCGCATTGAAGAAGAGGGCACGACAAGTTTGCACCCTTCGAAAAGCTCTGAGCGAACCTTCACTCTGTTCGGACCCGATATCATTCACTTCGGAGGACGCCAAAGGAATCCAACATCCCATTCGGACCCTTTGGTTATCGAAGTCACAATGGGCGACTTCGACGTCGAACGAGTCCTGATCGACACCGGGAGCACCGTCAACGTACTATGCTGGCAAACATTAGAAAAAATGGGCGTCACACCAGACCAACTGAAACCCGAAACTCGAAAGCTGATGGGCTATAATGGGGTCGCTAAGATGTCAATGGGCGACGTAAAGCTACAATTGATTGGTTTTATAAAAATCTATTTTCAATAACACGAGATTTAGAAAGAGATTTTAAAATTATAAGTTGAATAAAATGTGATTTTAAACAAAATCCAAAATCATGTTTTGAATACCATTCAGGGCTTAATGAAAGTTTTGATGATATTTGGTGGAATTGTTAAATATTTTGTTTTGTGATTTGATGAGATTCAAAGGAATTTTGCTGGGTGATTTTAAAAGACTTTAGAAAAAAAGATTTAATTTCCCTTATAGTTCATCTCCTCTGTTACCAATCTCTTGCATCTCGATTGGAAAATTGAGACTTTTTATTTATAAAACAACAAACAACAGAATCTAAAAAACTGAAAACTAAGGTTCCTTGGGAGAAGAAAGAGAAAAAAGTCAGAGGAGAAAAAGGAAAAGGTGAAAAAAAAATTTCAGTGATATTTTCCAGGAAAGAGAGAAAGATGAATGAAAAGAACATGTAATTAATTCAATTCAATGTTCCTTTTCAGATTTTTCTCTCTTTCGAAAAGTTTTTTTTTTACATCTCGTGAGTGTTTTTTTAATATATAAAACAAATATCTCAAATAATAGAGTTGTGATTTTATAAGTTGGATTTCTAGTGTAAAAATATACCCAAAATCTCTCAAAATCTCCCAAAATTATTTTTATGAGGTTTTAAAGAATGATAAAGTTATGTTTTCAATAGCAATTGATTTCATATGATTTTAAAAAATTGTTGTTTGAATAACAAGAGATTTTAAGTGATTTTGATTGATTTTATAAAAATCTATTTCAATAACACGAGATTTAGAAAGAGATTTTAAACTATAAGTTGAATAAAATGTGATTTTAAACAAAATCCAAAATCATGTTTTGAATACCATTCAGGGCTTAATGAAAGTTTTAATGATATTTGGTGGAATTGTTAAATATTTTGTTTTGTGATTTGATGAGATTCAAAGGAATTTTGCTGGGTGATTTTAAAAGACTTTAGAAAAAAAGATTTAATTTCCCTTATAGTTCATCTCCTCTGTTACCAATCCCTTGCATCTAGATTGGAAAATCGAGACTTTTTATTTATAAAACAACAAACAACAGAATCTAAAAAACTGAAAACTAAGGTTCCTTGGGAGAAGAAAGAGAAAAAAGTCAGAGGAGAAAAAGGAAAAGGTGAAAAAAAAATTTCAGTGATACTTTCCAGGAAAGAGAGAAAGAGGAATGAAAAGAACATGTAATTAATTCAATTCAATGTTCCTTTTCAGATTTTTCTCTCTTTCGAAAAGTTTTTTTTTTACATCTCGTGAGTGTTTTTTTAATATATAAAACAAATATCTCAAATGATAGAGTTGTGATTTTGTAAGTTGGATTTCTAGTGTAAAAATGTACCCAAAATCTCTCAAAATCTCCCAAAATTATTTTATGAGGTTTTAAAGAAAGATAAAGTTATGTTTTCAATAGCAATTGATTTCATATGATTTTAAAAAATTGTTGTTTGAATAACAAGAGATTTTAAGTGATTTTGATTGATTTTATAAAAATCTTTTTCAATAACACGAGATTTAGAAAGAGATTTTAAAATTATAAGTTGAATAAAATGTGATTTTAAACAAAATCCAAAATCATGTTTTGAATACCATTCAGGGCTTAATGAAAGTTTTTATGATATTTGGTGGATTTGTTAAATATTTTGTTTTGTGATTTGATGAGATTCAAAGGAATTTTGCTGGGTGATTTTAAAAGACTTTAGAAAAAAAGATTTAATTTCCCTTATAGTTCATCTCCTCTATTACCAATCTCTTGCATCTAGATTAGAAAATCGAGACTTTTTATTTATATAACAAAAAACAACAGAATCTAAAAAACTGAAAACTAAGGTTCCTTGGGAGAAGAAAGAGAAAAAAGTCAGAGGAGAAAAAAGAAAAGGTGAAAAAAAAATTTCAGTGATACTTTCCAGGAAAGACAGAAAGAGGAATGAAAAGAACATGTAATTAATTCAATTCAATGTTCATTTCCAGATTTTTCTCTCTTTCGAAAAGTTTTTTTTTTTTACATCTCGTGAGTGTTTTTTTTATATATAAAACAAATATCTCAAATATCATTCATAGAGTTGTGATTTTATAAGTTGGATTTCTAATGTAAAAATGTACCCAAAATCTCTCAAAATCTCCCAAAATTATTGTTATGAGGTTTTAAAGAAAGATAAAGTTATGTTTTCAATAGCAATTGATTTCATATGATTTGAAAAAATTGTTGTTTGAATAACAAGAGATTTTGATTGGTTTTATAAAAATCTATTTTCAATAACACGAGATTTAGAAAGAGATTTTAAAATTATAAGTTGAATAAAATGTGATTTTAAACAAAATCCAAAATCATGTTTTGAATACCATTCAGGGCTTAATGAAAGTTTTTATGATATTTGGTGGAATTGTTAAATATTTTGTTTTGTGATTTGATGAGATTCAAAGGAATTTTGCTGGGTTTAGGATTATTATCTAGAGTTTAGGATTTTAGGACTTAATTTTAAAATATTAATTTTGAAATATGGTGCTATTTTTAGAATTTTAGATTTGGAAACAAAACATATTTTGTGCTATTTTTATCATCACATTTACTAATAACTTAGAGGAGTTTAAAAACTAAAGTTTCAAACACAATGACAATGTACTTGAAAACTAAAGTTTCAAACATATATTTCTAAAAACTTAACTTTTTTAATCTAATTTATGATTAAATCCTATTAAATTCAATTTCACAAAACTATATTAGGACCCATGTACGCTGGAGCTTTTTAATTAATATTCTTTATAGCCAATGTAAAAGAAACTTGTCCATTATAGTAAGATTATATCAAGTATTTCTAATAATGATGCAAAGACCATTAAAAAAAAAAAATCTACCAAGTAATTAAGTAGATAAGTTTCTTTTCATTTTCAAGTCTTTTAAGACTTTCTTCACTCATTTTCAAGTCTTTGTTTTTGCGCACTTCCGGAAACACATTGTGGGGAATCATTGACTTTCCTTTTCTTCTTCTCTTACATATGTTTGTTTAATGAATTCACTCGTTTTTCCCTTTCGTTTACTTTGCACCGGTTTGTCATTTTGTACTCCATAACACATCTATCTAAATCTGTGAATTTCAAACACTGGAATCCTCTCTTATGGCTATTTCTTGTTTTTCTTCTTCTCTTCGCACTTGGAGTTACAATGTCTTTACGAGCTTCCATGGACCAGACGTCCGTAAAACTTTTCTCAGCCATTTATGCAATCAGTTTGACCACAATGGTATCACGATGTTCGACGACAATGGGATCGAAAGAAGCCATACCATCCCCTCTGCTCTCACACAAGCAATTCGAGAACCGAGGATCTCGATCGTAGTGCTCTCGCAGAAATATGCTTCTTCGAGGTGGTGTTTGGATGAGCTATTGGAAATTTTGAAGTGCAAAGACGAGGTAGGTCGAATAGTGATGATTGTCTTCTATGGAGTTGATCCTTATGATGTGCGGAAACAAACCAGAGATTTTGGGATTGCTTTCGAGAAAACTTGTGCTCGAAAAACGAAGGAGCATGGAAAAAAATGGAGCGAAGCTTTGACCTATGTGGGCAACATAGCCGGAGAACACAACTGGTTCGTGTTTATTTTCTTTATGATGACTATAATGGTGATTTATGATTTTCTGAGGGATGATATACATGAGTTGTGAAAAATTGAGTTAGATCATCGTTATATATTTTTTTTAAAGTTTTTTTTTAATCATCAAGGCGTAAATAATTTGGTGTTTTGCCTAGGCTTGATTTTCGTCTAGTTTATTATTATGAATTTTTTTTTGATAACTTAGATGTTAGATATGTAAATTGTTTTTACTAAGAAATATTTAAATTAGAGAAAACTAGTCGTGGTTCAACCGTTCATGTTTATTGACGACACAAATGAATAAGCTAATGACAGTTGGATTGTTTTGAAAAGTAAAGTTAACAAAATGAGTTCATATATTAGCACAAAGTCAATGAGTACTTAATGAGTTACATACTACTAGTTGTAGTTGGGTTTTGCCGTATAGGTGGTGAGGGTGACTATATAAATGTCCAAAAGACAAGTTAAGGGTCAACAAAGACTTATTTATGCTGTCTGAAGGGCGAGTTCTATTCTTTACGCGAATATTAGTACATTGACGATTATTTTATATCTTTAGTCTGCCAATTAGCAATGGTTTCCCAACTGACATATGTTTTGAAATGAAATATCATTGTTTGACCATTTCCTCACTTAAGGTTCTCAAAGACAGCACTGATCCATAAGAGAAACATATATAAAAAATTAGAGATGGACAAGTTCTCGCTATATTGGTTGTGGTTATTAGGGATTTTTAAAACAAGAATTAAAGTAGTAGATCTTTTGGTTCCCTACTATGTTTCGTCCTTCGTGGTATTTAATCATAATGATATGTTCGTTATCGTTTCCACTTTGGAGAGTGTATAATTGTTTATTTTGGCCAAATCAGTTTCGGAGTGTAGTATTTAATTGTTTATTTTTGTCAAATGTCTTTTGCAATGTTCTTCATGAATTTTTTCTTTTATTTTTTTTTTTAAAATTTTTGTTTAGGGATAACGAAGCTAAAATGATTTCAAAGATTGCAAAAGATGTTTCAGATAGACTGCACTTCACACCATCTAGAGATTTTGATGGAATGGTTGGACTAGATAGTCATCTGACGAAAATGGAGTCTTTGCTAAATTTTAGTTATGTTGGAGTTAGGATTGTTGGAATATCTGGTCCTGCAGGCATTGGTAAGAGTACAATTGCCAGAGCTTTACACAATCAATTCTTTAACAGGTTTCAACTTACTTGTTTTATGGACAACTTTAAGGAAAACTGAAAGATTGGAGTTGATGACATTGGTTTAAAGTTGCACTTACAAGAACAGCTTCTTTCTAAGGTTTTAAACCTAAATGGTATTACGATATGCCATTTAAGTGTGATACAAGAAAGGCTACACGACAAGAAGATTCTTATCATTCTTGATGATGTGGGGAGTCTAGTTCAACTAGAAGCTTTGGCTAATATCGAGTGGTTTGGTCCTGGAAGTAGGGTCATCGTGACCACTGAAAACAAAGAGATTTTGCAACAACATGGTATCAATGATATATACCAAGTGAGTTTTCCATCAGAAAGTGAAGCTATATCCATCTTTTGTCTGTCTTCTTTTAAGCAAACGTCTCCATCAGATGAATTTATGAAGCTTACCAATGAAGTTGTTAAAAATTGTGGTAATCTTCCATTGGGTCTACATGTTTTGGGGTCTTCATTGCGAGAAAAAAGTAAGGCTGATTGGATAGATGAACTACCAAGGTTGAAAAACTGTCTTGATGGAAGAATTGAGAGTGTATTAAAAGTGGGTTATGAAAGTTTACATGAGAAAGACCAAGTTCTATTTCTCCACATTGCAGTCTTCTTGAATTATGCACATGTTGATCATGTGATAACAATGCTGGCAAAAACTAACTTGGATGTTAGTCTTGGGTTAAAAATCCTAGCAAAAAGATATCTCATACAACGCGAAAGTAATATAGTGGTAATGCACCATTTGCTACAAGTAATGGCTAGACAAGTCATTTCCAAACAAGAACGTTCCAAACGTCAGATTTTAGTCAATGCCAATGACATTTGTTATGTTCTAGAAATGGCAAAAGTAAGTATTCTATTTCCAAAACCTTTTTTTTTTGTATTTATACTCTTTGTTGTTATGCAAAATCCATGGTAATTAACAATCTCAGTTTTTGATATTTGTTAGGGTAATGGATCAATTTTAGGTGTATCATTTGACATATCTATGATCAGTGAATTAAGGATATGTGCGACAGCTTTTGAAAAAATGTGCAATCTTGCATTCCTAAAAGTGTACAATGGGATGGGTAATGAAAACAGACAACTGCACATTCCAAAGGAGATGGAGCTTCCACGTCGCTTAAGGTTACTACATTGGGAGGCATATCCGATAAAGAATCTTCCTAATAAATTTTGTCTAGAGAATCTTGTCGAACTCAATATGGCATATAGCCAGCTCGAAAAGCTATGGGAAGGAACTCAGGTTAGTTATTTACGTGTATCAAATGTTAATGGGAAACAAGAAAATTGATATTTTCATATTGGCAATACTACAATAACAACATATAAAATGGAATGGACTAACTTTATCACTATGCGCTTCTTTTTACATTCAGCTGCTTGCAAATCTCAAGATGATGAATCTTGTTGTGTCATATCATTTGACGGAACTTCCAGATCTTTCAAACGCTACAAATCTGGAGAGCTTGAATCTTAATAGTTGCACTGCTTTGGTAGAGATTCCATCCTCAATTGTGAATCTTCATAAACTAGATTACCTAGGAATAACTAGCTGCAAAAGTCTAGAAGTCATTCCAACTCTCATGAACCTTGCATCCCTAGAAAGGATCTGGATGTTTCAAAGCTTAAGGCTTAGAACACTTCCAGATATTCCAACTAACACTATAGAAATTGAGATCTACGATACAGGGGTAGAAGAACTCCCATCATCACTTCTGCATTGCTCCCGTCTTACTACTCTTGATTTATGTTCCAATAAAAATCTCAAGACATTCTCAACAGATCTCCCCACGAGTATATCACGTATAAGCCTGAGTAATAGTAGTATTGAAAGGATTACAAGTTGCATCAAAGGTCTTCATAATCTATTATTCCTTGTTTTAACAGGCTGCAAAAGACTCGAGTCATTACCAGAGCTCCCTAGCTCCCTCGAATTGCTAAGCGCAGAAGATTGTGAATCACTGGAGAGAGTAAGTAATCCCTTGAACACTCCAAATGCAGTGGTTAGATTCACTAATTGCACCAAATTGGGTGGACAAGCAATAAAAGCGATCATCAAAGGATCGTTTGTTTACAGATGGGTTCTTTTACCCGGAGGAGAAAAACCTGCAGATTTTGATCACCGAGTCAGAGGAAATTCCATAACAATTCATGATTCTGCTTTCAACATAATAAAGGTTTTCGTCGTGATTTCACCTAACCATCAATTCGTAAAATATATGGAATTAGAGCTATTGTGTCATTGTAAAGTCATCGGGAACTCAATGAACTCCACTGACATGAATTTCTAATTTTCCAAAGTCTTTGAGTACCGAACTAAACATCTATTGATATTTCAGTCTAGCTTGACATCTATAGAGCCCTCTGAAGTGAGCAGAAAGATAGTGCTCGAATTCAGAAGCGCAAACCAAGTTTTGGACATTATTGAATGTGGTGTCAAGATCTTGACGGACGTAATCGATGGAAGCAAAAATGCATACGATGAAGCCTTAGGCAAGGGAGAAGAAGAAGAAAATGATAGTGTCGTTAACAGGATATGTGAATTTGAATCATGTGAAGCGTCCGCTAAAGAAGACAATGACAGTGTAGCTAACGGGAGATCTGATTCTGTATCCTGTGAAACATCTGACAATGAAGATGATGAAGAGAGTTACAAATATGAATCTAGAGAAGCGTCTGAAGAAAAAGATGAGGGTATCGGTGATGATGGTAACAACGAATCTGTATCAAGGAAGCGTTTGAGGATAGCCTCTACACCCATAGCTCATGCTACTCCTCCACCAACTTATGGGTTCCATATGCGGATAGATGAAGAAGAACCGAGTAATGGGTTCCATATGCGGATAGATGAAGAAGACGACAATAGTTTTGCTAACTGGACATTAGAATCTGAATCGGGCGAAGCATCCGACAATGAAGAGGGAAACACATCTGAATATGTGTCGTCCTAAGACAGAGAGGAAGATATTACCCATGAGGATGACTACTAATTAAAATCAAGCAAGTTCCTACTTATGTGATATCAAAAAAACAGAAAAAAAGTTTTTTCATATGTATGTTATTGAGGTTTGTAACAAAACTACCATGTACAATTGACTTTCTCAACGATTCTACCACATTGCATACAACCTTTTCTATTCTACCATAAGCTTTTCTTGAATTGACAAAAGTAACCTTGACCAACTCCTTCAACAATTCTCTTTCTTATTAATTACAAGTGTCTTTCATTATGTGTCAGCCCATTTAAAATAAAGTAGCAGTTAAAAATACAAAATAATTAATTATTTACTATCATCTTCCACGTTTCTTTCTTCCATCTCTCTTCAAAAGTTTTTTTTTGTTATCAAATTTAAGAATAAATGGCACAACACCATTTTAATATCCAAAAATATTGTCTGATTTTTGGCATTTGTATCATCAAATTCTTACATCAATCTTGCGTAAGTCTTGTTTTTGGCCATTGCGAGAGTGGACTAAATGGATTTTCATTTGGTCCACTAAACAATGTATAGACTAAAAAGATTTGTAAACTAAACTTTCATGTTTTTTTTTCACATGTAATAACAAATTATACTGATATGCAGGTTGGCACTTCACATTTCAACAATGTTATGAACTTAAATATGGCTAATGTCGCGAATTCCATCGTATATGAGTAATTTATATTGTCCACAAAACTTATGCACAAAAAAATGAGAAACTTGTCCACAAGATTTATGAAAACAAAGATAGAAATATTTTTGAGTATATGTCTACTAGCAACATGTCATGTGAACACTTTTTAAATAGGTGGACAAGTTTAAATGAGAATCTTGTCCATAATACTTGTTCACAAAATAAATGAGAATAGTTGTCCACTATATATACATATATATGTATATATACACAGATATAATTTGTTAAATTAGATAAAGACATAACTTGTCAATAGAGGACTTTAATAATATATTTGCTAGCAATATATTTTGTATACACTGTTAAATATGTCCACAATATAATTAGAAACACTTTTTCACAAAGTAAATCCACAATCTTGTCCACTGATTATTTTATAGTAGACAAGGTGTGTTTAAGTTATATAAAATTACTTTATTGGTGAATTTGTCTACTGCAGACATATTTTGTGTATGTATTTTACTTTTACAAAATCAGAATAACTTGCCACGAAAGAAATATAACATTTTGCCCTTTTATATTTAATGTATTATCTAGCATATCAAATCATGACATTGTGTCATAAAAAGACAGCAACAAATTTGCTTTTCGTCCAGGGTATAATTGTCATCTCATCTTTGCACAAAAAGTAGAATGTGGTATTTTTGAAAAGGAATTAATGATGTAGTAGATTATAAAAAGTCTTTTTGAAATGTGGTACTTTTAACAAAATTCCCTATGTTATTTCATTGTATTAATTGTTTTGGTTAGGACACAAAACAGTTTTATTATTTTAGGCTTAATCTAAATATATGACGATACTATGCTTTATATATGTAGAAGTAGAAAAGAGGAACCTATGTCATGCTACTCTCGAATTTGGGACGTCAATTTTTGAATTTGTTTATGTGGAATATATATGAGAGATTGTATCTGGTTTAATGTTGCGTATTTTGAAATTATTAAATGAGAAAATGATCACTCGGCTCATATCCCCAATCTAACCATCATTCACACGTGCACATTAAAGCCAATACATTAAAAAAAATGACAATCATAACAAAAACACCATCACTAATTTTCTGCAATATATTCTACACTAATTGAAGTTCAATTAGCGGGATTTTCCCATATTAGATTCTCCCAAAAAAATGGGAAGGATTGAGAGAGAAAAATAGATTTAAGGAATTTTTTTTATTCATTTGTTACATTAAGCTAATAATTGTTCCTTATATTCAAAATGCACACCATAATGAAACTTAACCATAATCAAATAACGAATAATTAAGCTTGATGTCTAAAAAATTATTAAACAAAAAACCAATAATCAAACTTAACTAAGTCTAATAACTGCACTATACGAACAGAGAAGCTCAAACTTTGTAGAGAGCATTGCCAATAAATGTTTAAACTGGTTTTGTTTTTTAATCTATAGTTTTACACTACTACGAAAATTAAGATGCATTTTCTCGCAATTCGTATTGGGCCCCGGATTCCGTTGTTCCGCCACTGAATATTGGTCGTGTTCTTTTTAGGTTTCGCTTCCACACACTTTGGTGACTGCAAAATGCAAAGGAACATAATGTAGCTGTCGCCGCAGTCCTTGAGCTGTCTCTCCACGTTCTTGGGTAACAAGCAACTTGTGGAATGTTTTTTTTGTCGATACATAAAACTGTAGAGAATGTATCAGATCAGTATTAAGTGTATTTATGTAAATTGATAATACTAGCTAACCTTTTTGTATCTCACTATATATAGTTGTAAGAGAAATGTGTCGATTCTGCCATGAACAGTGGCAATCTTTATCTCATATGCCACTTTCGTGAAACCATTTTTCCGTCTGCCACAAAGGGCTCAAAAAACCCCTTTTTCCCTTCTCCCTTCGATCGCGATACTTAAGCAATTTAAGTGGAAAAAATTAATAAAAGATGAGATTTTGATACGAAGTGACATAAAGTAGGTAGAGGCGTTAATTACTTCATCGAGTAATGCAGCCAGGCTGTTCAGTGACTATAACCAAGAGGTCCATTGAACCAATGTTCTAATTTTTATTATTCCTGCTCTCTCCTCTTCTCACAAAATCGAAAGCCACCGTCGAGACTTTACATCTTCTGGAATCCGCCGTCGTTGTTTCCTCCGAAACCGTTTGATTTAGAGTCTGTAAGTGATGAATTTCTTCATCCAGACCCTTCTATGGGGTAATCAATCATCCATCGTTGCCTCCAGCCACCGCGATAGGGGAAGCCTCGACTACTAGTTCTGATGTTCATAAACCTGACGCTTGGTATGATTTTCAACGAATTTGCCCTTTTTCATGTTATGTTGTTGTTTAATTTTAGTGTACCCTAACTTTACTTTGTTTCAGTGTTAAGTTGGAATTAGATGAGGGCGTTCTTAGTCAGGGAGATCTGACCGCCGCCTCAGACAAAGGTAAATCGGTTGTCCAACAACTAGAATCCGCTTATTTTGTTGTGCGTTATGTGGTTTTTTAACACTAAACAATTTGAACTAGGCTGGACAATCGATCTGATAGACATGACCCAACAACCCATTTTTGTCCATTTATTTTGTGGTGCATTCGACATTCTAGGTAGACCAAATCTCTTATGGTCATTTTGGTTGGGGTCAATCAATTTTTTTTGTCCACTGTATTGCTCCACCAGCGCTTTCCAATAATTTGTAAACGGTCCACCATATCTACCTTTCCAATTTTAGGTCACTACTAACCACACAGTGTGTCCATCGTGCATGTCGTATCCTTTAGTTGACCAGATCCAAAAAATCAGGTTTTTCCACAATTACCATGTTTGTAGGTTTGGTCTTTCGTTTTGGGTTGTTAATAGCACTAGACCCTGAAGAACTTATTTATTCTTCTGCACAAGTCTGATAAAGAAGATGGCGCTGGGAATGTTGTTCCTCCTATCGGTGACAACCAATTCCAACAGTCTAGGTCTATTATTATGTCCTCCTTTTCATTTTTTAGGGATCATATCGTTTGCTCAAGTTCAAATTGTATCCCAACTATTCTCCATTTCAAGTCTGATGAAGACTCATGCTATAGATATCTGGTTCTTCTGGAGGACAAGATCATACAATTGAGGTATATATGTCCACCATTTCCAGTCTCGTTATTATCATGTAGTGGATCATATCCGTTGAGCCAAAAAAACTTCTTATTGCAGGTCTCATTACGAAGCAGGTCCAGCAGGCAACGTTGATCCTTACGAGGTACATGTCCATCACACTTACGTCTTTATGTTTGGTTCATTACTAAAAACATACCAACTTCTCCTCTTTGCAGTTCAGGTGCTGACACAGACGCTGATAATGTTGTCCGTTTGATAGACAACTTCTAGAAGCCAAGGTATATGTTCATTCACTTGTGGACATTTTGTTGTAATGAATGTTGTTTTCATTTGGTCAACTTGTATATTTGAGTTTGCAGCAAACTAACTTCTCCCCATTGCAGGTCAGCTGAGGACACAGGTCTATTTTGCCGTCGTTGGACGATAAAGTTAGATGTCCATCTTCTTGTTGACATGTGGTGGATTTTTGTTGCATTCATTGTGGACAACATTACAAACTCCTCCCCATTGCAGGTCTGACTCTAGGACTGTCTTGCCTTCTATGGATCAATTCCCTGAGGAGAATAGCAAAAGCAAAGCAGTTCCGGAGGAAGCCATTCAGGATGTTGAGGCGTACTTACTCCCTCCTAGATTATTTGCTACTAACCGATATCCTGCTAGGGGTCGTATAAACTCATACTCAAAGCCAAAGTATATATTGGACATCATTGAATTTTTCGATGGTACTGCGGAGTTTGAGTGGCTGAAAGCATCTTGCTTTGATCCTCTCTTTGAACTACCGGTCCGCAAAAGCTCCCTCTATGGTAAACCTGTCCACCATCTTCTCTATCGTTCCATTTTAACCCGAAAACTTCACGAAATGTGGTTTGGTGGTCACCCGTTCCAGTTCTCCCTCTGAGAGTTTGGACTCCTAACAGGTCTCAATAGACCTTATCCTTCACAATTACAGACGAAAAATTTGGAAACGCCAGCCAAAGGGGATCAACCTTACTGGTACACTCTGCTTAAACCAAAAGGATCGTACTCCATTCGGGACATTATTCTCATGTAGAAGCGGGACAAACCATTGCCTAAAGCTGCTAGAATGGATGGACAACATCGGCTACGACTTGCCCTCATTGTAGTTGTTGAGGGTATACTTGTATACGACTCCTCAAAGGTTAGGGCAACCAAGGAAGTAGCAGAGATGTTGAAAGACTTGGACGCATTTGTCAACTACTCTTGGGGGAGGAATATTTTGAACGGACTATAGAGATGGTTAATGTTGGTAGGTTTAACCGGACTCTTGACGTTTTATGTAAAAAGCTGCTGGTAGGTTTAACCGGACGCATGACGTTTTATGTAAAAAGCTGATAGGGTCGCATAAAGCGATAACATCTTACGCAACTCCTTTTTGTTTGAAAATATATGTCCAACATATAATGCATCATTTTCCGTTTTAAGATCCATGTTCCTTTCTTTGTTTGACGCTCCTTAGACATTGTCATACACAGGAAGAGCATCATTCAAAAGATAAGGATCGTTTTCTCTTATAATTGCTTTGTTACTCCAGATACAGGTCATGTGTTCGTTTCCTCGCTCAACGAAGACTAAGCCATCATCCATCCCCTCATATAGACTACCAAGAGGTGCCTGCGACTGAACTGTGACGTTGTCACGCACTGGTGCTGCATGATCCAATAGAGATGGATTTTAAGGCACTATCGCTCCCCCGCTAGTTCCTCTGATATCATGCCCTAAAACGTCCTGCTCTGGTAACTGCTTGTCTAACTCTATCCCAAGTCCAAAACCTATGGGTTCCTTTGCCCTTTCCACCCTTCCCTTGTAAGGATCCCATCTGCCAGGTATTCTTTGTTAATCTGTGCGGTCCACTCGTCAAAATTATACTTAGGCTCATCGTCACATCTCCCCATTGATGCTCCTCCTACATCATCATAGTTTACCATCTCGACTCGACCCTCCCCCTCTTCTATATGGTTTGCAGTTTCAAACGGGTTTCCCATTACAATGTCCAATGGACCATTTCCCTCTTCCACAATTTGACCCTTCTACAATATCATCAATTATATGACATGTTTCTTTGGCCGAAGCCATATTAAATGTTTTGATCAATTATATGACAACCTTACTGGTATACTCTGCTTAGACCAAAAGAATCGTACTCCATTCGGGTGCCATTAATGCCTTATTGGACATGTTTCTTTGGCCGAAGCCATATTAAATGTGAAGACATACCTCCAATTCTTCGACCACCATTTACTCTACCTTCTCTTTGCCACTCGCTTTCTTCAGATCTGTTTAGGCTTATCCCTAAACAGTTGCTTTATTAACTACCATTAACTCTTTACTAACCTCATAAAACAACTAATAGACCAAGCCCCGCTGCCATTAATGCATGTCCCATCGCCATTAATGTCTCCCTCTCTTGTAATTTAGCTCCCCTTTGAATTCTCCCGCGTGCGTTTTTCTTAGTTTGTAGGGAAAGGGTAGTTTGGTGTTCTCACAACTTCCGTCAATTAAAAACTGGCATTTTAGAGAAGGAAAAAAAAACTGGCAGTTTTGATAAGTTAGCCCAATTCCCTAGTTGTAATCACTCTATCAATATAATTAACATTCACATCATATATAGTATTATAGCTTCAATACTAAGGCCTAAATACAAAAAAAATATTTTTAAATATTTGTTTCTATCTGTCATCTGCAGTTAACGGCAATCCTAATCCACCATAAATGATAGACGCAATCTCAATCAACAGCCAACATCTCCTTCATGTCAGCATGACGAATGTCACAAAATTGACAGACATCAACTACCTCCTGTGGAAGTTGTAGGTGCGATTTCTCGTAGCTGGCTATAGCCTTATTGGTCATCTTGATGGGTCCAATGAGAAACCACCCTTAACGGCTACCTCTAATGGTTTTGCTGCTTCGAATCATGCTTATGTCATGTGGTAATGACAAGATAAATTTCTCTATAGTACCTTGCTTGGCCCGATCTCTCTTAGTGTCCTGCCCACTCTTTCCCAAACTATCACTGCTATAGAAATATGGACTACTCTTGCCGAGATCTATGCAAAATCAAGCCGTGGACAACTAAAAGATCAACATAAAGTCTTAACCAAAGTCAACAACACCATTGATTGAATACCTTTGCAGTCTCACCACCAAGTTTGATACTCTCGCTAATTTGGAATCGCCGATGCTACATGATGACAAGTTTGAGAAGATTCTTGATGGTTTGCCAGAGGAATACCGCCCCATTGTTGATCAGGTTTCCAGCAAAGATGTTGGGCAGTCCATTGCGTATGTTCACGAACAATATCCTTAGAATTCATCGGATTTGTATTTTGTTTTGATATTTCTTGTAGTCAAATTAATTATTTACTTTCGTCTATTGGAGCGTTTTGGAAACTGAGGCTCATAACAATTTCCTAAATCAAACTGACGGGTGAATCTCTGACTTTTCTTATTTCACTATCTCTCAATAATTGAACACACCGCCTTGCCATTTTTGTCTCCAGACGAGGCATATCCTAACATACACTCTGTATAAATCTGTAATTTTAAACGATTCAATATCCTCTCTCATGACTTCTTTAACTTCTTCACTTCTAACTTGGAGATACCACAGCGTCTTCACGAGTTTCCATGAACCAGATGTACGTATAACTTATTGAGTAATTTATCCAAACAGTTTAACAACAATGGAATGATGATGTTTAAAGACCAAGGGATCGAGAGTAGCCAAACCATCACCCCAACTCTCACAGGAGCGATTAGAGAATCAAGGATCACAATCGTATTACTCTCGAAGAACTATGTTTCTTCCAGTTGGTGTTTGGATGATCTGTTAGAGATTACAAAGTGCAAAGAAGTAATAGGGAAAATAGTGATGATTGTCTTCTACGGAGTAGATCCTTCTAATGTACGGAAACAGAAAGGAGATTCAAGAGCGTTTTCGATGAAACATCAACATGTGCTCATAAAACAGAGGAGGAAAGGCGAAAATGGAGCCGAGCTTTGATCTATGTCGGTAACATAGCCCGAGAACACTTCCAAATTAAATTGGTTTGAGTTTAATTTTTTTAGTACAAATTATCTTTCTCATGATCAATAATGGTGTTTTATTGGTTGTAAAGAATATTTGATATACATTTTGCTATGGTATGTTATGGTTGTGATGAATTGGAATCTGAGTATAGTTATGAATATCAATTCTTTAGATCAAAAATTGTTGTGTGTTTTGGAATGTCTTTAATTGTTTAGTTTGGTCAAATATATTTTGGTGTGTGTTTAATTGTTCGATGGGAAATTAGGTTGTTTCAGCATAAGGAACATAAAATGTTCTGTTTATGTCTTTTTTTCCTCATGAATTTAGTGTTTCTTTTTGTTAGGGACAATGAAGCATAAATGATCGAGAAGATTGCAAAAGATGTTTTAAATAAACTTAATGCCACACTATGTATTGATTTGGAAGGCATGGTTGGACTAGACGATCATTTTAAGGAAGTGGAGTCTTTGCTAGATTTAGAATATGTGGGAGTTAAAGATTGTTGGAATATCTTGTCCGCATTGGTAAGAGTACATCTGCTAGAGCTTTACATAGTCGACTCTATAACAGGTTTCAGTGTACTTGTTTTGTGGACAATCTTAGAGAAACCTATACGATTGGTCTTGATGAGTATTGTTTTAAGTTGCGCTTACAAAAGAAACTTCGTGGAGATATTTTAAACCAAGATGATATTAGGGTATTCAATTTAAGTGTGATGAAATAAAGGATCCATGACGAGAGGGTTCTTATTATTCATGATGATGTGGAGTGTCTACTTCAACTAGAGGCTTCGTCTAATATCAGCGGCTTTGGTCTTGGAAGTACAGTCATATTTACCACAGAAAACATAAAGATTTTGCAGCAACATGGTATCAGTGATTTATCTCATACATATAGGGAGTTTACATGTTGATTATATGACATAATTAACAAGGGAGTTTACATGTTGATTGTAAGACATAAGACATGTTGATTACATGTTGATTATGTGATTATATGTCATATAATCAACATGTGCATCCATACTAAAAAATACTAACGTAGTGGATGTTAGATTTGGGTTGAAATACCTAGCTGATAAATATCTCATACATATAGATATCGACCACAATCACAAAATTAGAGTAGTAATGCACTGTTTGCTACAAGTAATAGCACAAGAAGTTATTTCCAAACTAAAACTTTCTAAACGCAAGATTCTAGAAGATCCACATGATACTTCTTATGTTCTAGAAGAGGCAAAAGTAAGTAATGTTAATAAGTTAAGAGGTTTTTGCATTGCTTACCATGTTATGGTTTAAGCAGAACATCTCTCTGGCCACTAACAAGTTAAAGTTTTCAATATTTGTTAGGGTAATGGATCGGATTTTAGGTTTATCATTGGACGTCGTAGAGAACAACAAATTAAAAAGAGAAAAATGCCAAAAAAAAACCGAAGTTATTTTTATTTGGACGTTTCATACCCAATGGTTTTGGATTGGAATAAAAATACATCAAATAATAAAAATGTGTCATTTAAAACCCAAAATAATAAGTGTTGTTATTTTCATACCCACAAACAAAGACAATTGCACATACCGATTTAAACTCCCTTGTTAATTATGTCTTTGTTTATTTTAAAATTTTGAATTCATATTTTTTTTTATCATTTTGTCGTCAAACTTATTTGCCATGAGGGAAGATATAGTCATTAGCCAGTCCGAATTATCTCTGTGTCCGAGGATATGATCAAAAAAATTGTAAGCTTAAAATTCATTTTACCAATAAACATATGTTTTTGAAATGTTCTTTTCTTTACATTTTTTATAATTTCTTCCAAGTTCGCTCAATTACACGTAAAAAACAAAATCTTAAATCATAAAAGCTTACTGAAGTAGAGTATGTAACAAGTGACATGTGTTGTTCTCTAATGTGTTAAACTCTAAAAGATATGATATGAAGACATTAAAAAATTGCTATAAAATAATTAATTTTAGTGGTAAATAATTGTAAACAATATGACCTGTTATGGATTGGGCCACAAAACAAAATTAAATTATAGAAATTTTTAAATATAATTTTATTAGTTAGGAATGCAAATAATATGTCATATTTAGCCACAAACAATAATGAATTAAAAGAGAGAAATAAATCTACTATTTTATCAAGTTTGGAAAAATGTAAAGAAAAGAAACAGAAATTTTAAAAGTTGAAACTAATAATAAAAAGTTTATTTTTTCCTATAAATATATGTCTTGGAAATGATAACTTTCTATATAATTTTAATAATTTCTTTCAAGGCCACATCCATTAAATTTAGAAAACTTTTGCTCATATGTTATAAGATTTAATTACTTTTGTCAAATATAGTCAAAAAAATATTATATATTTATTTAGAGTAATTAATAAAACCGACAGGTGTTGCTCTACAGTGTGTTGAACTTTAAATTATATATATGGCCATAGCAAACATTTGAAACTCCATAATCTTCCTGAGCTCATTTTATTTGCTACCAAAGTCCAGAAAAAAAAAATCAAAATGTCAGAATCCTCAAACAAACAACTCAAAGTCCTTCAAAATCTTCCTGATGAACTTATGGTGCGTTCCTTGTCGTTTCTTCCCATCCAATCACTTTTACAAACTCGTGTTGTGTCCAAACTATTCAGGCACACAGAGATAAGGTCTCTCGATCTTGATTTTAGCAGAATATTTTCTGTAGAACGAAGTCAGTTAGAGGTTACTAATATCATCCAGAATGTTTTTAACAAACACGAAGGAATGGAGATAAACCGATTTGTTTTGTGTCCCGAAGGTATCGATTGGGAGGAGTCGGTAACCTCGTGGATCAATACATGTATTGGTAAAAATATCCAAGAGATAGTGTTGGATTTCTCAAAATCTAGGGAAGTTGTGGAGATCCCTATCGATTTCTCAGCTATTAAGACACTAACAGTATTGAATCTACGATGGTGTAAATTTGATGAAATACCAAACAATTCTCCCGAAGGTTTGAAGCTCCTGAAGAAACTCTCGCTTGTGCGAACTATGACGACGAAAGAGATGGTGGATGCAATTTTTACAAACTGCATCCACCTTGAGTTGCTTGAACTAATTGAATGTGGCATTTATGGGATATTGACCATACCCGCTCCTAATCATAAGAAGTTCAAGTCGTTGGTCTTGTCTACTATGACAAATATCACCGACATCGTTGTGCATGCACCCACTCTCGAATACTTCAAGTATGAAGGATATGTCACAAATATAACATTTTCGACAACAGATGCACTAAAAGAGGCAAATATCCACTACAAGAGGAATCGACATATTTATGATCCTTCTGACATGGTGATTTCTAACATGAAAGACTATACAAAAGTTTATGTCCTTGCAACGACAAACATCTTTCTTGAGGTAATTTTCTATTCTGAATTTAAATATTTTTAAGTACTAGATGGAGAAGTTTCACTAAAATATGATCTTATTCCTTAAACCTTTAGATAGTTTTCTTGTTACATGCAGCCATTATTCTTAAATTAGTTGGATGTTTTCTTACATGCATTATTCTTAATGTAATTTTCACAATTGTTTTCATATAAATGTCTTCATTATCTTTTGTTCATAACCTTTTTAATTAACACATATAATTTTTAGGCTCTCATTAAAAGACATGTAGGAGGAGGAAGACTGGAAAGAAAGGGTACTTTCAAGTTTGAGAACTTAACAGATTTCAAGATTTCCTTTAACGCTCGATCATTTTGTACTCTTTTCGAAATTGCTGAATTCCTCAATGACTGTCCTAAAGTGGAACGGCTTGTGATCGACGTAAGTTCATAAGTTCATTAATACACCAATGGGCTTCATAAGTTCATTAATACAGTTTTCTTGTTATGTACAGATTCAAAACTTTGAATTTGCAGACCGATTGGAATTTTGGGAGATTCATCTGAAGGAAGATATTGAGAACAACAACTATCTTTTCATGTTTCTCAATGAAGTCAAGATCATCGGCTATAAAAATCACTGGCATGAGCTTGATATTGTAGAGTTCTTTGTCAAGAATGCACCAGCTCTAGTCAAGGTTGACCTGGAGATGCCTAAAAATTCAAAAACCAAAGTTCACCAACCAGATAATGCAAGGATCAATGTCATTACAAGCAAATTTCCAGCGATTAAAGTTACAGAAGTTTAAAGTCAAGTTGTGCCGAAGCATATCAACTATAATAGCTCTTTTGATGTATTTGAAATTCAGTGTTTTTATGTTGTTTTAATTTCTGAACTCTCAGATTTAAACTCTATTGTTTATCTCTTTGTTTATTTTAAAATTTGAACTGTTCTTCTATCTTCTTTCTTACTGTCAAACTTATTAATCATGAGGGAAGATTTAGTCATTAATTAGCCAGCCCGGATAAGGTCTGTGTCCGAAGATATGAAGAATTAAATTATAGGACAAATTTAAGATAATGTTATTAGTTTGAAATGGTAGATAACATGAGTTAGATTTCTCCAGAGCGAAAAAATTATGGCGATGCCACCTCGGTCTGCATGAGCAAAAGTGTCGTCAAGACTTTTTCAGCAACTTCGTCCACTTTGAGTTGTTTGAGGTCATAAGAAGTTTAAGTCACTAGTCATGTCCTCTATGCTAAATCTCTTTGTGCATCACTTTGGATGCACCCACTCTTGAATGCTACAAGTATGATGGAAAATCCATATTTTGAGAGTAGATTTAAGATCAAATAAAAGAGTAAGAAAAATCATATATTTATGTTTGAATTAGATAGAAAAATTTTATAAAAATTAGATAAAATTTGTAAATGTTTTTTTTTTCCAAAAACCTTTTATATAATTTAGTAAAGTCAAAACAAGATTCCTTTCACACTTTTAAAGGACGAAAGAAAAAGAAAACAAGTATAAGAAAACAATCATTGATGATTCTGAACGACTCTCTCATGGCTTCTTCTTCTTCTTCTTCTTCTTCTTCAGCTCGCACTTGGAGATACAGGGTCTTCACAAGCTTCCACGGACCAGACGTCCGCAAAACATTTCTCAGTCATCTACGCAAACAGTTCAGTTACAATGGATGGGATCACGATGTTCGATGACAATGGGATCGAGAGAAGCCAAATCATCGCCCCAGCTCTCACATAAGCGATTCGAGATTCGAGGATCGCGATCGTATTGCTCTCGAAGAACTACGCTTCTTCAAGCTGGTGTTTGGATGAGCTATTGGAGATCTTGAACTGCAAAGAAGAGGTAGGTCAAATAGTGATGACTGTCTTCTACGGAGTAGATCCTTCTCATGTCCGGAAACAAACCGGAGATTTCGGGAGTGTTTTCGATGAAACTTGTGCTCGTAGTACAGAGGAGAAGAGGCAAAAATGGAGCCAAGATTTGACCTCTGTGGGCAACATCGCTGGAGAACACTTCCAAAACTGGTTCGTAATTGTTTTTGATATATAATAATAATCTGAATTATATATTTGTTACTACTTCTGTTTTGGAGTGTGTTTAATTGTTTATTAAAGATAAATCTATTTATTCTCTTTTTGATTAGGTGTCAAAAAGTATTAGTAACAGAGGAGTGTTCTCTTTGTGATGTTTCAGATAAACTCAATGTGACACCGTCTAGGGATTTTGATGGCATGGTTGGACTAGATGATCATTTGAGTAAAATGGTGTCTTTGCTTGATTTAGATCATGATGAAGCTAAGATCGTTGGGATCTCTGGTCCTGCAGGGATTGGTAAGAGTACAATTGCCAGAGCTTTACATAGTATGTTATCAAACAGGTTTCAGCATACTTGTTTTATGGATAACCTTCGTGAGAATTATAAGGTTGGTCTTGTTGACTATGGTATGAAGTTGCGTTTACAAGAGAAGCTTCTTTCAGAGCTTTTGAACTTAAATGGCATTTGGATATCTCATTCAGGTGTGATACAAGAAAGGCTACATGACCAGAAGGTTCTTATTATTCTTGATGATGTGGAGAGTCTAGATCAACTTGAGGCTTTGGCTAATACTATGTGGTTTGGTCCAGGGAGTAGAGTCATAGTGACCACTGAAAAAAAAGAGGTCTTACAGCAACATGGTATCAGTGACAGTGATATATACCATGTGGGTTTTCCATCAAGTAAAGAAGCTTTAATGATCTTTTGTCAATCTGCATTTAGACAAATCTCTCCACCTCATGGGTTTAGGAATCTAGCGGTCGGAGTTACAGAGATTTGTGGTAACCTTCCATTGGCTCTGCATGTTTTGGGGTCATCATTGCAGGGAAAGAACTATGCTGACTGGATAGATGAACTACCAAGATTGCAAACTTGTCTTGATGGGAGGATTGAGAGTGTATTAAAAGTGGGCTACGACAGTTTACATGAGAAAGATCAAGCTCTGTTTCTCTATATTGCAGTTTTCTTCAATCATAAACATGTTGATTATGTGAAAACCATGCTGGCGAAAACTAACATGGATGTTAGACTTGGGTTAAAGATACTAGCCAACAGACATCTCATACACATAGGTCATGGCCCTAAAAGTATAGTGGTAGTGCACCGTTTGCTACAAGTTATGGCTAGACAAGTCATTTCCAAACAAGAGCCTTGGAAACGTCAGATTCTTGTAGATACTCAAGAGATTTTTTATGTTTTGGAAAATGGAGAGGTACGCTTTATGTTTTGTATTACCATGTTTATTCACTGCTGTTTAAGCACTAACAAGTTTTGCTGTGGAATATTTTTGTTTAGGGGAATGGGTCAATTGTAGGAATATCATTTAACGTAGGAGAGATCAACAAATTAACAATAAGCACTCGAGCTTTTGAAAGAATGCACAATCTTTTCTTCTTGAAAGTTTACGATCCGTGGGTAACTGGAAAAAACCAACTGCACATTCCAGAGGAGTTGGATTATCTTCCTCGCTTAAGGTTACTACATTGGGATGCATACCCGAGAAAGACTCTTCCTCATAGATTTTGCCCAGCAAATCTCGTCGAACTCGACATGGCGTCTAGCAAACCCGAGGCGCTATGGGACGGAACTCAGGTTAGTTAGTTAGTTATGTGTGTTGATATGAAAAGACAGAACTGACAAGGTGTTTTGTCATTATGTTCTGATTTTTGACTTTCAGCCGCTTGCAAATCTCAAGAAGATGAATCTCGCTAGGTCATATAGTTTGAAGAAACTTCCAGATCTTACAAATGCTACAAATCTAGAGAGATTGGATTTGTATGAATGCATTGCTTTGGTAGAGCTTCCATTTTCACTTTCAAATCTTCGTATACTGAACTACTTAGAGACGAATAATTGCAGAAGTCTAGAAATCATTCCAACTCTCGTCAACTTGGCATTTCTAAAAGAAATCAAGATGATGGGATGCACTCGTTTGAGAAGCTTTCCAGATGTTCCTACCAACATCGATACGCTCTCGGTAATGGAGACAACGGTTAAAGAATGTCCCGCATCACTTAGGGATTTATCTCATCTTAAGTCTTTTGATATAAGTGGCAGCGTAAATCTCAAGACCTTTTCAATACATCTCCCCACGAGTGTAACAGAGCTACACCTAGATCATTGTGGTATTGAGAGTATTACAGACTGCATTAAAGGTCTTCATAATCTACGTGTCCTTGCTCTTACATACTGCAAGAAACTCACGTCATTGCCAAAGCTCCCCGGTTCGCTCGAATGGCTACGAGCAAACCATTGTAAATCATTGGAGAGCGTAAGTGGCCCTTTAAAACCTCCAAATGCAGAACTCGACTTCAGCAACTGCTTCAAACTAGGTCGACAAGCACGACGAGCGATTACTCAAGAAGGTTTTGTTAGCGGGCGGGCTCTCTTACCAGGGAGAAAAGTACCTACAGAGTTCCAGCACCGAGCCAGAGGAAATAAGTTAACAATTCCTCATTCTGATTTCTACAGGTTTAAGGTTTGCATCGTGATTTCTAAAGAGTTCGATCATAAAACCAGAGACTCTACTATAGTTTCAAGACTATTATGTCGTTGCACTGTCGGCAACTCAGTGAACTCCACTGACATGAAGTTCGTCCTTAACGATGTCTACAAATATCGAATGGAACATCTGTTTGTATTTCATATATTGGACATCTATCCGTTGCCATTTTTTAACCCCTCTAGCAGAGAGATAGTTCTCGAATTCAGCAGCATATGCCAAGATTTCGACATTATTGAATGTGGTGTCCAGATCTTGACGGAGGAAACAGATGGAAACAACATTGAGGGATCTGGAGATGAAGATGACGACAATGACCTCTTGGATACACATGAATCCGAATCATCAGACAAAGAAGAGAGATACATAACTGAATCAGTAGAAGTGTCCAAAGACAAAGATGAGGATATCGCCGACGACAGTGGCTCCGAATCCATATCCAAGAAGCATCCAAGGAAGAGGACGTTGACAAGTGCTACTACTAATCTTAAGAAATGGATTCTCTGTTTTTTTCTCTTTTTGTTTCTTTGTTCTTTGCTTTTCTTAAAATTCTCAACCATCTTTGATCTTCTCTAACATTTTGTGACCATGTCGTAAAAGTTCATTCGCTTCATATGGACATTAGCAAAACTTGAATTATTTAGCTTTATAACTTCCTTTTAAAGAAACGTTTAAGTATACTGGTTGGTGTTTTAATTAACTCCATGCATTAATTACTTATTTTTCATGTGATAAATAATGGGTTGTGAAAAACTGGAGATAGATTATCGTTATAATTTTGAATTTTAAGTATACTGTATATAGTAGATATAAATTTTGCCTATGATATTTAATGGATCGAATTTTAATATAGTTGTAATTATCTATTCTTGAAATTTATTTGGTCTATAGTTTAATTTATTAAATATAATCTCAATCAGACTATTGTACCAGAGAGACGACCTATATATATAAAAACCTAATGGGTATAGCCTATACCGTATAGGCAATCTTCGATTACCTCATCAATAACAACCAGTTATAAATTAATCGAAGAAGCTCCATGACTACGAAGCCTACTTATACCATCGTTGATGAATCTCCTCCTACTCCTCCTAGCCCTCTCCGTGCATGGTGGTAAGGCTCAATATCCGTTAATAATATTATGTAACATAACCAACATAACAATGATTATATAAACCGAATTATCTGATCCTCTTAATGGTTTGGTTGTTGCAGGGTGAACAGCAACCTAAAATTCGATATTGCGATGAATATCATCATACTAATCCTCAACATTGCAACGACCAAGTATGTAATAGCCCACAAGATTCCCTTAACCGCAGGTGCTACATTTCTCTCTATTTCGATGGATTCGGCTGTTCTCTTCCTCTTGACTTGGCAAGCTGCAGAATATATGGATGATTCAGTACGTGATTCCTACTTGTTGGGACGTACCTTTCAGACTTTAGGCTTTGGTTATTTCCTCGACCTCTTCTATGCTATCTCTCCTCACTTGGCTCTAGGCTTGGGTATACCTTGTTTGATATTACTGTTTAAGGTGTAAAACTTTAGGGTTTCCTTTCTCTATTTTTTTTGTTTTCCCTTTCTCCTCAAGTTTTCTATTTTAGACTATCAATTGTATTCGAAAATATTTGATCCTTATTTTTCGTTATTTCTTCTATCTAATCAAATTTGAAATACCATAACAAACCAATATATGCTTTTGAATACAATTAGTTGTTGTTTTTTTTTTTTTTTCTGATGAAATGAATACGTAGATTTGTTCAAAAGATTTTCTAAATCTCTGAAAATCTTACGAGTGCAACAAATTTTTTTCTTTTTAAAGCACTAATTAATAAAAAAGGATATTAATTTATCTATAATATATCATAATTGCTTGGTTAACGTATATTATTATGATGAGAGACTGCTTTGAACATGTATCTAAGTAATCAAAATCGAGTTTGAATAAATCTATATCCGCAACAATTTCGAGATCCTATACTTGTTGTACATATAAGAAGTCTTCTCTAAGGTAACTTCTGTTTCTTGCCCCTGGTTCTCCTCTGTTTTCTCCCTGTTTTCCTCTGATTTTTCCCTTCAGTAGTATTCTGCTGCTCTTGATATATCCTGCAAAGCGAAACGAAAGAGCAATTGATATTGTTGTTAGTCTCAAGATAACAACAGAAAGAGAGAGAGAGCTAGTGACAAAATATGTTTTGGTGTATTCAAATTTTTACTTTAATATTCCTAGTGGAGACTCAAGAGCATGATCATCGAGTAGCCATAGGTTAAAATCTTGAAATCGTTTCATCTTCTTGTCGTAACCGATAATGTAGTTATTGTGGACTATGACATGTTTCCCCTTTGTCTCATTAACCCATGTCTCATTCCTGAAGTACAATCCTCCTGATGGGAAAGCTGATTGTGGAAGCAAGTAGGCATCTACCTGTTTAATAGAAGATCACAACAAGAGTTGAGTATGAATTAGAACAACTAAAACCAACATCAGAGATTAAAACCAAATTAAGTCGTGGGGAAGGGTAAACGACCAAAATCAACTCCAACTATTTGTCAAACGCTTTTTCATATCCAGACTTCAATATCCTGTAAATAACTATTAAAGTTCAAATTTGCTACCTGAACTATATGAAGTGTTGTCAATTTCAACATATGTTCGAACAATATTAAGTCCGAGTTTAACAGTGCTGAGTCAGACGACTCGTGGCGTCCATGTGGCACTGAGATTGAATAAAACGACGTCGTTTTGGTTATTTTCGGTGTGTTGTGGTTGCTACGAAATGACCAAAACGACGCATTGTAGTTAGTTCTAGTGTCACGTGGACGTCACAGGTTGTCTAACTCAATTCTGCTAAACTCTGATTTAAAATTATTTAAACAAATGTTAAAATTAAAATTGACAACATTTCATATAATGCAGGTAGCAAATTTAAATTTTAATACTGTTCATGTTGTTATTTGGATAGTACTGAAGTTTAGGTATGAAAAAGCGTTCGACAAATAGTTGAGGTTGATTTTGGTCGTTTACCCGTCGTGCATACTCATAACTCCTCTTAAGTTTACTCTCTAACTCCTAATGTTTACTTAGACCAGCTTTTTTGAATTAATAAACTAGATTTTGATACCATGTTAACTTTAAACTTCCATAAGCAGATGTGGAATTTGGAGGAAGTAACGTTACATACTTGATGAGCTGTTTTGTGAAGTGCTCGATTAAAAGCAGGCTGATCATGTGGTTTCTTTGCCTCGGTGTTAGACCAACGTTGAGCTTGAATCTCCTCAACCCATTTCTTCATTAGAAGCTTTGCACCATCAGTTGAACGCAAGAAAATCATGCAGCTACATACGTAAGTCACTCCGCCTCGACTTAGAGGTGGTAGATCATGGGAGTGATTCAAAGGCTTAACCTGGCAGCACCAAAATCAGATCCAGATCCAAAGATACATAAAGACTCTAAAATGCAATTGATTGAGATATGTTACATACTGCAATCATGTCATCCATGAAGTATACGTCGTGGCTTCCTTGTAAATAGTCAAACGGATCTTGCAACCAGACCATATCCACATCGTTGTACATAACATTGTAACCTAGCTCCAAAATGTTCAAGAGATGTTGTGGCCTCCGAGATGTCAGATTGTAGAAACCCTGATCGAATAATTTAAATTAGTTAAAGAAAGATCCGGTTATTCGCATTCTAGTATGTTTATTCATAGATTATCACATTGGGTGTAACTTTTTTCGTATCAAAGTGATTGTTATGAATACTAAAGTTAAGTATATTAATATAGCAAGCTGATAAAGGTGATAACACTTTGTTTTTACCTGTGAACCAAATTTGTGTGCGGACTGAGGATCCAACGCTGGAGGAATGAGAACAGCATGACCAGGCCACTTCTCGTTGACTTTGTAAAGAGTAGCGTAATCTTCAGCGATCACGAGAACTTTTTCATGATGCTTCTGTCTAGAGATACTAATCAACCAGTTGCTAAGAAAAGGTAAGAAAGGGTAGCTAACGGCACAAACGATCACAGTCTCGTTCTTAGCCACAAACTTAGCGGCTTGAGCAAGGGAATAGTCGCGCCAGTCGGAGATCGATGGTAAAGAAGAAGAAGGAGGAGGAAGAGAAGAAGATGTTGTTGTGTTTGGAAACAGGAACAAGGGAGATTTAGTTAAAGGTAAGAATACACCAAGGATAACAAAGAGAGCTAGAAGGAGAAGGAGGAGGAGACCGTTGCGGTTGAGAAGAGAGATGGGACGGTTTAAGATTGGACGTTGTTGTTGCTGCTGCGCCATGGAGACAAAATTGGAGAGAATTGTTTTTCACAAGTCTTTTGTGATCTGATTCCAAAAATGGGAAAATATGAGAAAGAAACAAAAAAACAAAAAGTCAACGACAATCTTCAGGAGTAACAACGTGTAGAGATACACAATCTGCATTATTAATTATTAATGTATGACAACGTGAAGAGATAACCTACATTATTATATACATGTTTGGTCAGAATTAGTTATCATGTTTAAATGTTGTGTACGTGTAGATGGAAACATCAATAGTTAGTTTACAATTATGTTTATGAGAAAAGAGTACCAAGTAATATCAAGTAATCATAATTTTCTTACTCGTGGGTAAGAATTAGCTGTCAAGTATCATTTTTGTTTAAACTACTCATTTCATATCAGTTGGTTGGAAATTCAAATCCGATTCCGGAAGGGAGAAGACCTATTTTACTCACAGATTTACTAACTGATTACTTTGCATGTCGAGAACCATTGGAAAACTTTACCGACGAATTTTTGACAATATGATGATCCTATGGGTATTTTTAAACGAATTGGCCAAAGATTACTAATGTAAAATTCGATAGAAAATCAAAGGCGGTTCGGATAGATTTTGAATGAAAATATCATTTTCTTGTAATGTGACGACCTATACCATAGTAATCTCATAAGTAGTAATTGTCCGACGTGTCAGACACTAATTAATTAATATTGAACTTTTCAACTCTATATAATAACTAGAATTAAAAAATACAAATATATTAATTCTCTAATCCGATAACATTAGGATATTCAACTTGCATGGACATACTATATTATGTTTCAAAATATATTTTGCTATATTAATTAGCAAAATCGAGTAAAATATTTTCATAAACAGCACAAGTTTTGTTTCCAAATTTAACATATTATCTTTAAAGTTTTTAAAATAGTATTATATTTTAATATTAAATTCTAAACTTTAAAAACTAAATTTAACCTTTTCAAAATTATATCCTAAATATAAAATAAATAATTCAAATATAAAACAAAATCTAAAGTATGTCCATGCAAGTAAGTCAATCTAAAGTATGTCCATACAAATAAGTCAATTTGTGAAGTGACCTTAGTGCAGTGGCAGAAAATAAGTCAATTTGTAGAAGGCACCATCACACCCAAGATCGAATCCTGATTCATACAAATGTAGGAATTTGGCTAATGAACCAGTTAGTTGTAGCCCAATCACTGACAAAAAAAAGTTTGTGACTCTCAACTTGTTTGTTTAATACTCCTCGGCAACAGGGACACCGTGTCGGCGATGTTACTAGTTGCTAAATATATATGGACGTCGGCTATGTTACTACTACTGAATATGTTGATTCACTGTTATTTTAGGCGACACATAATATGCCTTATATACGTTAGTACGTCACTGTCATTACCATTAAGTGGCTCCTCTCCACACAATTCTCTACATCCTTTGGGCATATTTGTGTTAAGCAATTATAATTGTTTTTTTTTTGTTTACCATCTGACTAGTGGACAAAGTTTGTAGCTCTGGAGTGGTCTCCCCTCCCGAGATGACCTTTAGCAGTTAGCACTAGCTCTGTAAACGGAGTGGATATCCAGGTTTTTTCATGTATTCGTATCTATATCCATATTTGTATTATCCGTGAATTTAGTATTTGTATTCGGATTCGAAATTTCGGATATCTGATATTCGGATATTTGTTAAATATCCAGATATCCCTGAATATCCACGGATATCCGAAAATATAGTCTTTAAATCCTAAATTCATTAATATCATACATAATATGCTTTAAAAGTTTATAATGTAGCTTAAAATTGATACAAAATATAAAAATATAAAAGTTCAAGTGACATCCTTCATTTCCTTTCTTAAATCCTTCTTATAATCTAGCAAAAAAAAGAGAAGAGATTAACCATTTTCCTAACCAAAGAACAAAATTGATCAACTACCTGAACTTAAAATGAGACTAAATATATTTAAAAATGAACACACATTGCTGCATAATCCTAATAGAATCAAGTATAAAATCAAATTCAAATGACGACAATTAATTATGATTAGTACTAGTTAGATTTTCTCTTGATTCTTCTCATCTTCCACACAAGTTCACAGATATTTAAAGCAAGTGAAGTGAACACTTACCAATCCTCAAATATGATCATAGATGTATACTTAGAGACTCCACCTCTGTATAAGATAACAACTAACTATTAGTATTTGAAAAACTATAACAAATTCATAAAAGTGGAAGAGTAAAAAGGTATTAACCTAATTCAATATTCTCAAGCTCAGCAAGATGTTCTTCTACACTTATATCTGCATCATCACCATGATACCAATCCTGAGTACAAATAAGAGCTTCAACAGTTCTTGGTGTTAGCTAGCTACAAAACCGATCAAGTACTCGACCCCCTGCACTAAATGCAGATTCAGATGCAACAGTTGACATAGGTATGGCCAACAAGTCTCTTGCATCAGTGACAAAAACTTATACTTAGAACCCGTTATCTTCCACCAATCTAAGATCATAAAACTTGAATTCTTTCGATCCTCCCGAATATCATCTAAATAATACTCTATCTCTGATTTCACAACATCAACCTCTTTGCTTTCCTCAACATCATCAAACATTTCCTCCATGAGTATATGTTTCTTATCTTTGTGCTTAGAATGTGGCTCTGAACCTCCTTTACTTTGGGAAGATATTGGATCCTGAGATTGCAAAGATGAATTATATTTAAATAATCTATCCATAGCATCTATGATGTTGGCAATCAAACACTTAGCCTCATAAGAAGGATATGTACCTTCAATCATCCACTTTACCCATCTCATCTTGTATCTCGGATCAAGAACTGCAGCAACATAGATCATCATATTTGTGTTGCCAAAATTTCCCCAATACTTATAAATCTTCGGCTTCATTTTTTCGGCCATAGCTTTCTTATGTCCATCCTCCATAGCATTCATCTTCACAATCATCCAGTCCACTCCGAATATCTCTTTCATATATGTATGACCAGTAACATATTTAGACCCAGAGATATTCGCAGTTGCATCATAAAAATACTGCAATATATCAGACAATGAACTCGCATAAGACCAATCACTTTCACTTGGTACAACTTCGCAGATTCTTGTAATCGCTGAAACATACTTCTCATCTTCCATCTTAAGCATATCAAACCCTTTTTTAAGAGCAACAACAGCTTGTAGCATCATGTATGTGGAATTCCACCTTGTTTCAACATCTAAACAAAGACCAGCCTTTGTTTCAATCTTTTGAATCTCTAAACACTCCTTAAACCTTTTCAGCCTACCAGGTGAAGATCGAACATACCTAACAGCTGATCTAATCCTTAAGATTGAATTATGTACCTCCGTAAGACCATCTCTCACAATCAAACCTAAAGTATGTGCTCCACATCGCATGTGCAGAAATTCTCCATCCAAAATAGTTGTTCCCCATGACGTCAACTTTCTTTCCAAGTATTTTAATGTAAGATCATTAGAACTTGCATTATCTACTATAATGGTGAAGACCTTTCTGATTCCCCAGAAAACCAAACACTTCTCAACCATTTTACCAATTGTATCACGAGCATGATTATCGACTATGCAGAAATTGATGATCTATTTTTGCAGCTTCCAATCTTCATCCACATAATGCGCTGTTAGACACATGTAGCTCATGTTCTGTATGGATGTCCAACAGTCCGTTGTCAGAGAAATGCTGCCATTATAGTTTCTGAAAAACTTCCTCAATTTGCTCCTTTCATCCTCATAAAGCTCCAAACAATCTTTAGTCACAGTTTGACGACAAGACATAACAAAACGTGGTTGAGCAATGGTTATAAATCCCCTATGTTCAACAAATCTAAACGGCAGCTCATTCATAATGATCATATCTACTAATCCCCTACGGGTTTCTGGTTGACTAAAAGCCATAAAAGATGGCACTTTACTCCCAAACACTCCATTTGTGTGATTCTGATGAAATAATGTTGATTGCTTCAGCTTTATACTGTCATTTTCACCTTCATCTTCGTATGGAATTCTCAGCTTGCATGTCCTGATGTGGGTTAACATTGCACTAGTTCTCAAACCGGTCTTCGTTCTACATGCAATCATTGAGGAACTATAACAACATTTAGCTTTGTCGGCAATATTAGTCTTCACAAAATGGTCCCAGGCCTTAGACGGGTTAGACCTTTTCTTTGATTCCACAACATTTGCTAAAGACTTTGTCTCTGTTCATTGAGGTTGTTCTTGTGATTCTGGTATATAGAATCCTTTTGAAGTACGAGTTCCAAAATTTGTTGTGGATTTAGAAGTCCCATCGGTAGAATCCATCTACACGAAAAAAAAAAAAAAAATCTTACATTAGAGTTGAGAGGGTGAAACATAGGAGAAGAGAGTAAATCTTCTCTCTAATTTTGCTATTTTGCTTGTACATCTGGATTGAGGGAGGAGAAAATCTTCTTTAGTTGACAACAAGGAAAAAAAAAAAGCACAGAGAATTAGAAAGTGAGGAAGGGTTTTTGGTTTTTCAGAGTTTTAAAATATTTTTTATTTATTGAAATGGAAATAAATAAATGAACACTTAAACATGTGGGTCTTACAATTTTGTTTGGGCTGCCTGTAGTAGACCCTCCCCCCTACTATAACAGCTCAACTAAATTCACCCTGTACTTTTGGTCTCTATCCATTTCCCCCTATACAAATTTAATTCTACCCAATTTTACTTACACTTTATAACTCTATCTAATTAATCAAAATCAGATTAACTCTTTAGTTACGTTTTAAAATTACAAATTCCCGTTTACTGTACCGCGATAGAGCAAAATTGAAAATTTAATTTTGACCCGATCATAGTTAAATATTAATCCAATTTAAAACCAAAATCTTAGGTCTAATATTGGGGAAAAATTAAAATCTGGGTCGTGACCAAAAAAAAAGAAAAAATCTGAGTTCTTCTTCTCTCTTCTCTATTCTTCCCCGATACTCTCTTATTTTCTTTCCTGGTTTTTATTCTCCTTGTTCTACCTCTGCTACGTATTGCTTCGTCTTCGGTGGTTGGAATCTAAATCGTCGTGGTCAATCGCTAACCCAGAAAATATGTCGTAAGTTTTATGTTATGTTATTGTTGTTGGGTGTTATTTGTTGGGATTGTTGGAATTTAGTGGATTTCGAGAGTGAGGAAAGGATGTGTCGTTGATGCTTAACATTTTTTTTCTTTAAATAGTGACGAATCAGATGATGTCGAGTACAATGGGGGTTCTGAATCAGATGATGTCGAGGGTTCTTAATCAGAGAGTGAGAGTGAGATTGTTGAAGACAGAGATGGATCCGATAACGGTAAGAAGAAGAAGAAATCGAAGAAAAAAAAGGAGGATGAAGAAGATCCACTGGAGCGATTTGCATTTGAAATAGAGGATGGAGTAGCCAATTTTGAGGATGAGATTCAAATTGGTCATAATGTAATTCATGATAGTTCAGATGAAGATGAGGATCCTATGGTGTTGAGGGATAGAAGAATCAGAAGGGCTATGGGTGATAAATTGGTGGTTGGATGTACTTTCTTCACAAGTGTTGAGTTCAAAGAAGCTGTTTTGGAAACTGCTTTGAAAGACGGACATAATCTGGTCCAATGTAGGTGGGAGAAAGAGAAAATTGCATACAAGTGTGGCATGGGTGGGAAATGTCAATGGAAGGTTTATTGTGCATGGATTCAGAAGAAGCAACTATTTGAGGTAAGGGCATCATGTATGCAGCATAGTTGCACACCAAATGGGAAATTTGTAATGTTGAGGAGTCCTGTAATTGCAAGGTTGTTAATGGATAAGCTGAGGCTAAATTCGAAATTTATGCCTATGGATATTCAACACTTCATCAAAGAGCGTTGGAAGTTGGTGTCTACAATCCCTCAATGCCAAAGAGGAAGGCTTCTTGCTCTGAAATTGATCCAGAAAGAGTATGATGAACAGTTTGCTCATCTTCGGGGATATGTTGAAGAGATTCATTCTCAAAACCCAGGGTCTGTTTCCTTCATTGATACTAACGTAAATGATAAGGGTGAAGATGTGTTCGACAGGTTTTATGTATGTTTTAACATACTTAAAACACAATGGGCTGGGAGTTGTAGACCTATACTAGGACTTGATGGCACATTCTTGAAGGTTGCTATCAAAGGGGTTTTGTTGACTGCAGTTGGTCATGATGCAAACAATCAAATATATCCGGTTGCTTGGGCTGTAGTACAATCTGAAAATGCTGAAAATTGGTTGTGGTTTGTCCAACAAATCAAAAAGGATTTAAGTTTAGAGAATGGCAACCGGTTTGTCATTATATGAGATCGTTCAAAGGTAAGAACATCTCATTTCATTCTGATTTAAATTTGTTGTTGTTACATGATTAGTATATTAACAACCTGTTTTCAAAATTGTTCGATAGGGTCTTATAAGTGCAGTTAAAATTGAGCTTCCCTTAGCTGAACATAGGAGCTGTGTTAAACACATTGTCGAGAATCTAAAGAAAAATCATGCCAAGAAGGATATGCTAAAGACATTAGTGTGGAGATTAGCTTGAAGTTACAACAAAAAGGAATATAAGAAGCATCTCAACGAGTTGAGATGTTATGATGATGCATTGTACAATGATGTACTGAAGGAGGAACCACATACTTGGTCAAGGTGCTTCTATAGACTCGGTAGTTGCTGTGAGGATGTCGACAACAATGCAACTGAGTCATTCAACTCCACCATCACGAAAGCAAGAGCAAAGTCATTGGTTTCGATGCTGGAAACGATAAGGAGACAAGGAATGACACGAAATTTAAGAGGAACAAGAAAGCCTACAAACATCAAGGTAGATTTTCTAAATATGCTCTGAAAATCCTTGCATTGGAGAAGAAAGATGCAGGTAGATGTACAGTGTATCGTTGCACACATGGCATATTTGATGTATATCTAGATGGAGGTGGTCATCGAGTGGACATACCAAAGTGTAAATGTTCATGTGGGAAGTGGCAAATAAGTGGGATTCCTTGTGAGCATGCTTATGCTGCGATGATAGAAGCGGGTTTGGACGCTGAGGACTACATATCTAGGTTTTTCTTGACAGATATGTGGAGAGATAACTACCACACAGCCACCTACCCATTAAGGGGACCACAATATTGGATGAATTCAACTTACAAGTTGGTGGTCGCACCACCAGAACCTATAATACCTGGGAGAAAGAAAGAATCAAAGAAAAAAGGAGGTAAGTTTGCAAGGATCAAAGGAAAGCATGATTCACCGATGAAGAAGAAGAAAAAAAAAGGTTAAAGTAGATAGACTCAGCAGAAAAGGAAGAATCATGCATTGCAAGAGTTGCGGTGAAGCTGGCCACAACGCATTGGGATGTAAGATGTTTCCAAAGGAGAAGGTACCGAGAAAGAGAAAGCCAAAAGATGCTGGACTTGAAAAGGTATGTTTCTGTTTGTGTAAACTGTACTCAGTTTTATAGTTGGTTTCTTACATCATAGTCTCTTATTGACTAACTATTATTGCTTCAGGCTAACACGAAGAAGAAGTCTAAGAAGAAGACAACCCAAGAGACTCAAGGTCCGGATACGCTAACACTCACACAACCTTCTCAATCAGCTCTGATGTAGTCTCTAGGTTGTGTTTCACGGGTTTATCCCATTTGAATGTGTTGTCTACTTTTTTGGAGGTTCTCAGGCCAACAACATTATTGCCAATTTCGGCTTCCTTTTGTTTTTGGTTGTGGTTGTACACTACTGCAGCTATTATGATGTTTGCTTGATGGTGTTGCTTTTAGACTAATGTACTCATGTGTTTTGAAATTCTTTGATGGTGTTTTCTCTTTCAATCCAACTTTCATTACAATAAGGGTACACAAAAACAAACAAACAAAGAGTTGGAGAGAGTTTTCTCATGGCTAAAGAATTTATGGGGGTTGTTAGAATTGAAACGACTCTCGACCGGTACAGTTGTCGTTACCCTGTTTCCGGTGAAGCTGATTTCGTAAAGCCATTTGCTTTGGAGTATAAGTGGGAGAAGAGAGGCTCTGGAGATCTGCTGATGCTGGCTCATCCTCTCCATCTCAAACTTATAGCAAGAGATGATCGTTCAATTACCGTTTTAGACAAAATAAGATACAAGAGCATAGACGGAGACTTGGTAGGTGTTGTTGGAGATTCATGGGTCTTTAAACCAGACCATGTTTCAGTGACGTGGGTAAAAAAAGATTCGCACAAAGAGATCATCTCGGCCCTCGTCAAAGATGTCAACGGTTTGAATTCCTCAGCTAATGTCACGAGTTCGTCGTATTTCTATGGGAATAAGAGAGTATCGGGGAAGAAGAGAGAAGAGATAAGAAGAACCCAGATTTTAATTTTTCCCCAATATTAGACCTAAGATTTTGGATTTAAATTGGATCAACAATTAACTATGATCGGGTCAAAATCAAATTTTCAATTTTGCTCGCGGTACATTAAACGGGAATTTGTAACTTTAAAACGCAATTAAAGAGCTAATCTGATTTTGATTAATTAGATAGAGTTATAAAGTATAAGTAAAATTGGGTAGAATTAAATTTGTACAAGGGGAAATGGGTAGAGACCAAAAGTACAGGGTGAATTTAGTTGAGTTGTTATAGTAGGGGAGTCTACTACAGGTAGCCCATTTTGTTTTGGTCTTTAATGTTATAAGCCCTTTAAGATACAAAACCTTATATGGGTCTAGATATATCACGGATATCCGTTATCCATTCCAAATTCTTATACTATTTGTATCCGTATGCGAATTCTAAATATCCATTGATTTACTATCCGATTCGTATCCGTTTTTTAGATTTTTGTTTTTCGGATAAAAAAGCGGATATGGATTCTTCAGGGAAGTCAGATCCTTTTGATTCGTCGGCTCCCTTGGTGACTTTGGCTCAGGGTCCCTTTTGTAAAATAGATGGTTCCTGGAAATTATCGGTTCCCAACTGAAACAATCCATCCCGTTTTTTTTTTAATAATATTAATTCTCTAGTTGACCCATACCCAATAGCAACCTAGTAACAAACAGCAACAACGGATAACCAAACAATTCCATTAACCAAATAAATCCAACAATGAATTAATCCAATAACAAATCAAGTAAATAACAATTTTAACATCCTACAATGTTCTATCAACTCAACTCTAGCAACCTAACAATAGCTAGACCACAATCAATCAAGCCTTTAGAACATCCTCTTCCTCATCGCTTAGATTCCACGATCACACTTTGCCTTTACCTGCACCACAAACACAAATTGAGATGCATGAGTATTTTATAAACACTCAGTAAGGTCATCCTCCCATCTACTGGGCTATACACACAAGCAATAGAGACATCTCTAACCATCAACCAACAATCAAATAACCAATCAACAACAAACCAGGACTCTGCATCGACCGACACCAACTGGGTTTGCATCGACCGACACAAGCTTGCATCGACCGACACAACCTTGCATTGACCGACGCAAGGTTCACTTGCATCGACCGACACGCACACTGTATCGACCGACACATGCTCAACATTGCACGAAATCCCTAATTTCATCGACCGACGATTCTACACGGCACCGACCGATGCTCCGAGGTCAATCCACGCCTTCCTCGCATTACATCGACCGACGCATGTGCCAAGCACTGTTTTCCCCCGAAGCTTCTCGCCGGATCTCTGTCTCTAAACCACAAAAACACACAATCCAAAGCCACAAAAAGCTTCCCAAAGCCTCTAGCGGCTCAACAACGTAACAAAAAGCTAATAAAACAAATAAACAAGCAGATAAGAGAAAACTCCAGCTTAGATAAGCCATGGTCATGCACTTACCTTTGCCAAAGAGGAATCTGACTCTAAAACAGGAAGTGAACGCTCCTAGGAAGCTCCTACACCAATCACAGCTCCAGATCTCTACAGGAACCGCCTCTAATCTATCAAAACTCCCAAGAACACTCAAGAATAGCAAGAAAGTATTTTCTCTCTTTCTTTCTCTCAAAAGCGGCTAAAACCAGCCACAAGACGACAAAACTCCTTTTATAATCGACTCAAGGGTTTTTCCTAACACCAAAATACAACATTTAACTTAAACTCGTCCGCTCAAAACTGACCATGCATCGACCGACACACCCTGTTCATCGACCGACACACCCTGTGCGGATGTTACACCAACTCAGGCTTGGGTTAGTGCTGTGGAGTTGGCAAAGATCAGATTTTATTGTTGGGTGCTAGATGTCTTCGTCGAAGCCCTTCCCCGCTTCATGCAGAATTGGAGGCTCTACTTTGGGCAATGGTGTTGTTTGTCAGCGCTTTGAGATGGACAATGTTGAATTGGTTACAATGATTCAAGCTCCTGAAGATTGGCCCGCTTTCTCTAATATCATTGACGATTTCCACCTGTTTCGGCCGCCTTTCCCCTCTTCTCCCTGTCCAAGATACCTCGTTCTTCGAATTTGAGAGCGGATTGTCTTGCTCGGTCGTCTAGATCTTTAAGTTCATCTAAATCATTTGTAAACTATTTTCCTCCAAGTTGGGTCACCAATTCTGGAGTACTTTTCTAATTAGTGTTTGGTTGATAAAAAAAATAAGCGGATACAGATTTGGATACCCGCGGATCCGGATAATAATCTCAGGGCTAAGAGAGGGTGAAACGTAGGAGAAGAGAGTGAATCTTCTCTCTAATTTTGCTATTTTGCTCGTAGATCTGGTTTGAAGGAGGAGAGAATCTTCTTTAGTTGGCAACAAGGTAAAAAAAGCACAGAGAATTAGAAAGTGACGAAGGATTTTATGTTTTTTCAGAGTTTTGAATTTTTTTTTTTATTGAAATGAAAATAAATAAAGAAACACTTAAACTTGTGGGTCTTACAATTTTGTTTTGGGGTTTAACGTTATAAGCCCTTTAAGATACAAAACCTTATGCCCTTTAAGATACAAAACCTTATGTGGATATAGATATATCACGAATATCCATTATCCTTCCCAAATTTTTAGACTGTTCGTATCCATATCTGAATTCTAAATATTCGTTGATTTACTATCCGGATTCGTACCTGTTTTTTTGGATATTTGTTTTTCGGATAAAAAAGCGGATACGGATTCAGATATCCGCGGATCCGGATAATAATCTTGGGGCTAGTTAGCACTCTTTATCTGAATTTTTTAAAGGAAAAAGTATTTATGGTAATTAATGAAAATAAAAAAATAAATATAACAAGAAAAAAACAGTTTTTTTTTTCTTGCTTCTTTTTCATTATGATGGCTTTCAAATTCGAAATACTTATATAAATTAGTTAACATTCGAAGTATATATATATATATATAATATTTTAAACTAAAGTATTTACTTTGTAATTTGTATTGTAGCACAATTTCGAGTTGTTTTTCTTCCATCCAATTTAGTAAGACCCATTGACATTTGTCACATACGCAATATACTTTGAATAAAAGTGACACGTCAGCAGAAATGATTTTCTGTCTTATCGTATGTGTCATTTGAGCAGAGCAATGGTCAATCATTACCTTTTTCGATAATGAAGACGTTGCCATATGATTAGCTAGACCTCTTTCGGGTATGATCCGATTGATCGTATTATTGTTTCTGACTTTATCATATAGAATAGGTAATATGATTATGAAAACATTGTATAGTACAATATATGACCCGTGAGCCTGTTTTTAAAACATTACTGAAATGCTTTGGAAACTCTGATTTTATTCATTCACATAATATCGGTATTTATACAAGTTGAGATTGCCTAATATGATAGACTCGTATCAGAAGTGAATATTGTACATATATACAAACGTAATCTAATACCCCCGTCATGTTGGTGGTACATAGTCTCAAACACCAAGTATGGAAAATAACTTCGCAAATGTTGGTCCGAGGAATGCCTTCGTAAAAAGATCAGCCACATGGTCCTTCGTAGAAATGTGCTGTGTGGTGATGAGTTTGGCCTGGACAGCATCACGAACCTGGTGACAGTCAGACTAATTGTGTTTCGTACGCTCATGAAACATTAGATTATCAGCAATATGAATGCAAATCTGACTATCACAATGAAAGTCAATTGGTTGAGGATGATCCACAGCTAATGTCTTGAGAAGAGCTTTCAGAAATTTAAGTTCTTTAGGAGTATACGCCATAGCCTGATACTCGGCTTCGGCAGAAGAAGATGATACCGTCTTTTGTTTATTTGTCTTCCAAGAGATCGGGGAGTCACCTAAATATAGAATATAGGCCGAGAGAGAGCGGCGTGTTAAAGGACATGCATTGTATTCTGAATCACAATATGCACTAACATGAAGTTTGCAGTCAGACCGATGAAAAATGTCGTGGGCAGGGTAGCCTTTGAGGTATCGGACAAGACGGCCCAACTAAGCGCCGATATTGTTCTGAGTTTTCAAACGTTGGTCCTTCAGCAGAAGCAAGTTTGTGATTGAGCTTTATTGGGACAGGGGAAGGCTTGGCACCTAACAACCCTGCTTTGGTAATTATGTCGATAGCGTATTTCCGTTTTGAAAGCAAAAACCATCCGGACCCCCAGAGACTTCAATACCGATAAAATATTTCAGCTTACCCAAATCTTTCATGTGAAGACACTTATTAAGCTGAACCTTGAATTTGTTTATGGCATGGAGATACATACCAGCAACAATGAAATCATCCACATATACCAAAATATGGAGAACAAGCCGGTCTTTGAGTAAAGAAAACAAAGAGTAGTCTTGATAACTTTGAAAGAAACCAAGCCCTCAAAGAGCAGTATATACTTGGAGAACCAACATCTAGGGGCCTGTTTGAGACCGTACAAAGACTTGCATAGACGACACACTTTGCTCGGATCCGTTGACTTCAAACCCGGAGGAAATTTCATGTAAACTTCTTCGTCAAGATCAGCATGTAAGAATGTATTGTGAACATCCATTTGATGGACTTCCCAATCTTTTTGCAGCAGCAACACCAAAGAGAGAGTGAATAGTTGTCATCTTAGCAATAGGCGCAAATGTTTCTTTAAATTCGTCCCTTCTTTTTGATGGTTTCCCATAACGACCAAACAAGCGTTGTGACACTCTAGGGTGCCGTCGGAATTGAATTTTAGTTTATATACCCATTTGCTGTTGTTTGCTTTCTTTCCTGGAGGTAAGTCTATGAAATCCCACCTATGATTGGCTTCAAGAGCAGCAATTCCCTTTTGCATAACTTCAAACCATTCCTTGATAAGAATAGCATCTTTAAAATGCTTCGGTTCATGACTATCAAGAACTGCTGCTAGGAAGGCAATGTGATTTGCAGAAAAACCAGAATCATGCAAATAATCATATATGGGATACAAGACCTTACCGGAGACCGATGACAAGGAGTTTGAGTCAGAGAAACCAGGAGAGAGAGTGTGAGGAGTAAAGTATACATTCCGAGAGACGACATAGTCTTTGAGCAAAACCGATGATTCCTTCACATGGTGACCCTTCCTAAGTAACTCTAGAAGGCCAGAAGAGGACGACGTATAATCAAGAGCAGCAGATTCGAAGGCAACGAAGATGGCGTTGCAGAGGCAGTATCACCTCGAGGAGAGAATACTAGCGTAGGCACCACCAGTCGTGGTGGTGTAGATGGTGTGTCAGTAACAACAACCGGTGAAGAAGGAACACCTATTACATCTTCAGGAGTGACCAGAGCAGTAGAAAATGAAGGTGGTGAAACACTGATAGGATAGGTCTTAACAAAAGAGAGATCACAATCATTTTCGAGTAGAGACGTATCATGTTGCACGACAAGTGGTGACAGTGTCGAGATGGAGGCGAAGGAAAACAACATTCTCTTGAAATCAGACGTCTCTACTTATGAAAAATTGTTCTGCATTAAGATCATACAAACGCCGTGCTTTCTTTCCAAATGGGTAACCAACAAACACACACTTTTGACTTCTCAACCCAAACATATCTTTGTCGCGGGACCAGTGATGGGCATAGCACAGACAACCAAACGTCCGCAACATATCGCATGACGAACGCAAACCGAAGACCATTTCATATGGAGTTTTGTTATCAAGAACACATGAGGTTGTACGGTTGATAAGCTGTGTGGATGTAAGTATGCTCTCTCTCCAGAATTTAGTTGGTAAATGACTCTAAAAAAGATAGGCTCGTGCCACATTCAAGATGTGATGATGTTTACGCTCCACGCGGCCATTTTGTTGTAGAGTGTCAACACACGAAGTATGATGTAAGATGCCATGTTCTTGAAAATAGGACGTGAGGCACATAAACTCTGTTCTATTTTCGCTGTGAAACGCCTTGATTGGCTGCCCAAATTTCCTTTCAGAGATGGCACAAAAAATTTTGATTAACCTAGAGACTTCGGTTTTGGCAGACATCAAATTTGTCCAAACCAAACTGGTGTAGTCGTCAACAAGAGTAAGAAAGTAGGGAGCTCCACTTGTAGACGAAGTACGATAAGGACCCCATAAATCACAATGTACTAAAAAAAATAATCCAAAGCTTTATTAATGCTATTAGACCTGCGATTCTAAAATGAACCGAACCAAAATTTGGACAAATCAGTTCGGGTTCTTTTAATTGAGTAAACCGATCATAATGAAATTAGTTATGCTTGGTTAACCGAGATTTTCTGGTCAGTTTGGGCAAACCAAATGGTTAACTAAAGAACAAAAAAACCCTAATCCCCTAGTCCTAGTCGCTGAGCATTCACTTTCTTCTTCTTCTTCATTCTTCTGTTTCGATTCATAACAATCATCTTCTTCCTAGATTTATCATCTTTTATCATCATCATTTATTTTTCTTTCATTCATTCTTCATCCTTTTTCCTTCACCATTATCTCATTCTTCTATACCACGAGCTCTGCCTTTCAAATCTCACCATCAGTGTTTTTCAGATCTTGTTGCCGGTGTCTTTCCAGATCTCGTCATTCGTGTCTTCATTGATTTAATGTTCGTCGCTAGTACAGCAAAAAAAAAAGAACAAACTTTCTTTTTTATTGTTTTTGTTAACAGGCCTTTGGGTTTTCTGCAAACAAAAGTCCAGTTCTCAAAATATTTTTAGTCCAACAATTCTTAACCGAATATCTGAATTATGATAACCAAAATAACCGTCTCTGAACCAAAATCTTATTCGGTTAGATTCGGAACAGTTTTCAATTTTTGAATAAACCAAAAAATCGATTAACTGAAACCGAATTATCCGATCTAACCGAAGTCGCACCCCTAAATGCTATCATGAAAGACGTCTCTTGTTTGCTTAGAACGTAAAAAAATATCGCAACTTTTGATCTTTCCAATATCTGTGGGAGATTGAACACATTCTGGTAATGAAAGCAAAGCACTAGAAGAAGGATGTCCTAGTCTACGATGCCACAAGGCTCCAGAATTTGAAATTGCCGATGAAACTTTGTTGACACGTGCAGCTAACACACCGGTAAAATAGTACACTCCCTCATTCTCCCTTCCTCCAATCGAAGTCTTCAAAAAATGATCCTGCAAGAAAAACAAAGTGTCGGTAAATATCGCTATTGAACCATTTTGTTTCAACAGTTTGGAAATAGAGATGAGTATACAATCAAAATCCAAAACAAATAACAAATTGTTGAGTAAATAAGTATAGCTTAGTCGGAGAGAGCCTCACTTAATAGCTTGAGAAAGGCGGCCATCAGGTAAGGTCATTGTGGACGGAATGATGTCAACAACTTAAACTAAGAGAGAACTATCTCCACTCATGTGATGTGAAGCGCCTGTATCGATAATCACATCAGTGAGGTGAGTTTTACCCGACAATTTTTCAGAGGTGGTATATGGACGTTGGCTTTGAAGGAGGCTGATCAGCTGAGTTATTTGATCAGTGCCATTGTCGGAGATTGAAGCAGCTTGAGCCCTCCCACATCCTCTGAAGGATCGATCACCATGGTGAGCATAACGTGAGTCCCTGTTGACACGAACCGAGAGGTTGCGATTATCAGAATGAGAAGCTCGATTACCACCTTTTTGCTCAAAGTACCAGTCCGCAAATCCATGTAACTAAAAACATTCTGAGACTTCATGTCCTTAAAGATGGTAGTGAGTGCACAAGAGCGAAGGAAGGTCATGGAAACGAGCTCCGGAGACGGCAGCAACTTGAGGAGACACCTCCAACTGAACTGAGAAACCAATAGCCTCTGTTTTGTTGGTTTCTCTTACCATGGCAACATTGAGACTTTGTTCTTCTCTAATGACACGTGAATAAACTTGATTCAGAGTAGGAAGAGGTTCTTGATTAGTGATATTAGAACGAATATTGGTGAAGCCAGGAAGAGCAAGACCAAAGAGGAATTGATGAACTTTGTCGTCTTCACGTTCCTTGGCAATGTCGGGTGCGGCCTCCCAGCGATAAACGCAACTTGTGTTGTAGTTTTGTAACTCTTCCCACAGTTTGGACAAACGTTCATAGTATTCCAAAACAAATTTCTCATTCTGTTTGCAAGAAGAAATTTCATCCTACAAATTTTTTTTTATGACACTGTTTCCAACAGAGAAATGATCACGGATTAAAGACCAAGCGACGAGGCGTCAGACACAAACGAGACGGTGGACCGAATTTTTAGATCAATATAGGTACAAATCCAACCCACTATCATCGAGTTTGCAGCAAACCACATACTCAGTTCAGGATCTGCGGCGGGTTTTGGGATAGAGCTATAGAGGAAACCAAGTTTCTGCTTCGCTTGAAGCGAATTCTTCATCTCGGTTGCCCATTCAAGATAGTTATCTTCCTTGAGGATGACAGAAGAAATCAAGGCACCTAGATTGTCAGATGCGTTGAGGGAGTAAAAACTTTTAGTAGAGGCTTCTGTCGTGTTTTTCGTGGTGAGTTGTTGGTCAGGCATGATGAACTCAAAGGAGAAGAGGAGTAACACAACGAGAGAAAACGATGGAGAGAGAAACAACGGTGGCGGTTGTTCCAAAGAAACAACGGCGGTGGTAGAGTTTAAAAAAAAAACTAGGTCACAGGAGCAAACACTCTTATACCATGAAACAACCGGACCCTTTTTTTGTTTTAAATAATAAATAATAATATTAATAATAATAATAAATAATAATCTACAACTAGTGGTCCCATATCCACTAGCCACCTAACCACAAACACATTCAACAGCGGATAACAACACCAATAACGAATAATCCAATAACTAAATAATAAATAATAATCCATAACAACAATCCAATAATCAATCATGAGGAAACATGAAACCGGCAACCTAGCAATGTTTCTAATGATCCAACTCTAGCAACCTAGCAACGCGAGACAACATCCAATCGAGTCCCTAGAACATCCTCCTCTTCATCGCCTTGATTCCACGATCACACTTTGCCTTTACCTGCACCACAAACACATATTGAGATGCATGAGTATTTGATAAACACTCAGTGAGACAATCCTCCCATCTACAAGACTATACACACAAGCAACAGTGATACCAATGTTCCAAACAATCAACAAATAAGACATACAAACCAGGAAATCAAACATCATCTCGTTGGAAGGGAGGTGTCGATCGACACCAGCCAAGTGTCGACCAACACTGGCCTTGGTGTCGACCGACACTACCCCATAGTGTCGATCGATGCCTAATTTTCTGGTGTCGATCGACACTCACTCTGCAACCGCGATCCGCTCGAAGCCGAGAGTCGAATCTCGCTCCCAACCTCCTCCAAATCGCCCAATACTCAAAACCCAAGACATATACGTCCATAGGAACCTGTAGCAACCAATCCCATCAAGAAAAACACACAAAACAACAACAAACAAGCAAGAACAAGGAATCAAAGGCTTAGATTAGCCATGGTCATGCACTCACCTCTCTGACCAACAATGAACGAATCTCACACTCCCAACAAGCTTCCCACACGTTCCTAGCCTTGAATCCTCACTCCCACAGCAAGATCTCATCCACAAAGCCTTGATCTCACAATCTCTCTCTAGAACCTCAACAATTTTCTCTCTTTGTTTTCTCTAAAAACAGCGAGACAAACACCAAAACACGACCTAGGTCGTTTTTCCCACTTAATAGTCCGGTTCTGTGGTTTTCCCTAAACCAAACCGACCAAAATCGACGATTAAATCAATCTGATCGAACCAGATAACATTGGTGTCGACCGACACCACCATGGTGTCGATCGACACCCATCCCAGAAAACCAATAATTGATTCGCAGGTGTTACATACCATGACTTTCGAAAGTCTGATTTTATTCATTCACATAATATCCGTATTTATACAAGTTGAGATTGCCTAATATAATAGACTCATATCAGAAGTGAATCTATATATACTTTTTTAGAGATAATTATGAAATAAATCCTGAAGTTTAAACCTATTTACAAGCATGCCATTGGCATTAATTATTAATTTGTTTTTCATTTAATCAACTAGTACTCAGTTTCAATTTTTGGAAACAAGATTTCCTATCCTAATAAAATTTTCAAAACAATAGGAACCAGTCCCTTATACATTAGGTATTAAGTTTATAATTAATTTAATTTAATATTAAGTTTCTAATTTTACAAAACAATATTTTTTCCATATATACATTTCCTAAACAATTAGCCTAATCAATAAACGAATTGATTTTCAATCTTGGAAGAGGATCCGTGGCCAAGATTTTCGATCTCAACGCATTGATATCCAATTATTTTCCCCTAATATATATGTTCAAAACAAATAAAATTTAAATGCTAAGATATATCATATTCCAAGAATATTTCAAAAATAAAATAGATTAGAACATGTACAGTTATAGGTTCTCAGAAAGAGTTCTCACTAATAAAAAAATAAAAAATAATAAAAAGTAAGAGTGAGAAATGAGAATCGATTTTCAAAAGAGAACTTTTAAGAACCTCATGAGAGACTACCTATACACATGACAACAAATGATTGGTTTAAAATTTTATTTTACTTTTAAATTTTAAATAAATAACTAAACTAAACATTTAATATTAAAATGATATATTTGAGAGACTATGTGAATCTCTCACCACTGCAAATGCTCTTACACCTCATTTCTCCACAATAAGTTGCTTAAGCGAATATTTTTTGCGGGCACAGATTTGTTTAGTCGACCTAAATGATCAGTATATAAATACTTTACACCTAAACCTTGATTATACATCAGCAATCACAATTACACAAACTTACCAGAAAACTTAAACACTCTTTCGTGTTCTACATATGCCAAAAATCAAAACTTAATAATGATATCTCCTATTTTTCATCAGAAAACTTAAACACTCTTTCGTAGACAAATTATGACAAATAAGAATGATGAAATCGATTGACTAAAAATCAAGATGGGCGGAGATGTCGCAATGGACGGATAAAACAAAGACGAAGAAGATGATAGATTTGTTTTGTCAGATAAAAAAAAGAACAATTGTGTCGGTCTAGACAAAAAAAACAAATATTAGTTTACTTTAAAACAAAAGTTAATTATGTAATATATATTTGTAAGTAATTAGTATACTGAATTAGTTTTTTTTTTTGTTCAAATAGCTATTTTCCCATTTCTAACAAATTAGACACACCTCTTGGATCCATTTCAATAACCAAAGTTTATTAAAAGAAAAACAATGTAGATTCATATCAGACAAATAACCGTCAACAACTTTTATTTGCATTTCACAACAAAACTATATATACCTAAAGTTAACTGATATATAGATAGATAATAGTATTTTTATTATTTTAAAATTTTAAATATATGTACAGGATACTATAATATTAAACAATAGACCTCAAACTAAATACTTTTTAATTTCTATACTAAATAGTATATCTATATTTGTAAGGTTGTACATTTTTAAAAATACAAATTAAACATTAGTTATATATATATATATTTAATCTATAAAACAAATTACATTTTTTTATAAAAAAAAATAGCCTCGTGGTGTACTCATATAATTATAAAAAATAATAGAATTAAAAATATATTTTTCATCCATTGTAAATAAAAATACAAAATCACAAAACAGTATAATTGTTTACTAAAGTAAATTATATGAACAATAAGGATATTTTAATCTTTTAACAATATAATAAAGCAATACATATACACAATATGAATTATAGAATACATAATATATTAGTCATTAAAACTATGGTACATTTAAAAAATATAAAACATATTAGTTACATATATAGATAAAATAATAAATAAATTATATTATGCGTCCCTAAACAAAACTATAATCCCGTGGTACACTCCAGGTGAATATCTAGTATTTTACATATATACGAACACGTATCCTAACACTTACAATTTACTATGTACTGTACGCAGTACCATTAATATTTCGAGTTATGTTTCTTCCATCCATTTTATATTTAGTAAGAACCACCAACATTTGTCTATAGAACATATGTGATGTAATTTTAATATATTTAATTTGGTCATTGACGAACTAATTAGGTAAGAGAGTCATTAAACATTAATTCTTTTGACCAAAAATCTATAAGAAAATTATTTGAATGTTCATGTTCCTTTTATTTTTTACCATAAAACTTGACCTGTTTGCATATGTTTGTGTTATATATATATATATCTAATCATCTTAGCTAGAAAATTTAATCAAAAAAAAAAACTTAAAAATACCATTAAAATGGTTATCAAAATGAAAACTTCAATAAGATATGTTTTTACTATCTTTTTTGTCATATCTTTTGTTCACAGTCGTACGACAACATCGGGTACTAGTATATTCTTACATCCATTTTTTTTTATGGGCTTGATTTTTCTCCTTATAATTGTAATGTGTACACTGGTTTAATGATATGTATTGGTAATAAACAGGTTCTGGAATGTTGTTTGACGAAGTGGAATGCTTTGGAGGATTTGAACCGTGTCGTGATCATGGGGACGTCAGTTGCACTGACTATTGTAAAAATTATCAGTATGATTTTGGCGTTTGTACTCAAGACCGTGGATGTTGTTGTCATGGAAATATTCCAAAATAAGTCATGATTAATTAATTTAGTCAAAATGTATTGGTATTTCCTTCAATAATAACATAAATAGTTTCAAGACTAACTTGTCTGCTATAGCACTTAATCATCTTACGGAATTCCCAAATTCCAAAATGAAGTCTTATATCCTAGCTTTCAAATGTCTTATTGGTCAACAGATCTTGAAGGGAAAGAAAACTAAAACACAGTGTATGTGTCGGTGCTATTTTACCATAGCACCAGTCAATCATTACCTTTTCCGATAATGAAGACGTTGCCATATGAGCTGAGGAACTATAATTATGATCTGGTTGAGAATTAATTTTAAGGAATTATTGTCTCTGACTTTTTCATATAGAAGAAGTTATGATTTTGCAAACTTCGACTGTTCGACGCATGGTATATAATACATGACTATAAACTCATCAACAATTAGAACTCATATATATTACCAGCTAACATACAAAAATGGTGCCAATGCCATAAATGGTTCATCAGTTTACTTTGATATTTCCTTATCAGTTTAAATGGTTTTATTTTTCCCGTTTCAGAATATGGTAAGTTTATTGGTACATCTTTTAAAGGAGAATCAATGGATAGAATGAACAAGCTAAACGTTATTGAAGACGTACTAGTCAGCTTTGATGAGAATGAGTCTGTACAGTGCCGTTTTCTTCAACTGTGAAGACGGTTATCTTACGAAACTACGTTTGCTAACGAAAACTTGGATGTCAAACGCGGTTTGAAGAATATATTATTGCACAAATTAGTACAGCAACTAGCTAGATATGCAGTTAGTAAAAAAATAGCCATGGAAACGTGATTTCTTAATGGATGGTTTCTGTTCGTGAGATTTTGATGATCTTCGACCATGTAATTAGAGAGACCAAACCGGACAGGCATACAGAATCAGAAATACTTGTACTTGTGTCTTTACGTTATAGTTATGTTTACATCCATTATAATATGAAAATTATGTTAAATAGATATAAGCCTAAAAACTATTTTTTAAACATATAACAATTGATGTTTTCTTACAAAAATTGTTTAAAATTATGTTTAAATTTTCTTTAAAAATATTTTATCTAAAATCATAAGCTTGAAAAAAAATAAAACGAACCAAAACATTGTTTAAACATATCAACAATTGTTATCAATTTTTTTTAAAATTGTAATTTATTTGTTAATATAAAAAGTTTTAGTTAATCTCATGCATAACGTGCATGGAACAGTATGTAAATTTAATTTTACATCAACCATAACATAATTACATAACTTACACATGAATGCAATTTTCCTTAATACAAATCCAATATAATATGTAATCATAGATCTTTGCTTACTCCTGAATCCTTTCTTAGAATCGATTTCAATGGTTTCAAAGACACAACCTCATGCTCATCATCGAAGGAGCTAAAACTTCCTTTCGATGTCCTCTTCTTGATTCTCCTTGAACTTATGCGTATCTCATCAACTTCATCCTTTATGCTCACAATTTTTCTTGGAGCCTTTTCTTTTGGGACACATAATTCTACTTGTTCCCCATCTACTGATACCGTTTCATTTGTAACCATGTTTTCTTCAACATTACTTATGATATTAGAGCCAATATCAGAATTTTCCTTCTTTGATTCAACTTTGCCAAGTGTATGTCGTCGGCCAAGTGTTACTTTCTTCAAGGCCTGTGTAGCTAATAACTTCACCACGAAATCGTAGAATCTTCTCCAAATACTGAGGGGACACTGAAGTTCTCGTTCTTTGCTTTCCACTTTTTGATCGAGTAGAGAGAAAAGCATGTTTTTGATTTTGGGGGTTTATGTTTGGCTGAAAGAAGAAGCAGTGATTCATTGTCAAAGATGAAGATATGGTTAATTAACTTGGAAGGTGGACTACTTTGGGGAGGAGAAGTAGATGAGGAATCTACGGAAGAAACAAGTTTGGTATATGAGATTTAGTAATCTGATTCTTTGATTTTACTTGAAGATATATCTTTTATTTATTAATAAGATGTGAATTCTTTTGCTCCATATGTTGATATGTAGCCTAATTTTGATTTAAAATTTTTTTTTACATAAATTACTTATCGTCATTTGCTAAAAGGGAAAACGACTAAAGCAAATCTCAACTTTTAAAATCTGATCGTTTAATAATACGTACCTAAAGTATATATACCATTAATTAATTAATTTCTCAAAGTGTAAAAATAAGTGTAACACATGTACGGTCGAAAAAAACGGAACAACATGTAATGTATTCGGTCTGGCCAAAAACGTTTTTTTCTTTAAAATTCACCAACGAACAAACTTTAAACTGTAACTCTTGCACTTACTAATCTGGGAAAAAGGAGGAGATCAAACTCTGCCCACTGGAGATACAGTAATCACGTTCCAAATATAATCAACAATCATTACTTAGCATAGATTGAGAATGACTAGCAATCAAACAAACATCTTATTTTTTACCAATAACTTTCATATTATTTTATGCACTTTCGTTGTAATTACCACATTAAAACATTTTTTTTCCTTTATATTACTTGAAAAGTTTTGCTTTCCTTATAGATTTGGCCATTATCACTTTTTCTGGCTCACAAACCTCATTCCTGGAAGACCAGGGCCCATAGCTCGATTTTTCCCGTACTGCTCGTCAGCGGTTTATGACCTGCAATGAACCCGTCGGTCTATTACAGTCCATCATCCTCAAGTATCTTTTCCTTTTTTATTCTCATTCTCATGTATGTTCATAATTATATTTTATAATATAATATATACGTTAACTCATAACATCAAATCATGTAACTAAGGTGCTTCACATATATCATGTTACTAACAACCTACTTACCATACACACAAATCCACACAAACACATTCATTTAACAAACAATTCTTAAATCTATACTCAGCAATTATCGAAAAGTACATAAGGAAATAGGTTATTGTTATCCGCAAATACCACCTTCACCTTAGTCATTGGATTTAATCCTTGGTTTAGAAAAAGCAACAACATAAACCCGCTTCAGCAGCAATCCTCGATCTGTAGTGGTTTAGATGACTATAATCAATTAAACCAATCCAACCCAAAACCTCTATTTAAATTGACTGGGTATCATTCCAAATAATTAATTAGATCTAGCTTAGTAATTAAACCAAACCAAAATCCAATAATTTAATAATACCACGAGACCATGATTCGGTTCAATAATCACAATTCATCACCACAATCATACAACTTAGTTTAATCAATAACCAATTACAGCACATTGTCCATGACACCACCGTTCAGCTTATACACGCGACCATACCAACACAAAAATCAACTCACGTATTGCATCGGTTCTTGACTTTAATACACACTGTGATTCAGTTAGGTTTAGGCTTTGGTCCAATAATCAACATCACACAACATTAAGGGCCTGACTGGTTCAAACGTTGTGGTTGTGGTTACAGTTGCTGGAGATTGCGGAAGCGCGCGATTGCGGTTTCAAGCGTTATTAAGCGTTTTGAATGACTGGTTTAGCATTTTAAAATGGGTGCGTTTGCGGGAGTTTAACGACTGGTTGACCAACGGTTGCATTAGCGATTAAAACATAATAAATGTAATATATAATTATATAAATGTTTAAAAACACCAAAAACTTCATTAAATTTGATTTATAATTAAAAATCTTTAAAAATACTAAAATAATTAGTCAAAAAATAAATAAATTTCATATTGAAATACTTATTACTTTATGCATTTGGCTTTTCACCCAAACTTTGATCAAGTAATGTGATAAATGACAAAACTTATGCTTTAGATTATAGATCTTCTCTGCTAAATCTCACACACTAATTAACTTCCTCACATTGAATTACAAGTCTAAGGTAAATTAATTATGAAAGAGTAAAGAAGAGTCATTGGTAATTTGTTTTAATATTTTCACAAATAATCTTATTTTCTTAAATTTTTGATGAAATGTTATGTTTTTTTTGTTTTTTTGGAACGTATGTGCGATGTGCCAATAGTTTTACATCATATTTTTTGGTTTTTTGTTAATTGGAATCTTATTTTCTTGTAATTGTTTATATTCTAATCTCCTCAATCGTATTTGTACTTCAATTTCTCTCATCCTTCATGGGTACAATGGTTATGTTGAAGATATATAAAAAAAAATTAGTATTTTTTGACTTTTTGTTTTTTTAATTTCCAACCGCAAACGCGCGCAACCACAAACTCTTGCGGGAAGCAGCTTTTGGAATTCAGTAGTTGGGAGCGATTGGGAACGGTTGGGAGTGAGTGGAAACGGTTTATGTGATTGGCACCAATCGTTAGCAACCGCTACCTCCCACAAACACAGCGTTTGGGGGAGGTAGCGGGAGAACCAGTCAACACCTAACTCTCGAGCGACCCAAGATAAGTTTTCCCCGTTACCTTTGTCGGCGTTTACAATCGGAGAATCTCCTCGACGGCTCGACGACAGCAGCTCAGCTCACGGTGGTTACTTCTTTATGATCCAACAAACAAAACCAGAAACAAAAAAAAACGGATCAAGACAACGTCATAAGCTTCATGCGCAAGTTAACAATAAATCTAGGGTATCCTTACCCTTAAGGGCATCGCCGATGGACTACGACTGCTCCAATGACAGCGGCTATCAACCGATGAAGTGTAGAAACATCTTACGGTGGTGAATGACCAACAGTGATTAACGGCATCCATCGTACAGAGGCGGAGACGAAACCATGGCAACATCGGAGGAAATCGAAGTGGTTAGTTCCATGATCCATCACAACAATGGTGGACTCGACGATGGCTCCAGCATGAGACGAAAACTACAACACCACGACGGATGGACAACACAGTGGTTGTAGAAGGATTTAGAAGATCATCTAGTTAATATGAGATATTGTAATATTTATTATCTAGATATTATATATTTGTAATCATTATAGTTTAGAAAACTCTTATACTATATAATTGTATATAACCTAAAGCTTATAATATTGAGAGTCAATATACTATTTCCTAAATACTAAGGTGTTCTTCTCTCATCACATGTTTTACAGTGATGACTACAGTCTACAGCTTGACAGCGACAATGATGACGGTGAGCTCTGACGTAGAGAGAGGCTTATGACTAGGGTTCACAAATTCTCTCCTTTGTCGTAAACATTAAAGCGGCTATATATGTTTACACGAGCATTCACTTCAACAAAAACAAAACCCTTTTGTCCATTTGTGACTTCTCTTTGTTTGGCCCATAATGGACTGCAACTTAATATCAAAACTGGCCCAATAATGAAATTGGGGTGTTACAATAAGTCCTCAAAATTCTTCTCTATATTATTTACGAAGTCATTTTGACATTTTGTACTAACTTTCGATTTTAATATATGTTACTAAGCATGACATGTCCTAAATTTATATATTTTTTAACAAAAAAAGTAGATTAGGAAAATCAAACAACAATTACAATTCAATCATCTTATCAATCTATTTGAAAACATTTTTATTATGTATGAAAATAATCTCTCACATGTTACGATATAACCCAACCTGGTCTTCCCTAAAATTGTTCGATGGAATTGCATAGAGATAGAGAAAGCTCATGATATCTGTGTATTTATGAAAGTTTTTGGTTGGCATATACAAAACCTACCGTACATTACACTAGCAAGATGGATACCATTGATATTAATATAAAGGATTTGCATTCAAGGAAGTTACAAAAGTAGAGACATAATCTCAAACACAACTAGATTCTTTTGCTAATAGAGAAATGCTTCATTTTCTTTATTCATGTTTTTTTTTCGTAACTTAACGGCGATGGTGAGAGCAAAAAGTGACGATGTAGTTAGCCTTGGAACAAGTGAAGATGCTGGTTGGGTCGTCATAAGCGTAGGAGTAAGCTGTAGGGCAAGCGGTTTTGAAGATTTTGGAGTAAGCTGTTGGTTTGCAAGATATTGGGTTATCGAACAAGCCGGTACAACAGTACTTTGGTAATTTGTAGCCTTGTAGGCAGAGCAAGCGCTTTTACATGCTACTACACGTTTCCCGTTACGTGACCGGACTTGCAACCCAACCGGACACATCCTGTTTAGGTCGCTTACACAACCACGTCGCTGCAATTACCTGAACCCTTCATCGGCGTTATCGATATCGCCAGGTTATATCTAACATTACAAATAATTAAAGTTGTATTAAATATGTGTTAAAGGAGGCAATTTTTATAAAATTTACTGACCCGTTGACGAGGCTAACATCATAGAAATCCACTGGGCCGAGGGTGAATTCGGCGAGAGTGGCCGGAGGTGTACCACCGGCTCCATTACAGGAGAGAGAACCACCGCAATCCCCGGTGGCGCAGTGACCCCGGCCGTATCTGTCGAAGGTGCAACCGTGGCGACCCCAAAAAAGGCCGGACCATAGTGGTGGGAGTTGAAGAGTACGGGATTTGTTGGCTGGAAGCTCAAATCCACCGCCGGCTAGTAAGTTTTGGCCGGCGCTAGGTGGATTCCTGGCCACACCGTGTGTTTACATTTGTTGTAAAATATTACCGTTGAAGCTGATCACCAAAAAGAACAACAAAGCTAGCTAGTGTGATTAGAAGAATTGTGCAACTAGTAATATTATGAAAATACACTTTTGAACAAAGACAGATATTGTTGGAATGTAAAGTTGTAAGAAAGCAAACCTGATGCGTGAGAGAGAAGAATAAAAAGAAAGAACGCAAAGTGGANGCAAAAAGTGACGATGTAGTTAGCCTTGGAACAAGTGAAGATGCTGGTTGGGTCGTCATAAGCGTAGGAGTAAGCTGTAGGGCAAGCGGTTTTGAAGATTTTGGAGTAAGCTGTTGGTTTGCAAGATATTGGGTTATCGAACAAGCCGGTACAACAGTACTTTGGTAATTTGTAGCCTTGTAGGCAGAGCAAGCGCTTTTACATGCTACTACACGTTTCCCGTTACGTGACCGGACTTGCAACCCAACCGGACACATCCTGTTTAGGTCGCTTACACAACCACGTCGCTGCAATTACCTGAACCCTTCATCGGCGTTATCGATATCGCCAGGTTATATCTAACATTACAAATAATTAAAGTTGTATTAAATATGTGTTAAAGGAGGCAATTTTTATAAAATTTACTGACCCGTTGACGAGGCTAACATCATAGAAATCCACTGGGCCGAGGGTGAATTCGGCGAGAGTGGCCGGAGGTGTACCACCGGCTCCATTACAGGAGAGAGAACCACCGCAATCCCCGGTGGCGCAGTGACCCCGGCCGTATCTGTCGAAGGTGCAACCGTGGCGACCCCAAAAAAGGCCGGACCATAGTGGTGGGAGTTGAAGAGTACGGGATTTGTTGGCTGGAAGCTCAAATCCACCGCCGGCTAGTAAGTTTTGGCCGGCGCTAGGTGGATTCCTGGCCACACCGTGTGTTTACATTTGTTGTAAAATATTACCGTTGAAGCTGATCACCAAAAAGAACAACAAAGCTAGCTAGTGTGATTAGAAGAATTGTGCAACTAATAATATTATGAAAATACACTTTTGAACAAAGACAGATATTGTTGGAATGTAAAGTTGTAAGAAAGCAAACCTGATGCGTGAGAGAGAAGAATAAAAAGAAAGAACGCAAAGTGGAGGAAGTTGATCGTAGCCATTGATGGGAGAGTACGTAAGACTGGATCACTTCTCAATGCTTTAATGGGAATATTAAGAAACAAGTTGAAAATTTAATATTTGGGTAGTGTAATAATGGCAAATGTTACATTGGTCGAGACTGTTGGACCAGTTAGTGCGTGATAGCTTTCTATAGTCAAAATAATGTAACTATCCTTTCATCATTAGAGTTCAACTCTTTATATTCGTGTTATCAACAAGTGAAAATGATAACTTCTTTCTATGGTTTGAATTATATATATCAACTAGCTATTAGAATGTTAGAATGTCCCACTTGAATCCACTTGGTATATTGAAAATCCAACTTGGGATTCTGATTATCACCAATCCACCACTACTAGTGTTATGACTCTGCAAAAGTCACGAAACATGAAATATAGAATCTCGTTGCAGCACAAGTCCCACGAACTAGTATTGAATCATAAAATATGAACTTACACCTAATAAACTAAGCAAGTTCATTCAGATTAATAGGTTAGATCGATTAACACAATCACACTAGAAGTAGATTTCTTGATGTGGATTTGAAAGAGTTAAGCGAGGTTTTTGTTGATGACATTGATGACAACTTCAAGGTCTCGTGATGGTGTTATAGTTTATGAAGGATATTGGCCATCACTTTACGCTATGTGCATTCAGGGGAGATTACACATCAAGACAAAATACAAAGAGCTCATTAGTGTCATTAAACCACAGACAATGTGTTACTTGACGACGTAAGATTGTAAAATTTGCTTCAAAATAGACTAACCTGAAAACCAAGAAAGAAAGTTAGAACAATAATAGTATCACACTGCAAAGTAGTTAACAATTTGTAAGATTTTTAGTATTGTTCATCAAATTATTACTTGTTATCGTTCATTCTTGTCATTCTTCGTCGCACTTAGTAAATTGAATGCGGGGAATGTGTTGGACTTTGTAATAATCTTCTCCTCCTTCAGACAGTTTCACTTTCCAATCCCTCTTCATTGATTTAATACTCAGTTCCTTCAAGGAAGTGATATATTTGAGTCCAGCTGGAGTCTCCTGTAACATTTTGCAGCCAATTATACTCAAAGCATGAAGACATGGCATCGACCCTTCTTCTACTATCCACTCTTCAAACTCCTCTTGTTCTTCTAGTTTTAGAGCACGTAACTGAGGAAACCCGCCTCTTGAACACACCATTCTCCTCCCGGAGAAAGCATTACATGATAACTAAACCCACTTCAATTGAAGCAACTTCTCTAGAATCGGCATTGGATCCTCCTCCATGTAACAAAACTGTAATATTATGTGCGCAAAGTGCGGTGGAAAACGATCTTGATCAGGCAACCTTGGCATACGCATGCCTAAAGCTAATACTTTGAGATAAACAAAATCTTGAATGAAATCTCTGCCATCAGCCACACGTGCACCGTTCATGAAATCATATAAACAAAGCTGTTGGAGATCTTTCAACTGACTGAGAGTTGAAGTTAGAGTTTCAAATTTACAACCACCATGGTAAGACACAGCTAGATTCTTGAGCCTTTTCATACATAGTAGATCCGTCACGGAAGTGTGATCTGTTGAGAAACACCACAACGTCTCCAAGTTCACTAGCTCACACAATCTCAACTTTGTTCTATCATGCATCGTATAAGGTAAGAAAAGGTACCTCAGTTCTTTCATCCCTGTCAAAACATCTGGCACGTGAACTGATTGCCTAACATCAACAAACAAGTTCAAATAAAGCAGAAGCTTAAGATTACGCAAAGAAGTAGGAAGATGAGTGATCACAGCCTTGTTTAAACTCAAGAATCTCAAGTGGATGAGTTCTCCAATGCTACAAGGTAACTTGCCTCCTTCAAAATTTACTCGAGAAAGATCTAACACCCTTAGCAATGGTAAACTCCCGAAACACATCGTTGATGACCGTATACAAATCTCTTCTTGAATACCGAAAAACAAAAGAGATCTGACTTTTGGATTGTGTTTACGTCCCATCATTCGAAATGCATTACCACTATGTAAAGCAACTCTGCGAGATCTATTGGGAGATTGAGCATTGAAGGTAGAGGTGGTTTTGATGATTTGAAGGAAGTTTTCTTGGATAAACAGACTTCTCTCATGATGTCATGCATATGACAATAGTCAAACCTCGAAGTTGCATAGTTTCTCTCAGCAATAACCATATTTCTTCTAACCAACTCTTCTAGGTAGCCTTCTGCACTATCTCGAATGGTTGCACCACCACCATAATACGACGTTATAGTTCCTTCTGCAGCCCAGTAATTGAACAACGTCTCAACATTTATCCTGTAGTTTTCAGGGAAACTGGCTAGGCTAAGGAAGCAATGCTTTAAACACATTGGCAAATCTTCATAGCTTAAACACAACACTCTGTAAACAGAATTGAGATTGTTGTCATCTAAGCTGTTTGATCCGCCAACGATATAAGATCCAATATCGTCATATACACTTTTCCACTCGGGAATTGTATGTTTTGTAGCTAATAACCCTCCTAACACCTTAACAGCTAATGGTAGTCCTCCACAATATGTAACCATTTTCTTACCCATGGCTTCTAATTCTTCCTCAATCCTAGATTCTGCAGCATCACAAGGGTATATATTTCAAGATTTAAGCCTTATTGTTGATATAAAACATCTTAAATGATTTATTATTGTACCTGTTTTGTCTCTCTTAGAAAACGCTATCCTTTGACATAGTTTCTAGCTTTGTTCATGAGTAAGACTTCTAAGTCTAAAAAAAAAACATGTTGGATCTGCATGTAATCCAACACCCTCATTGCGAGAAGTAAGCAATATCTTTGAGCCTACAAAAATAAATATTGTCTTGCTTTCATATCACTCTTTTAACAAAACGCTTGTGAGATTTGTAAAAGACAAGATCTGACCTCCGTTTTGTGGAAACACTGCTTTGATTCGGTCCCAATCTTCTACTTTCCATACATCATCAAGAACGATCAAATACCTACCAGTTTCCAACAACTTAAATAGTTTACCTTGGAGTGTATGTTCATCTATCTGGAAAATATCTGCATCAGGCTGACATAAATCATGCAAGATCCTTTGCCAAACATGTTTCCGCGTAAACTCTTTGGAAACACAAACCCATGTAAACCCTTCGAAATGATGGCGCACCATGTCATGATGAAATACTTGTCTAGTGAGAGTGGTTTTATACCAATACCACCCATCCCGGATATAGAAACCATTTGAATATTGTTACTCACCACCAAACACCTAACCAACTCTTCAACACTTTGTTCCACTCCGACAAGATCGCTTTCGGAGTTATTAGGAAACGTTTGTCTGATCTCTCTTTGTCTAGCTTGTAGAGACAGAACAACACGACCAGCATCAATGATCTCTAGTATTCCAACACTCTGCATCTCTCCAATCACATCAGATATCCTCATAGTTATGTCTTTGATATCAGTATCAAACTTATGGCGATCCACTAAGAAGCATGCAAGTCTTCTCGCTGATTTCTTGATTCCTTTTTCTTTATCTCTTTCGTCACTCAAAATAAAAGTTTCGATGATATCCTCAGCATCATAAACAATGTCTTTGACATCTTCCAAGAAGTTTCTCACCCTTTTACTTTCATGTTTCTTGGCATCTGCATCGTTTAACAAGGAATGTAACCTTCCCAGCTGACGTTGTAGTTCAAAAAGTTGCTCATGAACTCCACTCAATCGCTCATTTTCTCGACTTAGGAGCTCCCAAAGCTTCTGAACTCCAAACAACACTACTCCCTCAGCCATCACTACCCTCTTTCCTGCTCCAACAATCACCAATTTCAAAGTTAAAAGATAGATAACTTAAAGATATGGTTAAGAGTTAATTAAATAGTAAAGAAACTTGTAAGTTTAGTGAAATGATTCAAGTTCGTGGTTGACAACAAAATGAAAATTAATACATCCGGAAACAAAGTTTCATAACCATGACAATAGAGAGATATAGGGCTTATTCGTTTGGTTGACGCAGGTACCTGCGGTAAACGCATGTACGTTTGTTCGTTTGCTTGACGCAGGTACCTGCATCAAAGACGCTGTGGCAAACGCTAAGACCTGCGTCTAACATTTTTAAACGTTGTTTCGATTCAGCGGTTAAAAACGTAAACGCAGCCGCTGCCGCTGCCGCAGCTGCAGCCGCCTGCGTCAACCAAACGAACAAGCCCTATTCAATCAAGATTCAGACATAGGTCCTAAAGCAGATTCAAGAATTGACATTTAAAAAAAAAAAAAGAAAAGCAGATTCAATCATGTCGTTTAAACGAAGTAAAAACGGCAGATAAAAGCAAAACACAAGCGCAGAAGAGAAAACAAAAATTACAAAAGTCACCTCTCTTCTGAACCAGCAATTTTTGCTTTGTGCTCACAGAGTTCTTGGGAAGAACCGAAGAAGATTGGGTAGTTTCTACTCTTCAATTTTTTCAGTTTTAATTTATTTTCCCTACTGTTCTACTACTCTTGAATTTAGTGACGATGAGTCGATGACTTTAAAATAAGGATAACAAAATAAAATAAGAAGCGAGACCTTTTTTAGTTTTTTGTCTTTTTGTTGAGAATGAAGCATCTTTCAATAATATTTACAGTTTTCTGAAAAACAAAACGGAAATATGTCGTTAAAATTCTCAAGTCTACATTTTCGTTGATTTAAACCCTGAATTCTGTTTTTGAAGGAAAAAAACACCAATTATTTGTTGACTTCGAAATAAATCACAAACTCTGGTTGACCTAGCCTTTTGAGGCACAATATTAAGTGATCAAACCGAGAAATTAAACAGGATTAATTATCTGTTAACGAGATCCGTTAATAGCAAAACGACGCTGTTTATAACATCCTAAAACCACCAAATTAAGAAATCGATTCTCAATTTCCCCAATTCACAAACCCTAATCAACCTCAGTTTATCTTTTCTTCTTCAATTTCTCTTTTCTTCTTCGATTTCTCTCTTCTTCTTTGAGTTGACGAGATGAGTTCTAGATCAGAGACATCGGTGGTAGCTTTGTTCGACCGTGGAGTGCCATTGAAGTGTGTTTGTGGAGCCGGTGTCTCGATCTTTACATCGAAAACTGAAGAGAATCTTGGTCGACCATTCTTCCGGTGTGTAACAAAAAGAGATCTGAAATCTTCTCGTCATCAAAGATATCATGTTCGATTAGGGTTAGACCGATTAGGGTTTGTAAATCGGGGAAATTGAGAACCGATTTCTCAATTTGGGAGTTTTAGGGTGTTATAAACAGCGTCGTTTTGATATTAACGGATCTCGTTAACGGATAATTAACCCCGTTTAATTTCTCCATTTGACCACTTAACGTTGTACCTCAAAAGGCTAAGTCAACGAGAGTTTGCGATTTATTTGGAATTCAACAAATAATTGGTGCTTTTTTCCACCAAAAGCAGAGTTCAGGCTTTAAATCAACGAAAACAAACCTTTGAAGTTCCTAATTTTTTCAATTTTACGCTGGAAAGAAAAAATAATCTAAATTATCAACATAAGAAATAATAAATAATATGTAATATAATTTTTGTACATATTTAAAATCTTTTTTACTATTCCATACATTATATTTTCAAAAATTTTAAATAATTGAACTTATTGTCGCAAAAACTTTAAATTTGATATATTATTTTGATTTTTTTTAAGAGGAATCCTCAAAATGCCACTAATTTTTTTTTTTCAAAAATAGCACTCTTTAGTTTTTTTTTCCAAAAATACTACAATTCTTTTTTCTTTTTTACAAAAATACCACAAATACAAAAAATTGATTTTTAAAGGTGTAATATTTTTTTTTTAGGTTTGGATTGACAAATTTAGTTTTAGGGTATAGCTTTTAGGATTAGGAAGTAGGATTTAGTATTTTTAAGATTTAGGAATTAATTTTTAGTATTAAAATTTTAAACCAATTTTGTGGAAATTTTGGAAAAAATTATATTTTAATGATATTTTGGAAAAAAAACTAAAGTATGGTATTTTTGGAAAAATAACCTATTTTAGTGGTATTTATTAGAATAGCCCTATTATTTTTTATTTCGTATAATTAATCTGCATTTTTCAAGAAACAGGATAAACTTTTGAGATTTTTTGTAATATATTTTATTTGTAGTAATTTTACAGAGTCAAACTGGGATGGTGTGGTTTGATTTTCTGGTTTGATCTGAACCCCCAATTCTTCTTCTGGTACAATATGACCACAAATAAAATAAAATAAAGGAAAGAAAAATAATCTATTCTTCTTCCTCAATCCAATGATCTTCCTTCTTCTCCATCGCTTAGTTTAATCAAAATCCCCAATTCATAAACCCTAATTCTCCATTTTTTTACAGATTCTGATTTCGAAATTCTCGTCTCTAACCATGAGCGCAATCTATCTACTCCGCAGATTCTCCACGAAACCTCCTTCACGGTTTCACAGAAACCTCTTCTTCTCCACTTTCTCCAAAGAATCATCACCCCCGCCAGATTTATCACGAACCACCAGAACCATCTTCACCCAAAGATTTGCCCCTTCGTCAATTTCGTTTTTCCCCCAATCGAAGATTCCACCAAATCGACGAGAATTCTCAACATCTGTTGAAACCAATCCCACTGACAAAAGCTTCGAGAGGATTCACGTTCAGAGCGGTGTAATTGTAGAGATGATACACAAAAAAGAAGAAGAAGAGGAAGAAACAGTTTCTAGAGTAAATGTAGAATCTACTGGTGAGAGGAAAGCTTTGAGAGAAGAGAGTGAGGCTGAGAAAGAAGCGTGGAGGATTTTGGAAAACGCTATTGTTAGGTATTGTGGTTCTCCGGTTGGTACTGTGGCGGCTAATGATCCTGGAGATAAGACGCCTTTGAATTATGATCAAGTGTTTATTAGAGATTTCGTGCCTTCTGCTTTAGCGTTTTTGCTTAAAGGTGAAGGTGATATTGTTAGGAACTTTCTCCTACATACATTGCAGCTTCAGGTTTGTATGATGAATCTCTCATTGAATGTGTATAGTGTTTGTGGTTTCTATGGGTTGGAATCAATTTTTGATATAGGAACTTTAGTAGATTGATGTTGTGTGGTTGGGTATTGATGGAGATTTGTTTGTTTTTATAAAGAGCTGGGAGAAGACAGTCGACTGTTACAGTCCTGGCCAGGGATTGATGCCTGCAAGTTTTAAAGTCAGAACCGTGGCACTTGATGAGAACACTACGGAAGAGGTTTTGGATCCGGATTTTGGTGAATCAGCTATTGGCCGTGTTGCTCCTGTGGATTCTGGTCAGTAGATTCTCTTTGGCTAGTAAATTGTCAATGCATATGTGGTTTGACTATTCGTTGAGAATGCCATTGGGAGAGTTATGTGGGTTTGTATTCTCCATGGGAAGTTTTTTGCTGATTGTTTGTTTCATTGTTTTAGGTTTGTGGTGGATTATTCTCTTACGTGCATATGGAAAGATAACAGGAGATTTTTCATTACAAGAGAGGATAGATGTTCAGACAGGCATAAAGCTTATCATGAACTTGTGTTTAGCAGATGGGTTTGATATGTTTCCAACACTTCTGGTCACTGATGGTTCTTGTATGATTGATCGTCGAATGGGTATTCATGGCCATCCCCTTGAAATCCAAGTATGTTCAACACCAAGTCTTTGTTTGATTGTCTTTTCACAGCGTTGATATGCACATATAGTGAGACTTATACATACTTTTCTCTCTGGATATGTTGCAGTCATTATTCTACTCGGCACTCAGATGCTCCCGTGAGATGCTTTCTGTTAATGACAGCTCGAAGAATCTTGTAAGAGCCATTAACAACAGATTAAGTGCTTTGTCCTTTCATATCAGAGAATACTACTGGGTGGACATAAAAAAGATCAATGAGATATACCGTTACAAGACAGAAGAGTATTCCACGGATGCTACTAACAAGTTCAACATCTATCCTGAGCAAATTCCTCCATGGCTTATGGACTGGATTCCAGAGCAAGGTGGGTATCTCCTTGGGAACCTACAACCTGCGCACATGGATTTCAGATTCTTCTCGCTTGGAAACTTTTGGTCTATTGTTTCCTCCTTGGGTACACCAAAGCAGAATGAAGCTATATTGAACTTAATGGAAGCTAAATGGGACGACATTATTGGGAATATGCCTCTTAAGATTTGTTACCCTGCATTAGAGTACGATGATTGGCGTATCATAACTGGAAGCGACCCAAAGAACACGTGAGTTTCACTTACTCTTCATTTTCTCCTTTCTGCACTCCCTTGGCTTGTGGACAAAATATGTATTTGTTTTGAACTTTTTTGGTGAATCACCCTGAAAACACTTGTTAAACTTTGCAGGCCTTGGTCGTATCACAACAGTGGATCCTGGCCAACGCTTCTTTGGCAGGTACGCAGATATATGTTAGGAATTAGATTAGATATAAAGTATTAACAAACTTCAATATGCATATAATAAAGCAACTTTCTAGACTCCAATGAGACCACAAAAATCAACTGGTCACAATTTCAGAGTTTTCATTGGTAACATCTGAGGATTTCTAGTTTTTAATAGACTTTTGTGTGTATTTTTATAACAGTTCACATTAGCATGTATGAAGATGGGAAGACCAAAGCTAGCTGAGAAAGCTCTTGCATTGGCTGAGAAGAGACTGATGGCGGATCGTTGGCCAGAGTATTACGATACCCGATCAGGAAAATTCATTGGAAAGCAGTCTCGGCTTTACCAGACATGGACAGTCGCCGGATTCTTGACTTCTAAACTCCTTTTAGCAAATCCAGAGATGGCATCGCTGTTGTTCTGGGAAGAAGATTACGAACTCCTGGATATATGCGCATGTGGTCTCAGAAAATCTGACCGGAAGAAATGCTCAAGAGTCGCTGCCAAGACTCAGATTCTTGTTCGATGAGTGCAAAACTTGGTCTCTTTTGCTTCTCTCAACAATCGAACACAATACGCTTTTTAGGCTATAGATACCACAGGAAATTGAAAATTCGCGGAAACTTGTCTGTCACATATATTTATTATTGATATTTGTTTGTCTGTGTATACAAATGATTGCAACAATTTTATATTGTTGCTTCTTCATTGGAAAGCAGTCTCGGCTTTACCAGACATGGACAGTCGCCAGATTCTTGACTTCTAAACTCCTTTTAGCAAATCCAGAGATGGCATCGCTGTTGTTCTGGGAAGAAGATTACGAACTCCAGGATATATGCGCATGTGGTCTCAGAAAATCTGACCGGAAGAAATGCTCAAGAGTCGCTGCCAAGACTCAGATTCTTGTTCGATGAGTGCAAAACTCGGTCTCTTTTGCTTCTCTCAACAATCGAACACAATAAGCTTTTTAGGCTATAGATACCACAGGAAATTGAAAATTCGCGGAAACTTGTCTGTCACATATATTTATTATTGATATTTGTTTGTCTGTGTATACAAATGATTGCAACAGTTTTATATCGTTGCATCTTCATTGGAAAGCAGTCTCGTCTTTACCAGACATGGACAGTTGCCGGATTCTTGACTTCTAAACTCCTTTTAGCAAATCCAGAGATGGCATCGCTGTTGTTCTGGGAAGAAGATTACGAACTCCTGGATATATGCGCATGTGGTCTCAGAAAATCTGACCGGAAGAAATGCTCAAGAGTCGCTGCCAAGACTCAGATTCTTGTTCGATGAGTGCAAAACTCGGTCTCTTTTGCTTCTCTCAACAATCGAACACAATAAGCTTTTTAGGCTATAGATACAACAAGAAATTGAAAATTCGCGGAAACTTGTCCGTCACATATATTTATTATTGATATTTGTTTGTCTGTGTATACAAATGATTACAACAGTTTTATATCCTTGCATCTTCATTGGAAAGCAGTCTCGTCTTTACCAGACATGGACAGTTGCCGGATTCTTGACTTTTAAACTCCTTTTAGCAAATCCAGAGATGGCATCGCTGTTGTTCTGGGAAGAAGATTACGAACTCCTGGATATATGCGCATGTGGTCTCAGAAAATCTGACCGGAAGAAATGCTCAAGAGTCGCTGCCAAGACTCAGATTCTTGTTCGATGAGTGCAAAACTCGGTCTCTTTTGCTTCTCTCAACAATCGAACACAATAAGCTTTTTAGGCTATAGATACCACAGGAAATTGAAAATTCGCGGAAACTTGTCTGTCACATATATTTAGTATTGATATTTGTTTGTCTGTGTATACAAATGATTGCAACAGTTTTATATCGTTGCATCTTCATTGGAAAGCAGTCTCTGCTTTACCAGACATGGACTGTCGCCAGATTCTTGACTTCTAAACTCCTTTTAGCAAATCCAGAGATGGCATCGCTGTTGTTCTGGGAAGAAGATTACGAACTCCAGGATATATGCGCATGTGGTCTCAGAAAATCTGACCGGAAGAAATGCTCAAGAGTCGCTGCCAAGATTCAGATTCTTGTTCGATGAGTGCAAAACTCGGTCTCTTTTGCTTCTCTCAATAATCGAACACAATAAGCTTTTTAGGCTATAGATACAACAAGAAATTGAAAATTCGCGGAAACTTGTCTGTCACATATATTTATTATTGATATTTGTTTGTCTGGGTATACAAATGATTACAACAGTTTTATATCCTTGCATCTTCATTGGAAAGCAGTCTCGGCTTTACCAGACATGGACAGTTGCCGGATTCTTGACTTCTAAACTCCTTCTAGCAAATCCAGAGATGGCATCGCTGTTGTTCTAGGAAGAAGATTACGAACTCCTGGATATATGCGCATGTGGTGTCTGTGTATACAAATGATTACAACACTTTTATATCCTTGCATCTTCATTGGAAAGCAGTCTCGTCTTTACCAGGTTCGATGAGTGCAAAACTCAGTCTCTTTTGCTTCTCTCAACAATCGAACGCAATAAGCTTTTTAGGCTATAGATACAACAAGGAATTGAAAATTCGCGGAAACTTGTCAGTCACATATATTTAGTATTGATATTTGTTTGTCTGGGTATACAAATGATTACAACACTTTTATATCCTTGCATCTTCATTGGAAAGCAGTCTCGTCTTTACCAGGTTCGATGAGTGCAAAACTCAGTCTCTTTTGCTTCTCTCAACAATCGAACGCAATAAGCTTTTTAGGCTATAGATACAACAAGGAATTGAAAATTCGCGGAAACTTGTCAGTCACATATATTTAGTATTGATATTTGTTTGTCTGGGTATACAAATGATTACAACACTTTTATATCCTTGCATCTTCATTGGAAAGCAGTCTCGTCTTTACCAGGTTCGATGAGTGCAAAACTCAGTCTCTTTTGCTTCTCTCAACAATCGAACGCAATAAGCTTTTTAGGCTATAGATACAACAAGGAATTGAAAATTCGCGGAAACTTGTCAGTCACATATATTTAGTATTGATATTTGTTTGTCTGGGTATACAAATGATTACAACACTTTTATATCCTTGCATCTTCATTGGAAAGCAGTCTCGTCTTTACCAGGTTCGATGAGTGCAAAACTCAGTCTCTTTTGCTTCTCTCAACAATCGAACGCAATAAGCTTTTTAGGCTATAGATACAACAAGGAATTGAAAATTCGCGGAAACTTGTCAGTCACATATATTTAGTATTGATATTTGTTTGTCTGGGTATACAAATGATTACAACACTTTTATATCCTTGCATCTTCATTGGAAAGCAGTCTCGTCTTTACCAGGTTCGATGAGTGCAAAACTCAGTCTCTTTTGCTTCTCTCAACAATCGAACGCAATAAGCTTTTTAGGCTATAGATACAACAAGGAATTGAAAATTCGCGGAAACTTGTCAGTCACATATATTTAGTATTGATATTTGTTTGTCTGGGTATACAAATGATTACAACACTTTTATATCCTTGCATCTTCATTGGAAAGCAGTCTCGTCTTTACCAGGTTCGATGAGTGCAAAACTCAGTCTCTTTTGCTTCTCTCAACAATCGAACGCAATAAGCTTTTTAGGCTATAGATACAACAAGGAATTGAAAATTCGCGGAAACTTGTCAGTCACATATATTTAGTATTGATATTTGTTTGTCTGGGTATACAAATGATTACAACACTTTTATATCCTTGCATCTTCATTGGAAAGCAGTCTCGTCTTTACCAGGTTCGATGAGTGCAAAACTCAGTCTCTTTTGCTTCTCTCAACAATCGAACGCAATAAGCTTTTTAGGCTATAGATACAACAAGGAATTGAAAATTCGCGGAAACTTGTCAGTCACATATATTTAGTATTGATATTTGTTTGTCTGGGTATACAAATGATTACAACACTTTTATATCCTTGCATCTTCATTGGAAAGCAGTCTCGTCTTTACCAGGTTCGATGAGTGCAAAACTCAGTCTCTTTTGCTTCTCTCAACAATCGAACGCAATAAGCTTTTTAGGCTATAGATACAACAAGGAATTGAAAATTCGCGGAAACTTGTCAGTCACATATATTTAGTATTGATATTTGTTTGTCTGGGTATACAAATGATTACAACACTTTTATATCCTTGCATCTTCATTGGAAAGCAGTCTCGTCTTTACCAGGTTCGATGAGTGCAAAACTCAGTCTCTTTTGCTTCTCTCAACAATCGAACGCAATAAGCTTTTTAGGCTATAGATACAACAAGGAATTGAAAATTCGCGGAAACTTGTCAGTCACATATATTTAGTATTGATATTTGTTTGTCTGGGTATACAAATGATTACAACACTTTTATATCCTTGCATCTTCATTGGAAAGCAGTCTCGTCTTTACCAGGTTCGATGAGTGCAAAACTCAGTCTCTTTTGCTTCTCTCAACAATCGAACGCAATAAGCTTTTTAGGCTATAGATACAACAAGGAATTGAAAATTCGCGGAAACTTGTCAGTCACATATATTTAGTATTGATATTTGTTTGTCTGGGTATACAAATGATTACAACACTTTTATATCCTTGCATCTTCATTGGAAAGCAGTCTCGTCTTTCCCAGACATGGACAGTCGCCGGATTCTTGACTTCGAAACTCCTTTTAGCAAATCCAGAGATGGCATCGCTGTTGTTCTGGGAAGAAGATTACGAACTCTTGGATATATGCGCATGTGGTCTCAGAAAATCTGACCGGAAGAAATGTTCAAGAGTCGTTGCCAAGACTCAGATTCTTGTTCGATGTGTGCAAAACTCGGTCTCTTTTGCTTCTCTTAACAATCGAATACAATAAACTTTTTATAGGCTATAGATACCACAGGAAATTGAAAATTCGCGAAAACTTATCTGTCACATATATTTATTATTGATATTTGTTTGTCTGTGTATACAAATGATTGCAACAGTTTTATATCGTTGCATCTTCGTGTAGCTGACAAAGTAAGTGTTGCAAACTTAAGCCAGATTTTACCAATTGATCATAATGCTTTAACTTTTGACATTTTTATTTTAATACTTAACCAAAATTCGTAAAAAATTTAACCAAAAACTTGGTAAAATTAAACAAAATTCAATCGAAACTGATTCAAAATCTAGCTGTACTGACCACGCAGTTTCATAGAAATGAAAACTAAAAAAATGACCCAAAATTACCTATCAAAAATATTCTCCTTTACAATACTTAAACCAGAACCTAACTTTCACCTACTCAAACCGAACCGATCTGGTTTAAATTCTCAAATTCGAGTTATCCTAAACTCGAACTAACCCGACCCGGATACCCGAAGACTGCCGAATGCGCCATGCTCAACTCCGAAGGATTACAATTTACAGCTAGTCAACTACGAGCTTTGTCTTTCCGACAATGGTGAAATTACTAAAGAAGGCAGAATTCTCAAACAAACTGTGATCAGACATTGCTGGTGTCTGTAAGCAAGAGAATGAGCATCACGACGAAACTTGCACGCTCCAATGCGTTAAAAACAATCCCAAACTTTGTCAGAAGCTCTCTACGCAACGCCTGCGTCGATTCAAGTCAAAACACAGAGTCCTCTCATCCTTACAGACCCAAGAAGCATCATATTTTAGCAACCAATCTAATCGTTTCATATTTCGAAAAAGGCTTAGTCGAAGAAGCACGCTCACTGTTCGACGAAATGCCTGAGAGAGACGTAGTTGCCTGGACCGCAATGATCACCGGTTACGCTTCTTCCAATTACAACGCTCGCGCTTGGGAGTGTTTCCAAGAGATGATTAGGCGAGGAACAAGTCCGAACGAGTTCACACTCTCTAGCGTTCTGAAGTCTTGTAGAAACATGAAGGTTTTGGCTTATGGTGCTTCTGTTCATGGGGTTGTGGTTAAACTTGGTATGGAAGGTTCTCTGTATGTTGACAATGCTTTAATGAATATGTACGCTACTTGTTCTGTAACAATGGAGTCGGCTTGTTTGATTTTTCGGGATATTAAGGTGAAAAATGATGTTACATGGACTACTCTAATCACCGGGTTTACACATTTGGGTGATGGCATTGGCGGTTTAAAGATGTATAAGCAAATGTTTCTGGTAATTTTTCTACATCTTTGCCTTCAACGAAGTTGTTATGTTTTGAGGTTTTAACATTTTTGGATCTGTTTTGTGTGTTCAGGAGAATGCAGATGTGACGCCTTACTGTATAACGATAGCGGTTAGAGCTTCAGCTTCGATTGATTCTGTTACAACCGGCAAGCAAATTCATGCATCAGTGATTAAACGCGGGTTTCAGTCTAACCTCCCGGTGATGAACTCTATATTGGACTTGTATTGCAGGTGTGGGTATTTACCAGAGGCGAAACGCTATTTCCATGAGATGGTAGATAGAGATCTGATCACATGGAACACTCTTATTTCCGAGCTTGAGAGATCAGACAGCAGTGAAGCTCTGCTCATGTTTCAGCGGTTTGAATCACAAGGCTTTGTGCCTAATTGTTACACTTTCACAAGCTTAGTTGCTGCTTGTGCTAATATAGCAGCGTTGAACTGTGGCCAGCAACTTCATGGAAGGATTTATAGAAGAGGGTTTAACAAGAACGTTGAGTTAGCTAATGCTTTGATTGATATGTATGCTAAATGTGGTGACATACCTGACTCTCAANATGGCATTGGCGGTTTAAAGATGTATAAGCAAATGTTTCTGGTAATTTTTCTACATCTTTGCCTTCAACGAAGTTGTTATGTTTTGAGGTTTTAACATTTTTGGATCTGTTTTGTGTGTTCAGGAGAATGCAGATGTGACGCCTTACTGTATAACGATAGCGGTTAGAGCTTCAGCTTCGATTGATTCTGTTACAACCGGCAAGCAAATTCATGCATCAGTGATTAAACGCGGGTTTCAGTCTAACCTCCCGGTGATGAACTCTATATTGGACTTGTATTGCAGGTGTGGGTATTTACCAGAGGCGAAACGCTATTTCCATGAGATGGTAGATAGAGATCTGATCACATGGAACACTCTTATTTCCGAGCTTGAGAGATCAGACAGCAGTGAAGCTCTGCTCATGTTTCAGCGGTTTGAATCACAAGGCTTTGTGCCTAATTGTTACACTTTCACAAGCTTAGTTGCTGCTTGTGCTAATATAGCAGCGTTGAACTGTGGCCAGCAACTTCATGGAAGGATTTATAGAAGAGGGTTTAACAAGAACGTTGAGTTAGCTAATGCTTTGATTGATATGTATGCTAAATGTGGTGACATACCTGACTCTCAAAGAGTATTTGGAGAAATCATAGAGAGGAGGAATCTTGTGTCTTGGACTTCGATGATGATTGGGTACGGATCACATGGTTATGGAGAACAAGCTGTTGAGCTTTTTGACAAGATGGTTTGTTCAGGTGTTAGACCTGACCGGATTGTGTTCATGGCGGTTTTGAGTGCGTGCCGCCATGTTGGTCTAGTGGAGAAAGGATTGAAGTACTTTAAAGAGATGGTCAGCGAGTATGGTCTTACTCCTGACCGAGATATTTACAACTGTGTAGTGGATTTGCTTGGAAGAGCTGGAAAAATAGGTGAGGCTTATGAATTGGTTGAGAAGATGCCGTTTAGGCCAGATGAATCCACGTGGGGAGCGATTTTGGGGGCTTGTAAAGCTCATAAGCATACGGGATTGATAAGTAGATTAGCTGCAAGAAAAGTTATGGAGTTGAAACCGAGAATGGTGGGGACTTATGTGATGCTTTCGTACATCTATGCAGCAGAAGGGCAGTGGGTTGATTTTGCGAGAGTGAGGAAGATGATGAGGATGATGGGGAACAAAAAAGAAGCCGGTATGAGCTGGATCCAGGTCGAAAACCAGGTTTTTAGCTTTGCTGTGAGTGACAAAATGTGTCCTAATGCGAGTTCTGTGTATTCAGTCTTAGGGCTACTGATAGAAGAGACCAAAGAATCTGGCTATGTTCCTGACTTAGACTCCTTAGTTCATGATCAAGAAGTCGGAACTTAAACATGATATCATAACCTGGTTCTTGATTTCGTCGTGATCGAGTAAAATGGAGAGGATTTGGTATATTAATGCGCTAGTGCTGTTGTTTGTTGTTAAGTTGTCGGTTGGATTGATGCTCAACGGCTTTTTCCGCTTATTCAATGACGCAAGACACAACTAACAAAGATCACGAAAGTTAATATGAATGAC
>NC_025691.1:13115843-13152013 GCF_000633955.1 Camelina sativa
CTTATGTTATGCTTTCGTACATCTATGCAGCAGAAGGGCAGTGGGTTGATTTTGCGAGAGTGAGGAAGATGATGAGGATGATGGGGAACAAAAAAGAAGCCGGTATGAGCTGGATCCAGGTCGAAAACCAGGTTTTTAGCTTTGCTGTGAGTGACAAAATGTGTCCTAATGCGAGTTCTGTGTATTCAGTCTTAGGGCTACTGATAGAAGAGACCAAAGAATCTGGCTATGTTCCTGACTTAGACTCCTTAGTTCATGATCAAGAAGTCGGAACTTAAACATGATATCATAACCTGGTTCTTGATTTCGTCGTGATCGAGTAAAATGGAGAGGATTTGGTATATTAATGCGCTAGTGCTGTTGTTTGTTGTTAAGTTGTCGGTTGGATTGATGCTCAACGGCTTTTTCCGCTTATTCAATGACGCAAGACACAACTAACAAAGATCACGAAAGTTAATATGAATGACGTCAAAGGATTGTTAAAGACCACTGAAACTGACAGTACCTGGACAAGTCTCTTTTAGGTATGGCTCTATGCATACATATGGTATTGGTGACTGTCCTACTTAATAAAGAACAGACATCACCATACCTCGATTTAGATCAGGTAATGGCAAATTTTGGTAGCAGGAAAATCTTAATATGTCTCAGTGGATCAAGTGTTGTTGGCCTATTTACAATACATCTCTTTGTTCTTGTGATTTATGATAGCTTCCAAGAAACTTTTAGAAATCGTTGGCTATGGAGTAACCTCTGAGTTTCCTTCATTAAAAGCACAAGATATTGCTTTCTGCTGAAACGTTAACATCAGAAGCTGTCCACTAGGTTCAGATCTACACAATTAAGAACCTTAACTTTTTTCATAGGTTTTTTTTTTATAATACAGAATCTGCTTTTAGAAAGGATATAAATTTTATAGATATCTTTAGATCCAAATCTGAAATTGTATTATCTTATTGATAAAGGAACTTAAACAGAAAGTAAAACATGATTAGAAGGATAAAATAGAGAGAGACTAAGCATCAGTGACTGCAACAGCTTCTTTGACATTGTTCTTCTCAATTGCAGGCTTCTCAACCTCAGGAACAATAAAAGCAGACACTGGGAAAGTCCTGGACAGACCGGTCGGTGTCTTGAAATTGATCTTCCCTGAACTAATCGGCTCCTCCAAGACAAGCTCATTGAGAGTGACCCAGATAAGAAGCTCCTTGGCCTTAACACCGCTGAGCTTCTTGATCTTTCCGACCTCCACCTGGGCGGTAACCTCAGTGGCGTAAGAGACAAGTTTACTAATAGCTTCAAACTTGTGGGTGATGCTCTTCTTCTGCTTCAACCACACAATACCTGTCTGTCTGTCGTAACCGACCTCTTCAATGTCCTTCAATGGCAATAACCCATTAGGCATAGAGACTTCCTTGAGAAACTCCTTTGTCTTCTCACGGCATAACTCATCTCCTGTGTATTTCTCTGCCCTAGCTCTCACTTCATCTGTAACCAAACCCATCTCTGTGTTTTTTTTTTTCTTTTTTTTTGGTGTTTGCTTTGTTTTGTGTTAAGATCTCTGTCTTCTGGGTTTTTAGTGAGAGATCTTTGCCTTTTAATTTATAGGTGCTGTGGTATGGATTCACCCTTGTATTCTCTATTTAATTACGGATTTTGCCACTGTATGAAATAGAATGACATGTGACTATGAAAAGCTCCTACAAAGGTTTAGGGTTAAAAAGTTATAAGTCAAAGATTAAAAAGCATTGGGATGTTAAAAAAGGTTACACAATTTGAGCAAGAAAAGTAGTTGATCATTGCCTTAAAGTTGTGAGTCTTTGGTTTTTAGAATCCAATCTACAAATATTCAAAACATCACATTGCAATTACTACAAATCACACATTTGTATCAAAAGATCAAAAATCAAGATATCATCCTTTTATTAGCATTTTTTTAGCTCGGTCTATATTTAGAAATATCAATTTATTAGGTGAAAAAATAAAAGATGAATTAAAAATTTGGGTGATGCATGTATATTATACAGTAAAGGTCTTTAATGGTTACAGTTGGGCAGATTTATGGCCTAAATTAAAGTGACTTGGGTGAGGAGACAAACGTTACACAATACTACCAATACGCGTGGACATGTGTGAATCGCATTTTTTACATTTGTAGGTTGGACGGTCACCTCATTTATTCGCATTGTGAGGTTACAACTTGCATATGTGATGAATAAACCAAAAACAAACAAAAGGTACATGAATCACGGTCTCGTATGCAGAGATCTATTCTCTAGCGTCATCACAAGACTTCAAATAAAGTTATAGTTAGGTTAGGTTAATATTTCTAAATATAGACCGAGCTAAAAAACTTGTAACCACTACGTAGATATCTAAATTTTTGTAATGTACATCTAAAAGTAATGGAATATTTTTACCCTAAAAAGGTTTTAAGTATTGAGAAATATATTTATTGTTTTTTTTTTGTCAATCAATATATTTATTGTTTTATTGTTGTCAAATTGTTTAGTAGCACTTTTTTCTAAAAAAATAGAGTGACTAAAAAAAAAGAGATCGTTTAATTTTAGTAGTAAATTATGTGTGTTGACTGTTGACCAAAAGAAAATATAACAACATTAAAGGACAGAATTAGTAGATACATGCTGTATAATACTATTTTTTTTTAACTAGAAATCATAAAATGAAAAGTTTCCTGAAATTTAGATCCTACTGCCAAAAACCTCTTCATATATACATCTATGTATTCAATTAGTATTTAAAAGTTCACAAAGTAAAAAATAAAAAGATATATAGGTTCATGCTTTTATAAATTAATAAGGTAATCTTTTAATTTATTATCTTATATATTTTTTTTACGCAAAAAAAATTATTATCTTATATAATAAAAAGAGTTCACTCAAAAACATTCTATGGGACATTGAGCAATTGACATCTATCCAAATAATTTTTAGTCAAAAATATTGAATGCATAGCATGTTTAATAAATAAAATTAAATTCTAACTTATATGAAATTTTAGTTCTTCTTTTCCTCACTTCAAAATTTTTTTTTGTTAGTCACATATACTCTTTTTTCCAATTATAATATATTTTAATACATTATTTATATTGATTTAATATATTATGACTATTTTATATTCTGCAGTATTTTATCTAATTGGTTAAACTCTTTTAAATAAAATTAAATAATATTATGTCATGTAAAAATAAAGATATATTTATAATTTCTGTAACTTTGTGTTTTTAACTAAAATGAAAGAGACGAAGTAATAAATAACGGTTTATCCAAAAATATGCTATTAGACATTGACACATAGACTTGGATTATACATTGGAGTAATTTGACATGAAAGATTCAGGAATTAATAAAAACATATTAAAACAAAAAAAAAACTATATTTGATGGAATGCTTAGACCAACTCTAGCAGCAAAAACCGTGTAACGTTTCTTTAAAACAAAATATATATATATATATATATATATATATTTTATTAATATTAATCATTAAAAATGATAGCTGTCTACTTGTTTTGAGAAATGTTTCTTGTATAAGCAATTAAATAAAGGTGTTAAAATGGATGAAATCCATGAGTTTACCCTGTTTTGTTTTTTTTTGGTTCAACATCAACTTTTCATTATCCAAAAAGATACAACTAAATCAAAGGCATGTTACATTCACCTCTATAGACTTGGACCAAATCAAATGCAATGGTTGATCAAGTATAACCCTAGAACACTAGACGGATCCAACGTTACCTAACCGAGAACCATTGCATTTTTTAACCACAACGAGATAAATAACACACCACGACTCAGTGTGAAATCCTCTCTTAAACCACATAAATAAACCCTAGGACACGAAAACAACTACCAACCCAGAAAAGTCCAAATCCTATACTGAAGTACAAGTCAAATCCAAGCTATTAGAACCTTATGATCTGCAAGTAGAACATGTCCCAATAGCATCAGCACCTAGAGGCGCAGTATCAGAAAAACTTGGTATCTTCAGCTTTCATTGTTCCAGTCCTAAGCCAAAAACGGACAGAACGTCCGACTGACCCGACCAAGAGATGCAAAGCAAAACTAGCATAAACAGAGGCTTCTCCAAACTAACCACACAACAATCATAATGCTAATCACCGAAAGGTAAGAATTGGAGCACAGATTAGCATAGCTTCACCTCACGGTGCATTGCCGGATTGACCACATCGCTTCTGCTTTATTGCCCCGCTTCTTGGCCGGACTGAGACCAGTAGGTTGACGAAGCTCTCGAGAAACGCCAGCTTTGAGGAAGTCCTCAAATCTCAGCCACCGACGCGCAAGAAAGACTCGCCAATAACCGGTAAAAACAAACCCCGACTCGACCTTTAAACTCCGATCAGTGAGGTCCTTCGGCAGAAGATTAGAGAAGCAGGAGGACGCACCCCAAAAAACCTAGAACTGACACCTTGAAACTCCATGGGTTTACCCTGTTTGTCTATTATTTTAACGGGTATTGGTTAAATTTTCATACCCATATAAATAAATGGGTTTTGATGGGTTTGTCCAATGGGTTAATGAATTAGCCTTGGGCATATTACCTTGAACCCGAAACCCGAACCCAAACCTGACACGAAGTAGAGGGTTCGGGTAGTGTCTAATACCCGATCGGGTTCGGGTTTTACCCGATACCCGAAAGAAAACCCGAAACCCGAACATATATACATACAGTAAAACTTCCATAAATTAATAAGGTCGGGACCATGAAATTTTATTAATTTATAGAGGTTTTAATTTATCGATAAATTAATAATTATTAATATTAATTTATGAAGAGATTTTTAATTTTGAAAACTTTATATTACAAAATAAGATATTTTGTTATCATTCATATTTTTAAAGATTTTCTTAATTTATAATCTTGGTTATCGTAATTGCTAAGTTTAGAGTTTAGGTAAAAATGATAAATGTTAGAAATTTAGAGTTTAGAAGAAATTGCTACTAATATCATTCATGGTAATAATGAAGTCGAAGAAGATATTGCGGTAATTTTATAAGCAATTACATGTTAAAAAAAACAGTTATCGCATTTAGAACTCTCCACAATTTTTGGATGCGGTTTGAGAAGAAAACAATGAAAAATATTAGAGATGAGTTCCAATAAGAATGCAAACAACAATAGAGTCATATTTTACTAGATTTTCTTAGATATATATATATATATATTGATATTATTTGATTATTAATTTATAATATTGATGGGACCATATTTTTACATAGGATTTCCAAAAAAATTATTATCTTATTAATTTATCGAAATGTGTTATTTTTTACACCGGCCCAATTCAGGACCGAAATAATTTATTAATTTATAGCGAGTATTAATTTAAAGAGTATCAATTTATAGAGGTTCTACTGTACATTACATTACGTATATCCCTAAAACTAAAATCCCTAATTTCGATTCTTCCTCTTTTTTTCTAAGAGTCTGTTCGGTTTCTCATCCCCAATTATATAAAATAGAGATCATCCCCAATTAATCAAACTGGAAGAAACATCAAGTCGAGTTGTCGCATCTTCTCCTCCTTCTGAAACTTCACGGAGGAAATCGAAGGTTTGTCTTCTTAGTCTGTTCTTGTTGTTTGTTATTGTTCTGATGGTGAAGTGTTTGTCATTTGGTTTTGTAAATTTTTTAAATGTGGATGTTACAACTTACAAACTTAGTTTCTGTATATTGGTGGTAAGAAGTTCTTACTAAGAACAGAGTCTGTTAGTTTCGGTTTTGATTGATTACAATTTGGTCTTGATTTGTCTATTACGCTTATTCTTTTAGATGGAGAAACTGTTTTCTTGACTGTTATTTAAGCAATTTGGTTTTGATTGATTACAATTTGGTTTTGATTTGTCTTTTAAGATGCATTGCTTGATTTTTGGCCGAGTCGTGCTTGATGATGATTCTTATTGATGATCCGTTTTGGTTTGAATGTGCAGATGGACTCATCATCTCCAATTGTTGATGATGAAGAGAGAGATATACACGAAAAGAAGAGTTTTTAACACCTGAGTCTAACCGAAGGGGGAAAAAGAAACAAACATGCAACAGCGGTTCCGAGTCTGAGCAACCTGAGTCTAAGTCTCCAAAGATTCTCAACCCAAGATCAAATGTGTGGCAACACTTCACAAGATAGAAGGACAACCGTGACAAAGGTAACTGCAACTATTGTGGAAATGAGTTGAGTTGTCCAACAAAATCAGGGACAAAAACTTTGTGGAATCATCTAAAAATCTGCAAGGCATACAAAGCATGGGAAGAATGTCAAAATCCTTGTGAAGGTCAACAAGTTATTAATAGAGATTGGAATTTACAGTCTGGAAAAGTGCTTGAGCATATTTTTAGAAAAGCATTGAATGAAATGGTGGTGATAGGAGAGTTACCATTGTCGTTTGTAGAAGGAATGACACTTAAACACTTTTGCAACAAGGTGATGCTTCTATCTTATTTTGCGACTTGTTTTAATATACATGACTCTAATATACATGATTCTAATTGATTTTTTCTACTTAGGTAAACCTATACAAGCCCCATTCAAGAAGGACAACAGGAAGAGATGTAGTAAAGATGTTTGCTGAGAGGAAAGCTACTCTTAAAAAATGGTTTCTCACTACCAAGCAAAAAGTCTCACTGACAACTGATATATGGATTTTCTCTGTAACCGGTACTGTTTTTCAAAATCAAAATTTCAATATATTCTCATCATTGTTTTTACTCAATTAGTGAAGATGCTTATCAATGTTTTTCTTTATTCACAGGTTCAAGTTATATGGTTATAACTGCACACTACATTGATAAGAATTGGCGTCTAAAGAAGCTAATTATAGGATTCAAGCATGTTGAAGATCACAGAGGTAAAACAATCACCAATACACTGCTGAAATGTCTAGCTGAATGGAGGATAGAAAGGTTGTTTACTATTACTGTTGATAATGCAACAGCTAATACTAGTGCTTTGAGTCAGTTTCAGTCTGCTTTTGCTTTAATTAGTGAAGATTCTCTGGTTCTTGATGGGGACTTTATGCATTTGAGATGTGATGGGCATATCATTAACTTGATAGTGAAGGACGGTATGACTAAAATTGATTCAAGTGTGGCTGCAATCCGCAATGCAATCTTAGATGTTAGAGCGGGTCCAAATCGGAGAAACTCGTTTCAGTTGAGAGTCGATTCTGGTAGATTTTCAAAGGGAAGTTTGCCATTAGATGTCTGCCATAGATGGAATTCGACATTTTTGATGTTGACTAGGGAAATAAAGTTCAAAGGAGCATTTGATAGGATGGAGTTTGAAGATAAGCTGTATAATGATCAATTTTTAGAGACTGAAAATGGAGTGAAAAGGATTGGACCTCCTCAGAAAAATGATTGGCGTAAAGTTGAAAAGTTAGTGAAGTTTCTAAATGTCTTCTATCATGCGACATTGGTTGTATCTGCCTCTACTACTATGATTGCATTTAAGTGTTATGGTGAGATAGTTAACATAGTTGTGAAGCTTCCGTTGCTTTGTAATAATGTTGATAATGAAGTGAAAGTAAATGCAGAGAAGATGTTTGACAAATTCGACAAGTATTGGGATGGCCTGCATAACATCAACAAGATGTTAGTTATTGTCAGTGTCTTCGATCCGAGAAAGAATATGCAATCTGCGAATTTGTGTTTTGAGGAGCTATATGGGGAAGGGAGTTTAAAAGTCAAGACATTGTATGATTCGGTGGTGAATATCGTTCGTGATATGTATAAAGAGTATTCTACAAGATCCAACACAACAGCAAATGAGGAACTTTCTCAGTCTCAGTCCTCAACTCATAATACACAAGAGAGACAAGCAGACCGAGTATTTGACTCGATGGAGGATGAGTTTGATGGCTACAACCCAGTGGACCATAAGTATGATATGCTGCTTAAGAGGATTGGAGTTAGAAACAGAAATGAAATTGATACTTATCTCAGGGAAGAAGTTGAGAATCCTGATTGATGATGGGGATTGAGTATGATGTACTCTCTTGGTGGAAAGTCAATAGTGGCAAGTATCCTATTTATCTCAGATGACTAGAGATTTATTTGCTATGCAGGTGTCTTCAGTTGCTTCTGAAAGTGCTTTTAGCACTAGTGGAAGGGTAATCAACCCATATAGAAGTTGTTTCACACACTATATGGTTGAGATTTTGATATATACAGAACAATGGCTCAAGCAAGACCTCAAGTTTGAAGATACAATGCTTACAAATGCACAGATTCTTGCTGACTTTGAGTTTGAGGATGAGCTTGAAAGAGGTTTGTTTCTTATCTTGTTTAATGCTTACTATCTAAAAAGTTTTTGGTGTTAATATAAACTTATCTCTCAATGATTGTAATTGTTTATTCTCAGAGTTTGAAACTGATTCAGAAGGACCTTAAGTTATTCACATCATAAAAGGGAAGATGCAAAAGAGAAGTGAACCAAAGAATGAAAGAAGTTGTTTTGGAAGATTTCAAGTTGATTTTCTCTTTATTTTCGAATACTTGAACTTCTCAATTGTTTGTAGAATGTTTTGGACGACTTGAATTTCTTATTTCTTTTGCTTTGAATATTTGACATTGAGTTTAAGTGCTTAAATTTCAGGTTAATTGTTTAAACTTGATCGAGTTTTGATCGGGTTTTGGACAATCCGATCGGGTTTTTCGAGTTTCGGGTATACCTGAACAAAACCCGAACCCGAAGGAACCCAATCCGAACCCGACCTGATAGTATATAATACCCGATCGGGTTCTATATGTGTAAACCCGAAAATCCGAAAACCCAAACCAAATCGGTTTTGGGTACCTGAATTCCCACGACTATAATGAATGAAACGAAAGATTAAGAATGAAGACTACAAAGTTAATGAATAAGATTAAATCATCTAATTAAGATTCAAGTGTTTTTTATTTTAAAGTAAGAATAGTTTTTATTTTATACTAAGAATAGCTTTTTATTTTGGTTTTACGGATTTTTGGCTTTAGGATTTAAGGATGCGTTTTTTTATTTTAATATCTAGATATTATTTTATTAAAAACAACTTTGGTTGACTTTATAATACTATTTTATATAAATATGTTATGGATTTAATATTAATTAAATAATTTTGTTTTATTTATATATGATAACCCATATAACTTATTTAGCCATTGGATTTCATATTATTGGGTTTGGATATATAAATTTAATCCATTATAATAAATGGGTCAGGTTGAACTCATCCACAAAAGTTGCAAACCCATGTGGATATGGGTCGGATCATGTTACTCATTCTGACACTCCTACAATTAAAGGAACAATTCTCTTATGTTTTCCTTCTCTTTCATCATTATATTAATTTTTTATTATCAATTTTCTTAATTAGTACTTCCTTTGTCCCTCATAAATTGATGTTTTAGAGAATTTTTCTTGTCTCTAAAAGATTGATGTTCTAAATATTTTTAATACTAAAAAAGTGGAAAAGTAGAAAAGCAGAGAAAATGTCTAGAAAAATAAATCATCATATATGAATGAGATGACCAAAAATAATTAAAAAAAATCATAAAGAAAAAAAGTAAATAATAAATTAATCATATATTCTATTATTTTAATATGTGTGAAAAATCCTAAACATCAAACTATTAGAATCAAACTATTAGAAACAGAGGGAATATTTTCCAGTGAAAATGGCTTTAGAGTATGAGGCCGACAAAACGAAAATCTAGAAAATGTATGGAAATAAGCAAATCATAAATGATACGACCACACCTTTTTAAAAATATTTAATATCTCTACAATATCTGAATAATTAATATATTTTATTTTAGTTTTTTTAATAGTGTATAATGCAAATTTTCTATATATTAATAGATAATCACATTTGAGAAAAGTGTTGCCGCTAGAGAACTCATGATATTTTTTAGTAAAATGCCTTTAAATTTTCTAATTAATTACAGTTCTATGCCATTGTATTTATTTTAAAAACAATTAACTGAATAATAATTAGATATGTCATCATTTCTCACACAAATTTAATAGTAAAGCAAAATTTCACTAAAATTTGCTTACAAATATACTAGTAAAAATTATATTGATTTCTTAAAATTAATATAAATATTGATTTTTTAAAATCAATATAGTAAAATATTCTAAAAAGGCTATAAAAACATATCAATTAGTATAAAGTTAATAAAAATAAAGAATATAACTTATTAAACATATAACTTATTAACATAATCATATAAAAACGAAATGTTATATATTGTATTATCACCATAATAATTTATATAACAAACTTTCAGTAGTTATTAAAATAGATTATAAAAGGAAGTATATTACCCCTGAAATATCTTTTATTCATTAAAAGAAACTTAATTCCCAAAAAAATATATTTATATATATATTCATAAATAAATAAATTGACAACAAATTAGGGGATATCTTGATGTGTGATTATTTATATATATCTAAGTATGTAAACTAATTAATCTCAACATTTAGTATGATTATTTATTAAAAAATAGAAATATTGATAACCGAATAGGAACATACGTTTTAATTGTATATTCATTTATGTGCTATTAAAAATGATATTATGTTTGACACAAACATATATTGGTTCTAAGATAATAATTTTATTTATAATATTTTTTTTTAAATCGATTTATCCCGCACATAGCGTGGATTGTTACCAAGTATACAATATATGTAATAGTGTATTGTATAATGTAAGTACACATGTCAAATGTACAATGTATAATGCAAATACACATGTAATTTTCGAGTAACAGTGTATAATGCAAATACACATGTCAAATGTTCGGATAAAGATATTAATCACATATATTTCATATTGTAAAACAAAAATTGTTCGATATACATCTTCATTTAATTTTTCATTATAAAAAATGTAAGATTTTGGATTGTACAACAACAATCATCAAATAACTCTTATGTATATAACCCGTTTGAAACCATATATATAATAGTTAAGATTACGATTAAAGATAAGAGAAAATTGAAGTTTTAATACATTTTTAAAACTTAATTGGAGAATTAGTATATTCACTATTTACTACTATTTGAATTACTTTTAATCCTCTATTAATCATTTTATTTACAAATATGCCATTAAAATTAAATATATAAATATATATATTTATTAAATTATCTCTTGAATTTAATAACTAAAATACTATTCAATATATATATATATATATATTTTTTAATTTTTTTATAGATACAAAAAAATTTTTGTTTTTTTTTTATAATTTGATATGCATTTTGTGTAATGATTATATTTGATAATGTTAAATATTTTTTATAAGTTTTGTATACACCTTATTAAGTGTACATGTGTCTGTACAAGTGTTTGTACACATTATAATGTGTACATGTGTCTGTACACATTATAATGTGCACAGATATCAAGTGTACAAATGAATAATAATACACAAGTTTAACCCGAACAGTTAATTTAATATATTTATATATATATGTTAATATACATGTTTTTATCCGTACAGCTGATATATAATATATTCAATATGAATGAAATAAAAATATTTATATGAGTAATAAATGTGTACACTAAATATGTTGTACGGATGTCTTTTATGCAGCTACCATTTTATAATTTTACACTCCTACACTATACCCCACTTTCTTTTCTATCTCACATCTCTTCTATTACACAAATAGTAAAAACCTTTTGTTTCTCCAATTATAAATAGTGAATATACTACAATTCCAATTAAGTTTTGAAAATGTACTATTTTACCACCCTAAAGATAATATATAACCATAACCAATGGTTAATAAATCGTAACCGATTCGAATTTTCAATGTCAAACGAGGTGAATAAAAAAGCATATCATAAAACTCAAAAGCTCAAAAACCTGTAAACTGCATTAAAAGTCAAAGAATAACTAATTGACACAAACTAGAGCATCTTGGATATTCAAGCAGTTGTTTAAACTCGCGTTTCTCTCCATAAAACTGATTCAAACGTAGCACAAGCTTCTTCAGTGTTGCTGAGTTCTTCAGAAAGTATCTAACTAGTTTTAGTTCAGTTCCTTTCTTTGTGATCGGGCTTTTGATATCAACAGATTCAAGGGAAGATAACATACAACAAGGTAAGAGTCTGGAGAGTTTTGTAGAATTGAGTTTTATTTGGGTTGGTTTGAGTTTGATTGGTTCGGTTTGATTTGGTTTAGTTTGTTTCGGTTTAAATGCCCACCCCTGAAATGATAAGCTCTAATATTGATAATTTAGATTCGTTTTGTTTCAGTGCTGTAACACGGGTCCTCTCTAGTATAAGAGGAGGCAGAACAACATCATCGTTGTGTTCTTGTAAATGACTATACCAGAATCTAGTACACTACGTAAATAATATAGACCTCCAAGTTAACGATATCCATAAAATATCGCAACTCCGATCACAAAAATCGTTGGATGCAATCCATTTTTTTTCTTTTTTAATCGAAGGCGAAACAAATTTGGCACAAACAACAATTCACAGGAACCCAAAGGCAAGACTTTTGAACAAGAGCATGACCGTAGTAGTACCAGTAAAGCTACAATCTGACATCGAATTCACCAGCGCGTGTCTGAGCACGAAACCCTTTGTACAGACGAGGAGGAAGAGTTTGAAGATCAAGTTTCTCGATTCTTAAACCAGACAGAGCAATACCCATTATCTTAAACCCGAGTTTGAATGTCGGAAACACATGAAGCCGTTCTAACCCCGTTTCCAACGCTAGTGTTCCCGACAAACACGGAGTCTTGTCCTTTGGGATTCTCCCGATCGTCCACGTACATGTCTGCAAAACATAGTCCCTACTCAAAACGGGAAAATTTTCTAAATCCGGAAGCTGAGCTCAAAAGCAAAAGCCTGACACACATATATTACCTTGTTAGAGAGGATGGTTACAGTTCCATGATTTGACGAGAGATCTGCAGATGAAACACAATGAGGAAGCTGGAAACTCAAGGTTATCGACTCAATCGCCTTTCCTGGGTCACTTCTGATTCCCACTAGCACGCTAACTCGACATGTACCCGAATCTGATGTTATTTGAGGTTTGACATATACAGGTGTGTTCTTCAGCTTCTTCACCCTAATCAGAGATGCCTTAGACTGTAGAATACATCTTCAAGATAGTGCAAGAATAACGTTTGGCTGTGAAAGAAAAGCACACAAACCTGTAACTCATGAGCTTGAACTCTCCATCTGGAGGGACAAAGGAGAGAACTTGATGAGATTCCCACGGTCTGAAGCGTACACACGGGTGAAACCTCATGTCTTCGAGGATTGATGGATTTGCAAACGACAATGTCAAATCTGGAAAACCAGTGAGCTGAGAATTCATTTGGACTTCGCCATAAATCTCGCATTTTACTAACTCTCCATCCCTGAATGTTTTTTAAAAGTATATGTTTCGAGTGAGATGAGTCGTATACGTTAAATGAAGTTTTTTTGTGATTCTTTTTAAGAACAAACCTGTTTACAATTGCATCCATTTCTTCAACGAGGTCAACATAAACTTCGTTGCTAGAGTACTTTGGATCTGTCGGTCGCCATGGAACACAGGAGCCAGCTCCACTCGGGAGTGTGTCACTAACATTGGAAGCATTTCCCGTTACAACACTCAACATTTTGCTAACTAGATTCGGTGGAGCTATCATTTCCCTCAAGATGCTTGGTTCTGTTGTGAGAGGGAAACCATTATCGATCATCTCATCCAAAAGCTACAAGTCACAAATATGGGTAACCTTTTCAGTTTAAGGCAATCAGGCCATAGCAAAAATAAACTTTGGCAGACACAAAGAAGCTATTAATCTAACAGTTAAAGCAAACCAACGAAACAAGTTCACAGGAAAAGAAGAACAAATCAACACAGTAACCTCTTTGTTTCAATCACTCAAAAGGTGGAAAATGTTAAAACTGTCTACTATGTACAAAACCAAGAACAGTGAAGCTGGAGAAAGATGAGGAAACTATGATATTGACATAGCAAAACAAGAACAATACAAGCTACAAACTGTAACGATTAACATATATTCTCCAATCTCCAGATCCTATAGAAAGAATCCACAAGTACGAGTTGATTAAACACACCAAGAAACGATGTAACCGCATCCCAAAATGTCTTTCTTCTGGTGTCAGAAACTTTGCACAAATGGTAAATCGAAGTAACAAATGAGCCACATCCAACAAGAGAAACAAGAAAGCACATATGAGCAAGACTACTGACGTGCACTAACTATATATCGTCCACCATAGTTTCACTTAAGAAAAAGAGCCCTCTCATAAATTGCATACTGTTAAAGCAAAGATACCTCATAGACAATGATGAAATTATCCTTAATGAGATCTTCATTTACCCCACCAAGGTAATCAGACAAAACATCAGCAACTCTGCAAAGGAACTAAAACTTCACAAAGTTACAAAAACTTCACAATTTACGCAAACATTGGAATCTACAAAAGAAAGAAGCAAAAGATTCACCTCGATTGCCATCAAAGGTGGCATTTCAACTTGACTACAAGCTAAGAACGTGATACCATCTCGAACGATTTGAAATAGGTAATGTGTTGGTGAAGCAATCACTGGAAGTGACTATCCAAAAACAAAACAAGAACGCATAAGACACACACTAAGACAGTGCAATCAAGAGTTAAAGATGACCCATAAGTTAAAGTCTCCAACTTTGGATTCGAATTTGTAAATGTAATGATAAAAGATTGAAACTTGACAAATCAGACAAATTCAAGAACCAATGAACTAACACAATTATGCCAAAAAATCAAAAAAGAAAGAACTTTAGTATAAAAATACCTTAAAGGAATCGCCTTGGGATAAAGACTGATCCCAGAACCAAGCACATATGGATCGATCAACGCGATGACCTGTAAGCTGCTTCTCCAGCATCACCTCTCTGTGAACACAAAGTCCAAAATTTCAGACTGATCAAATCAAAGTCGATCTGAATCTGGAAGATTCACTTACCCAGAATCGGAGAGGAGAAATATACATTGAAGCATCTCTTCCCACGATGCGTGAATCTGTGATTGCCTTTGTGTTCTCGATTTTGGTTTTTTTATTTGTTCATGTTTAGGATTTAGCTTCGAGCTAGAATACTTTGGTCGAGTCAGAGACTTTGAAATACAATTGAAATGGTAGGCTAATGGGCTCATGTTGGGCTTCTAAAGTCCGTTGTTTTTGTTCGCTTTTTTATTTTACTGTTGAACTTCTGAAACTTTTGTTTCTTTATTCATTCTAGAAACTTTTGTTACTTTTGTTACTTTTGTTTAAATACAACCAAGATCAATATTCAATAACTCTCTTTGTTCATGAGATTTTCTATGAATTTGAAAGTTTATGTGATGCAAATAGATGAATAGCTCTATGATTTTTGAATGCGTTACCGAAATTTCATCATCAGGAGATGATTCCCAAAAAAGAAAGTGACACCAAGTTGATGGAAATAATAAAATCATGTATTTGATCTTAATTTACTTTACCATTTTTTTGTTATACTACCATTGATTATTTCTGTAATTTTATTGATAATCTTGTATACCTAAATTCGCATTAATAAAGTTTTTTAGAGGGAAAAAAAAAAGATCTAGAGTTAATGACTTAATGGATGTAATTTAATCTAAATGTTTATTTCAGACAAAGGATAAGAAAACTAACTATACTGAAATGACTTTTTCGATTCAGTCTCCGTCACAAATTGGAATCAAAGTTATAAGTTGAAATCTAAAGAGTTCTCAACGTTTTCGATACAAATATATATTAATGATTTTTGTACACTTCGAGATTCTTCATGATAAAAATTACTGACCACAGCCACATACATGAGAGTAAGAACAAGCAACTATTTCGTTAATTCTTATAAGAATTTTTTGTATGAAACTAACATCGTATACACTAATAAATATACGTGTTATCAATGATCTGAAAAAAGCATAGATATACATAGATTTAGAATTCTGGATTACGAAATAAAAGAAAAAAGCATTACAGGTTTGAAGTTTCTTGAAGAATTAGAATTCGTCTGTACTTTTCTGTTTAGATTCCGATAGAATATTCTTACAAAAGGACTAGTCAAAAGCGGAATTGAAGCGACCCTACTCCATAAAACTAACATTATCCAATTCAAATGGATTACAAACTAACATTATAGAACGCAAAGGTCGGCCCACTCATAAATTCACAGCTTAACATTACTTATTGAACTAAAGCCTAAAGGTATTAAAACTTCCCATAACGACGAATGCATCGAACGTCTACCTCAACTAAAGCCTACAGGTATTAAAATAAATCTATCTCTAAAATTGAAGAATTTTATAACCGTCCAATAACCAAATCACAAAAAAGTATTGTACTAAATTGGGAAAAGTGTAAAACAATTATCATCTTACAAAAATATTAAAAAGGTATAAAGCTATTTGTGGTGAATCAAAAATGTTATACAAATTTAACATCGTTTTATTCGGTAAAATACAAAAATTATAATTTATTTAGAAAATTAGAAATATAATTTACCATAAATAAAATTCATGATTTTTTCAATATTTCTGAAAGTTTCTCTTTCTTTATTTTTTTTTAATTATTTTCTCAATTTAGATTACATTTGACAATTAAAGTTTAAAATGAAAAAGATAATTTTTGGAGTCGTATATTCACATACTTATTATAGTTATTATTATTTTAATATTGAAAAACTTATTTTGTTTTAGGATTTGTGACACTCCGGTTTCAAAGATTTGCATAGAAGTTTAAAATAATTAATTTGGTCACCTATGTCATTAAAGTACACTTATCTTTCAGTCAAGGGTCGAGAGAGAGTAGCAGCTGATGTGTTCACGTTGTAACAGACATTCCGTAATTGTCTCAATCTAGAGCGTAATTGTAATGGATTAGTCTTTGAGTGACACGTCAGGAATGAAGATACTACTACATGTCTATTCTCATTAAAAGTAAATATACCTAAACTTAAAAGGAATATGAAACATATTTAGTTTTTTTTTCCTAATATCACAAGCAGTTTCAATGTTTACGTAAAAAATTTAGAGAGGCTTAGAACATGTTCCAAAAAAATAGATGCATCACCAAAAGACAAAAAGACATCGGGAGTGACTCAAAGAGCCACTTCTTCCTCTTGGCGTAAACCATGAATGTATTTATGGTTTAGACGTTACAATTTTGTCAGTAATTTGAACAGCTGCAACAATAATAGAGATATTGGTTAATATTGTAAAGAAATTAATGAAAGTTTATCTTTAGGAAAATAATTTTATATATATAAAGAAGATTGGGGTTTTGTTCACTATCAAATGGAAGATAGTTGAATAAAATTATAAAATATTGATTTAGAAAAATACAGACAAAGAGGAAGATAATTGAAAAAATTCATGACTGTTGGTTTTCATATTCTAATATTTAGAAGTTGTCAAAAAGAAAACTGAATGAAATTCTTATTAAAAACCAACTTCTAGAATTATATTCAAGAAATTGAAGAGCTAAAATAAAAGGAAGATGTGTATCTTAATTATATCTATTAAAGAGTTAGCCAAGCTGCAATTCTTGATAAAAGAAAATGTTAGTGTTTCATAGTATTTAGTTGAAAAGTTGAAATATGAATATATCTAAATACTTAAGTTGTTTTTTTGAATAAATCTAAAACTTATTCAACTAAAAAACTTTTTGTTACAAAATATGCGTACTTAGATCAAACTTTCATTTAAAATATATATTTTTGAAGTTTTAGACAAAAATTGTAGAATGTTTAAATCTCTCAAAACAAAGTTGTTCATATTAATAGCAAAACAAAGATAAACTCTACATAAAAAACAAATTAGTAGCAAAAAAATTTTAAAAGCGGTAAGTCATCTCATCTACAAATTTTTAGATGTACACATTTGTTTGAGCTGGAATAGTTTCAGGATAAATGACTTTCCGGGAAGTAACTGTCAGAACTGTGCGAGTAAAGTCAAAATTCAGGAAAAGATCATGTGGTGATTTGTAGGGACGATACTAAGTATTTAACACTTTCCGGACATAGCAAACTAGCCGTCAGATATAGATGAACTCACGGGACTAATGAAATGACGTGAGGCCTATTAAAGAAAGGTGGACTCATAGAATAGGATTAGATATAGAACCCAATAAAACGTGGCGGTTAAAACGTTAGAGGATCTACAAAACTAATTCTTTTTTTTTTTTTCAAATTGTTTGACACAGATCTGTATTAATTAAGAAATAGAAAAGTATTACCAACTTTGGATTGTACTTAAATAGTCGGTTGGTCATTTGTCGGACAAACTACCATAAGGAAGTTTAACATGGAGAAAGAAAACCAAACGGTTAGAGTGGGTCGCACAAGAGATCCTTCATAGAGATTTCTTTTGTTATGTGTGAACGTCTAATTTGTAATATGATGTTCAAAACCTCAGTAAATTCTAAACTTTATTTAGTGAAGTAAATGTTCTAGGACGTACAAGGTTGCGTAAGTGAAAATATCAATTGTGTTTGTCACAGTCAGATAAATACTAAAACCGATCAAAAAATATTTAGATTGTTTCAACTTTCAAGTAATTATTTTTAGTTTTGTTCTTATTTTGATATAGAATACGAATTAACATGGAATACGATTACTATTTTCTGATAACGATTTAACAATTTGATAATATATATTGTCAAACATTTAAATTAAAAAATATATATATTTTCGTAAGTTCGATTTTATTTCTTGACATATATAGTAAGCTAAACTGACAAGAACGAAAAATACTCTAGTGTACATTTTCGTTTAAGGTATAAACACAAACCTCCTTTTCGATATATATTATAACCAAGTTTGGATTACGTTTGACAGAAACAAATTAACACAAAACTTTCATACAAAAGTGACGAAACATAAATCTTTTGAGTCATGCAACTAAAATATTTTTTGATTGTAACGTACACATGTTACCGGAAATGGTCGGTCGGTCATCGGTCAGACAAGAAATTTAAACATAGACTAAACCAGGTAGGTCCGAGAAAGACTATTCTAACGCCACGTGGCGTCGTAAACCGCCAAGTACGTTTTACGTAAATACGTTTCGTTTCACTAGCCAATCAGAAAATTACACAAGGTAACAGTATTGAATTGTTAAAACGACGTCGTAGTACCTGGAGTGGGAACATACTGACAAGTGACCGATCAACCACCACGACGAGATCTTAATTTATAAAACAACCCTTGATGAGTCGAACTGTCTAGATACTGACACGTGTAATCACGTAAACGTGGCAACACCTGGATTAATTCAAACGAAGCTTCGCGCGCGTATCATGAGCCGTTGGATTTTATCTCATTGCTTAATAACCGTTGGATTAAAATCTTTCTCTGGAAACGTTTAGTAGTCGGTCGTATTTAATTATCCAGAAGTTATTAGTGATTAATCTTTAAATTAATTAACCAAAATTTCTATATAAAGCACCATTATGCTTCGACCTACAAACTCATCACACTACTACACACAAACTCAAACAAGAACAAAAACACAAACACGAACACAAAAGTTAGTTTTTTTCTAAAGACAACAAGTTAGAAGATGGCACCTGAGAGCAATACCAAACTCACCGGACCTGTCGTCTCAGCCACCGCTTACGGCGGAGAGAAGAGGGCTTACGTGACATTTCTTGCTGGGAGNCCAACGTGGCATCACCTGGATTAATTCAAACGAAGCTTCGCGCGCGTATCGCAAGCCGTTGGATTTTATCTCATGGTTTAATAGCCGTTGGATTAAAATCTTTCTCTGGAAACGTTTAGTAGTCGGTCGTATTTAATTATCCAGAAGTTATTAGTGATTAATCTTTAAATTAATTAACTTTAATTTCTATATAAAGCACCATTATGCTTACACTTACAAACTCATCACACACTACTACACACAAACTCAAACAAGAACAAAAACACAAACACGAACACAAAAGTTAGTTTTTTTTCTAAAGAGACAACAAGTTAGAAGATGGCACCTGAGAGCAATACCAAACTCACCGGACCTGTCGTCTCAGCCACCGCTAACGCCGGAGAGAAGAGGGCTTACGTGACTTTTCTTGCTGGGAACGGTGACTACGTGAAAGGAGTGGTGGGGCTTGCTAAGGGGTTAAGGAAAGCTGAGAGCAAGTATCCACTCGTGGTGGCGGTTTTGCCCGACGTACCGGAGGATCACCGGAAACAGCTTGTTGATCAAGGCTGTGTTGTTAAGGAGATAGAGCCGGTTTACCCGCCGGAGAATCAAACCGAGTTTGCTATGGCTTACTACGTTATCAACTACTCTAAGCTTCGTATCTGGAAGGTATGCATATATAAATACATATTTTTATTTTTGAAAAGTTTTCACAATATAAAATCTATTTATTTTTTATTCTCATCCGAAAAAGTTACTAGTTATATATATATTACCATTAAAATACACATTTTTTCTAAAACATTTTTTTTTTGTCTAAAACTATGCGTGAAAATGATTGATAAATTCAGAAATATTTGTCAACTTTTGTTATCTTTTTAGTATGTTTCCCTATATTCTTGGGCCAAAATTTTGATTTGTCTTTTAGTTTAATTTCTTTTGTACTATATGATTGCAGTTTGTGGAGTACAACAAGATGATATACTTGGATGGAGACATACAAGTGTTCGACAACATAGATCATTTGTTTGATCTCCCCGATGGCCAATTCTACGCAGTCATGGACTGTTTCTGTGAAAAGACATGGAGCCACTCCCCACAATACAAGATCGGTTATTGCCAACAGTGTCCAGAGAAGGTGACTTGGCCAGAGGCCAAGCTTGGTCCTAAGCCGCCTTTGTATTTCAACGCCGGTATGTTCGTTTACGAGCCTAGCCTCCCCACTTATCATAACCTCTTGGATACTGTCAAAGTCGTGCCTCCCACTCTTTTTGCTGAACAGGTAAATAGTAGAGATAATAATACTTTTACGTAGAAATTTATTTTCAATTATTTTTGATATTACAATCGAAACGTATTATAATAACTTGATTTGTATTTTGTAACAGGATTTTTTGAATATGTACTTTAAGGACATATACAAGCCAATACCATCAGCTTACAACTTGGTCTTGGCCATGCTCTGGAGACATCCAGAGAATATAGAGCTTGACCAAGTCAAAGTTGTTCACTACTGTGCTGCTGGTGCTAAGCCTTGGAGGTATATTTTGGGCATATATTATTAGATAGTCATTGAATAGTAACTAGTAAAGTTAATAAATTACATATTTTCGTATCAGATTTACTGGAGAAGAAGAGAACATGAACAGAGCAGATATCAAGATGCTGGTCAAGAAATGGTGGGACATTTACAACGACGAGTCTCTTGATTACAAGAACATTATCGGAGACGGCCACAAGAAGCAAGAGACACTTCAGCAGTTCGTCGAAGCTTTGTCCCAAGCCGGTGTGCTTCAGTCCGTCAAAGCTCCATCAGCAGCTTAAAAGCCATAGGATCATCAAGCTTGTTGCTGCGCTTCTTATGACTAAATATTGCTTTGGTTTGAAAACTTGTTTATAGGAATGAATATGTAGCTATATTATATGAGATTGTGTTACTATATTGTTTTTATTGGTTTTGGAGGCATTTTTATATCTCTAAATCAGTTTTTGCTAAAGTAACAATGCGTCCTGCTATATTGTAAAGTATACTTAATATACATGAGAATACAATGTTTTAATTTTCTCCTTTCTTGTTTCTTTATAGTAGTCACCTCAAACTCAAATTCTTGCTTGATAATATTTAAATGAAATGTTGACAATAACGAAATAACTTGGTTAAAATAACATGCATGGAAGTGTTGACTATTTATTTTTAAAGTTTGACTAAATATTCATGTGCGGTATATTATGGGGTAATTTTTAAATAAAAATAAAATATTATTTTTTAGATTAACTATATTAATAATTAATATTTTTTATATGTACAATTTTACAAATATAAATATATATTATTTAGTATATAAAGTATTCTGTTTGAGGTTTATTATTTTATATTACAAAAACTATAACATACAATTAAATAAATAGTGATTTATAGAATTAATTCATATTGTTTTATAAAATTAAAAATTTAATATAATAAAATTAATTATAAATTAAATATTTAATGTTAAAGGGAATGTTTCTTATTGTTTTAAAAATTTTATTCAGGTGAAAAATTTTGTTTTCCAAAATCAAAATTTAATATTAATTAATTAAATAAAAAATAAATTAATAATTAATGTCATTGGCATGATTGTAAATAAGTTATAACTTCAGGATTTATTTGCTAAATGTTGCCAAAAATGTATATATAGATGATTATTAGTGCTACCAGGCAGGGCCGGCCCAGTGAAATTTGTGGCCCAATACAAAACAATTACTTTTTAATGGATTTTATAGATAAAAAATAAAACTGAAATTAAATCTTAAAATTTCGGAAAATGAGGTCTATTTTTGCAATAAAAAAGTAGATAAATTTAAAACTTGAGGCCAAATCTATAACTTTCATAAAATTAATGCCTATTTTTGCAATAAAAATATTTTTTGAGGCCTATTTTTGTTACTAAAAATCTCAGAAAATATGGAGGCCCAACACCCATGTATCATAAGAATGGGTGAAGGGTCGGGCCTGCCACCAGGCCAACTTGATCAGGTGAAACTGCCTTGTGCCTTGCGAGATTAGAAAAAAAAATAAAGTTCGTATAAATTTTGATGATTCAGAGGCTAAGACCGTCTCCACTCCAGCAACTCTTTTAAGTTGCTCAAATATTAATTAATTATATAATTAATACTAAACTAATTAAAGCAACTCACTTAGAACTTAAACAAAATCATCCTTCCACTAAAGAATCCAAAGAAGGTTGCTCAAACATTTAAAGAATATTTTTTAGTTATTGTTTATTAATTATCAAATTTTAATAATCAAAAATTACAAAACCATTATTTAAATTAAATACATAAAAAAAAGCAAAAAGCTTGATTAATCAAAAACTGGCTTCAACAAGAACACAACATAAAAAAAAGATGAAATATTTCAAAGTGGACATGTGACCTCAAGATTCCTAAAAAAAATAATATTTCGCATGAATCCTCAGAATGAGAACTTTTACATCATGAACTTTTATTTTTTTTAAAATGATACTATCCGCAATATTACTTCTCCCATTTATTCAAAGTTGATGACATTATTTAATTTAGTTACCAGAAAGATATGAAAATAATTAAAAAAAAACATGTAACACATTATATCAAAATAAAATAAATACAAAGAAAGAATTCACGAAAGATAGTATCATGAACACACTAATTATTGAAAAACTTAAGAAAAAAATGGAAACGATGCAAGTCAAACACTAGTCATGGTGTGAATCAAAAGTTTTCTAAAAAGGGCTCATTAGGCAAATGTTGAGAATTAGGACGAGAAAAGTTCCCCAGTAGGGCAACGTTGACGTACTCATTAGGAAAATGTGCAGGGAGTCCCGGAATCAACAATCCGACAAGCCTAAAACATGTCAATAACCATCCTTCCCTGTATTCTCTACCTTGCCAACATGACATGATGAAACTCCTTATTAACTCCCACAATGCGTTCATTATCTTCGGTATAACGAAGAAGATGTTGAAGTAGTTTTTGTTTGGCTCCTCTTCCTCCACCTGAATATTATATCAAATATGTATATATCATTATGGGATTGTGTGGAAACAAGAAAAAAATTCTCGTTTTCCATATCTGGACATATTTCTATGTATAAATAATTTTACTATGTTAAAAAGATATATATATATATATATATATATATATATATATCTTGATATCAACGGGATAAAACTTATTTAAAAGTAAGAAATATTGAAACTTCTAATTCTCTATAGAATCTACTAGCTAGTTTTTTTCATTAATATTGCTTCCTATCTCTCACATGAAATTTTGTAAAGTCTTCTCATGTGGGAAGGGACAAAAACTTTTTCAAACCCTAATCATGAGTGACTAATTTAAAGAAACAAAAGCATATGTTGTTATTTATAACCAACCTTTCCTTTGTAGAAACTGTTACAGTAGAGGCAGTCCCCAAAATGTTTGAATAATAGTGTCTTGTCATCGAAAGGCAACCTAGGAACCATATCGTTGCAATAGACATATCTTTTGTACTTCACGCGAAATTCTCTTAACTTTTCTTTCATATAATTTCCGAAATCCGCATTTCCTACGCGTGGTTGCCCAAATGTGTAAACTCCTTCGAGCCTCTCCAATATTTCCGTCTCATCATGCATCATTAACACAGCTGTGAATAGGATTGCTAGGGCTCCACCTAGACTATGTCCAGTCAGAATAAATTTGGATGTTGGGTTTTGGTTGAAAACCTCTTTCATGTGACTCAAAATTCTGTAGTATGCAAGTTGACTTGTTTCATTTTGAGTTTCGTGAGAGTTTATTCCTTCATGCCATCCTTCTTTCGGAAGGCCTAAAGCTTTCATGAATCCGCCGTGGATCTTTCCCACATTCATAATCTCGTACCTATTTTGAATTTTGCAATAGTTTTATCAAGAGAGAAGCTAATAATATTGAACATAAACCCCTAAATCTAGTTATATACACAAATATATTATTATGTAGATTCGTGGGGATAGAAAGTTACAACAAGAGAAAAGAAAATTACCAAGAGAGATCCAAGTCTGTACACCAATCATCGGCGTTGAAAGGATCAGTGCCTCTGAAACTGATGACGATAAGGTTTGGATTTTGTTTTGTGTCCCTTATAACAATCACTTCTGTTGACCTCGTTTGTATGTAATCTGAGAAACCAAATTAATTATATCGGTTTTAAAATTGTAAAAATTGTAAATTTCAAAAAAAAATATATTTATAATCAATTTTTATAACGTATTAATAATGTGTGCGAAAAATCTAGAGTTTAAAATTAATAAAGAATTAATGTTCCATTATAAAGAAATTAAAATCATACAATAAAAATTAAAATTAAAATTATTTTAAATATATGGTTGGATAAATCTCTGAAATTTTTGAAAATCGAATTTGTGAGCCCAAACACGTGAAAGAACATAACTATATATATAACATTTCTTAGGTCATGATATTTGACTAGTAAGAAAAACTAAAACGGTGCATGTTTTCACGAGGTATCAGCATTTTCGGTCCAATACACTTAATTTTTTCATTTTACTTACTGTCTATAAGAAAAGGGAAGCAGTCTCACCATTTCGGCAGGTGTAGAAACCCAATAAGTCCATCTTTGCCAGAACATAATAAAAAAATGATATTAATCATTTATTAATTATAAAATTAATGAGAACATGCATGATCATGGAAAAAGATAACAGCCTGTATAATACTGCATTGGTACCGTATGTTAAGTCTTTTTTTTTTCTTTTTTTTAATCTTAAAAGGAAAAACTAAACGTACTATAGAAATCGTTTTTTTTTTATTGTTTAGAGACTGATGAGAGAGTTGGAAGAAAAAAAAAGTAGTTAATTAAGAAAAATGGAAAAGAGTTAGTCAATAAAACCTGCCAATGGTCTTGAAGAACGGATCTGATACAGTTTTCGTTTTCGTAAGACAGCTTAGAAGCCATAATTGACAAGAGTGGTTTGTATCTTTCATCCCCTATCTCTATGCTCCGGCCTAAACCTAAGTCTACTCTTTGGTCTAGGTTTCCGTTTATCGATGCAAATGTGGCTGATGTTTTTTCCGGCCACATAAACCTTCCTGAAAAGTTACAAAAGTAATATAAATGCGAAACTTAGGGTATATGACCGACGATATGATATTTATTTGACAGATCATGTACACAAGTTTACACAAATTATATATATAATAATGCAAGATAGTTACAGAAAATATGGTTGTGTTTACGTATTAAGTAGTAAGAAACCAATATGAATTCAATAGTATTCAACTTAAATTTGTATTTCATTTTTAGTGAAATTTCTAACCAAACTTGTACCAGTAAGTTTTAAACAAGAAAGTCAAAAGATAATCTAACCTTGGACAAGATTTAGGAATATCTTGAAGAAGCCACCATTGGAAGAAGGAAGGTTGAGCCAAAAGCCAAGAGCGAATCCGAAGAAGGAGAGAGGTTTCCTGAGGATAATCATGAGTTTCTGAACAACGATGGCTACAAAGATGATCCATCGTCCCCTGAATCGGCAAAGATCATTATGAATGTTCTCTACCGAAGTATCAACGAACTTTCTATTTTCGAGATCCGAGTAGAAGAGAAGATATATCAGATCCATGACGGTGGCTTCTCTTGGATCAAGAACAAAATAGTTTTCAGGTTGAACCATTTTGTTGTTGTTAGTAGTTTGGTTGTCAACGTTAATTGAGCTTTGAAACGTGAAAGATTTGTTTTGCAAGCTAAGTCACGATTAGCTTTGTGTAGTTATAATGGTTTTTTTTTTGGGTATATATAATTCTGTATTTCTAAGGTTCCATTCATATATTTAATACCACGAGTCCATGCTTGGATTGTTTATTCCCACATCAAGACTTGAGGATCGATGATTTTTTTTTATACCATGGATCAATATTCGTCTTAAACGTGAACGTGACTCGCCGTCACTAAAAATTATAACGACGGAAACCCTCATTAGTAAACTACACTTATCTGCTGTGTACGTACTACGCTGTAAGATGTTATCACACCAACATGCAAGTTTACCTCTTAGTTAAATTGGGTAGAATCCTATACAACCACGTATGGAAAGCTAGTCTAGGAGATCTTCTATCATGATAATAGAGGCTTTGATGGTTTGTAGGATGGTCTTTGGCTTAGCAATAACAATAATTCTTTTAGTATCACAAATTGTTGTTCCATCGGAACAAGGCATTACTAGTATTCCATTTGCAGCCACATAATTATGTATTCAATAATGTCCTTACACATAAATATATTGCATAAATTAATATAAATAAAAATATTCTTGATAGAAACATCTTAACGATTCTGATCAATAGGAAAAAAAAAAAAAAAAATCGTACCACTTGGGCCTCTCTAGCTACTTGGAAATGACATACTCACTGCGAGAAGCAACTATTCCAGCTTATAAAATAGATCTATTTTCTTAAGATAAGAAATTAAAAGCATTTATCCAACCAATGTCAATGTGTGCACCTCCCTTTCATTTTTCTCCATTCATAGTATTTTTATATAATAAGAGATATGTACAACTCTACGAAGTCAATCCGAACAATTTACATAACGTTTTTTTATACCCAAAAATATAACATGCATTTTATTATGATTTGATACAACATATACAATTTTAAAATTGATGAAATTTAACTACTATCACGAAATATATAAAATGTTTTATCTAAAAATTTGTAATTTAATAATATTGAAATAGTTAGTATTAGTAGTTTCTTATTCTAGTTAATTTGTGTATCTAAAATTAAAAGAAAAATAATTAAGTGGCCCATGAGAGTATTTCCATCCCACATCCCGTGGGATGTCTTTTATTTTTTAGTAACTAGATATTCTATTTTTATATAACAAAATGTAATTTATTTTATAGATTAACTATATATATAACTAATATTTAATTTGTATTTTTTTTAAAATCTACAACCTTACAAATATAGATATATTAATTAGTATATAAATTAGAAAGTATTTTGTTAATAGTATAGAATTTCTACGTGTACTAAAACTAGGAATGTTATATCGACCGCTAATAATTAACTATGTATGTTTTGTTCATATGTTTATAGAAAAGTAGATGTTATATTCATAAAATATAAACAAACTAATAAACTAATTGACCCGTGGTTCAACCGGTTCGACTAATTAACCCAACAACCCGAAAGACTTCTGGTTCACCTTCCGGTCCGGTTTTAAAAACATTGTTGTTTATTAAGAAAATATTGTTTTATAAAATTGGAAACTTAATATTAATTAAATTAGGATATTTTATTGAGTGGTTTCTATTGTTTTGGAAATTTTATTAGTATAAGAAATCTTGTTTCCAAAAATCAAAACTTAATATTAATTAATTAAATAAAAACAAATTAAAAATTTATGCTAATGGTATAATTGTAAATAGATTCCAAGTCCATAATTTATTTACTAAATGACTAAAAAAGAATGTATATATAGATACAATAAAAAAAAAAAGTTTTAGTCTTAAATTCTATATATTTCGGAGACACAGGTGTACCAGACGTGTCACTAATTTATTGGTTACCTTTTTTTTTCCTCTCTTTTCTTCCTTTGCTTCTCTCTCTGTCGATACAATCTAACCGATGAAACAATGATCTCGCCTCGCCGTCTTCTTCTTCGATCCAAGTCCTCACAGCTGCCAAATTAGAAAAGGTATTCGCAAATGCTTATCTCCCCCTTTCAATTTTGTTCGTTTAGTTTAGTTTTTAAGGTTTCAAATTAGAGCCTTTGATTTTGGGTGGAATCAAGTTTCAATTTTGATTTTAGTGTTTTGAATTGTGATATCTGATCTCTTTCTGTGTTTTTTCCTTCTTATCTCTCTATTTCATAGCCATAGTATAAGGAGATATAGATACTAGACTTTGGTTAAAATTGAGACTGTTTAATGTGTGTTCAATATTGTTGTATCTGGGTTTTGGTTCATTGATGATTGCTATACAGTCAATGATTCTGCGTATGTTTCTTGTCATATGAGAATTGTACCAATCTCAATGTTGCTTGCGGAAGTGCATTGCCTTCCCTACGAGGCTCACCACATTTAGCAATTAGCAGATGTTGTGTTTGATTTCTAAGTGTAGTTTTGTCAATCCCGTTGGTTGAGTCTCTCTTACTAGAACTGGTTTTGCTTTTCATTGTTCAGTATCGTTAGTATTTGCAACTTTGATTTCAATTTGATCTACTTCCTTGATGAAATTTCCGGTGACATCACAAGTGCTACACCATTATAAACAGATACTCACCTGGTACATGTTTATACTGCAGTGGGATAGGTATTACAGAGGCTCTGCGTCTTCAGATGGAAGTACAGAAGCAGCTCCATGAGCAACTAGAGGTATGTTATAGTAAAGGCCTTACCAGCTTTTCGGATGGTACTTCTCCTGAGTAAAAATGTGAAACCTGGTTCTATATATTCTGAGTTTGGATAAAAAGAGTTTGTTCTTCTCCTGTGCCTGCAGATTCAAAGAAACCTGCAACTCCGGATAGAAAGCAAATACGTTCATAACTTACAAAGATCCTTTTCACCTTCCTACGGCAGAAAGCAAATAATGATTCGCCATAAAAACAAAGTCAGAGTTGGGTTGCTTTAGTAATGTCTTTGGTGTTTCAAGATGGAGAAAAGCTTCGAAGTGGTAAGAAACTTGATTTACTTGCCTTACACGTACGGTTATGATTTGTTTTGTTTTTTTGTTCGAGTTTTTGATAAGTTTTGTGATATCGTATCCTCTGTAACTAACTCTTTATTGATAACCCAAACACTAACACACCATAGACGAAGGCAAGCACATCACAAGCTCTTCACCTTACAAAGATCAGAGACGAGAGCACATCACTCTGGCACTAACCATCAGAGAGCACATCACTCTCTCACTAGCACATCGCTAACATTCAACAACAATAAGCATAATCAAGGAGATGAGCTGCCAAGGCTCTTTTAAACTCATTCTGCAACGGCAAAGCCTCTCTTTCTTTCTGTGTCTTTCCTTCACTCTTTGCTCTGTTCCACGTCATCAGCTTGTTTCTTCTTATTTTAAGTAGTACGATGATGAATCGTATCAGTTTTCAATTTATCTCTCTTGTTTGCAGCAAAAAACATATTCATAATCTGATATGTTCTGTCAAATTACATCGGAAGATAAGAGAGTGTATGGTCAGACAATCTCGCTCAGATATAGCTCAGCTCCTTCATAATGGCCGTCTCTCAGAAGCTCTTCCCCCAAAGGTATCTGAAGTTAATCTCAATCACCATGTTACTTCTGCTTGATCAGTTTATTTATAAATTTGCAGAGAGCAACTGAAGCTGAGATTTTGGATAAATTCGGAAACAGAGGTGTGTAAATTCCCACTTTTATGTTAATACCCGCTTGTTGTATTATCACTAAGAACCTGTTGTTTTGTATGCTTTCTTGCTATGTGTTCGGAAACAGAGGTGTTTTGTATCACTGTTCTCCAGAAACAGAGTTCTTTTAGCTTTGTGTTGTGTATATCACTTGGTATGTCATATTCTGCATATTCAGTTTTCTCTGCAATTTCAAGAACTCGATCCTGTATTTTTAGATTGTGTTTTTGAGAGGTTTAAGAGTTTTGTTTTTACATTGTACAAAGCTTAGTTAAAACAGTCTTGATTTGCCTCTTCTCCTTTACCAGTGTCCAGTTTTGCTTCTGCAGCTCAGGTGAAGTCAACACCCTTTGATGTCACGGCAATGCTATGACCAGGACCTGCAAGTGCTTGTGATTTCTCCCGCCTGCAACCAAACTCACCAGCTAGCAAGAAGTTTAAAACAAGCTTCCACGAGCCTCCACACCTCCTTTTGATATCTTGGCGTTCTTCATCTCTCATACATTTAAAGATTACCCTCTTTTGGCAAATGTCGAGAGCTGCATCTCCTGTGATTATTGTTGTGTGTCCTCTTTATATTTTCCTAACTATTAAGTGTGCATGTTAGACTTTAAATACATTTTTAATTAAAAAAAAATTAGACACCCAAAGATGACTAATGGAAGAACAAAAATTAAAAACAAGAATGTGAAGAGATTAATATTATTTTTAATATTATTAAAAAATAGAGACTCTTATTTGAGGATGTGCAATGGTCATGCTCTAAGGAAGTTTAACATGGAGAAAGAAGACCAAACGGTTAGAGTGGGTCACACAAGAGATCCTTCATAGAGATTTATTTTGCTATATGTGAACGTCTAATTTGTAATATGATGTTCAAAACCTTAGTAAATTCTAAACTTTATTTAGTGAAGTAAATGTTTGCGTAAGTGTTGATGTTGATATCAGTCACAATTAAAGATTTATAGTTCCGTAAGAAGAATCTCTCTTTATAACTCGGTGCCGGGGCACAATAATTCGGACTACAACGGTAGACAATATGAATTTATACGAGTAAAGGAAAAGAGGGAAGACAAGCTTGGAGCTCGTCGACTTGTGCTTTGGACAATATATTAGCTAATCACTCGTAGTTTTCGTAGCGCTTAGCTCCTTTTTTCCGCAGATCCTTTTCTCGAACGTCGTACGTCCACATTTATAAGAAATCGTGTCGGTTCGTCACTTAAAAGGACCGAAATACCCCTCCTTCCTTTTAACTGATCATCTCGGCCTTGGGACATTCCTTCTGGATTGGGCCTTGTGTAGGGAGGGGAATCCAACCCTAACAGTATTCCCCCCACCCTCAGTTCGTAGTTGCTTAGGCGGAGAACTTTGTGCGTTGCTTTTGTGACGAGCTTAGTTGTCCCGCAGTCCTCTCGTCTAAAGTTCGAACCAGACAAAGATCGGGAATCCGAAAAGTTTTCTGGGGACAAAGATCTGGAAAGTGGAAGGTCGCGAGTGGGTTTTCCCATTCTCCGAGATAACCTGTCCAATCACGCGTGTGAGACTTGCTGGCGCGTGCAGTTCGGAACCCCAAACGTCGCTTCTCGCCTCACATCCGCAATTATGATTGCAAAACCCCATCTTTCGCCTATAAATACTTCTTTTCTCTTGACGATTTCACATTTCTGCTCCTCCTCCGCTGTAAGGTACGACTCCCCTCCTCTTCTTTGTCTTCTCATTTTTATTTCTTATTCTTTGTGCCTTCTTCCAAATCCATATCGGTGGATCCTTCCGCCGCGAGCCACCTCCGAGAAGTTACCCCTTTCGACTCCAGAGATTCGGGCAGATCCACCTGTCGCAGGGTTCGATCCCCTTCCCGGGGCGATCTTCTTCTGACTCTACAAGTTCTGACATGACTAAGCTCGCCGTTCTTCAGCGCCACCTGTTTTCTGGTTCAGCGGCTCCCAGCTCGTCCGCTCTTCCTTGTAAGGTGCCTTTTTTGGTCGACGAGCCTTCTATCGACGAGGGATTTTCTCTGTGTTCGGACGAGGTTCCTCCCGTGAGTTCGAACATGTTTTCTTTCGTTCGCTGCTCCACACTAAAGCTTGAGGCGGCTATCAAGGCCGTTCAACTTGGAAAGTTGAACACTCGGCGGAACATTCGAATCCCGTCTTCAAATCAGCGACCCTGGGATGCTCCCCTGGTTTCATTTGCCTTTCAGAGAAATTCTTTACCGAGTGCGGACTCACTTTTCCTCTCCCCGCCTTTCTGATGACGTACTTCGTCAGGCGCAAGGCGGCTATTTTGCAGTTTTCCCCTGCGACTTTCCACAATGCGGTGGGCCTTTCCATTATAGCCGAGCCGGCAGACGTCAAGCTTACCTGCGACCACCTCGAGGAGTTGATGACTCTTAACCCGACGAACCGATTAAAGACTCCCGGAATTTACTACTTAGCCTCGGCGAAAAAGACGACCCTTGTCAAAGGTGCTAAGGGCAAACCCTAAAGAAATTAGTATTATTTTAAATTTTATTAAAAGATAGAAACACTCATTTGAGTATATGCAGTGGCCATGCTCTGAGTCAATTTATCCACGATTTTATGTTTGTCCGAATATCATGTTAAAATAATGGCTCCCTAAATTTGGCCTTTAGTTTGTTCTTCTAATCCATTTTATGTTGTAAGGCTTTTCATTCAGCCCATGCTTATTATGTTTTTCATAATAAATTTGTTATCTTGCGAAACAAAAGAACAAAAATTAGAGAAACTCGATCGAATTTTTTTCAATCAAACAATTGAAGAAGAAGATTCCAATTCATCAAATTCTTCTACGATTATACACTTTTTTTAGCTGAATTGTGGATAGAGATAAGTCAATTAATGAATAAGATTTGTACTTTTATCTGTTTTGTAATTTGAAGATTCGTTCTTAATTAGTATCAATCATTTTATGTTTCAACAGCTCTTAGACGAGGTTATTCAATTGGACCAATCTTCTATGGGTAATGACTTTCAATACATACAATTTTTGGTTTCAATCTAATTTTATAAACGAACACCAATTTGTGTTCCTAAATTTTAATTTCAATCGTTTGTTGCATAAACTAAAAAACATGATATTTGCATAGAATCGATGTATCCTTGTACGTTCCTATATCAGTTTGTTTCTGGAACAGAGAAACCTTTTCCTGAAAATTATTAAAGAGAGAGTGTTGTCTTTTGGGATAACCTTAATTAGGGAAGAAAAATTTGACGATATATAGGGTTTTCTTTTGGGAGAACATTAGGAAATGTAGAGCAGCTTATTATTTATCTTGTTTGAGTTTTTTTTTTTTTTTCTACTTTTGTGATTTGCAATGTTATGAGTTCGTTCAGTTTTTTTTCTTTGGTGACTTTACCAACAAGAAAATATAATTTTTCTATGAAACGATTATGGACTTCCTCTTATACATATTTAGTTATTTTTCTTTATTTATTTATTCCTTTTTTTTGGACACTCATATTTAGTTATTTTTTATGTTCCTAATTTACGCGTCCATTTAGATGTCTTAGAGTATCAATACTAGCAGTTACTCACAAGATACTAATATATTAATAACTAAAAATTAATAAAAAAGTAGGAAAGAGAGTTAGAATCGATTCTCGTTTGACCAAAAAATCTAGCTGAGCAACTCACATGACACTTGGTTTTATATTATTGGTCAAATTTTTATTTTATAATTTATTTACTTGTTCAATAAATCATTTTTTCAAAAATATTAAAATAATATTTATGAAGTACTCACCGGTAATGATGATCTTACGAGTTATGATGGGTTTCAATAAGAAAAAAAAAAGAATACTGAGATTACTGATTTACTCAAAGATCTGGTTCTTTAAAATTTGTTTTACTGCAAACTACTCATACTTTCCAACCCAAAAGAAAAAAGAAATGTTGTTCAAAAAAACAAAATAGAAAATCGTACTTTTCTGACCAAAAAAGAAAAACACAGAAGAAAATTGTACTAAATGGTACATTTATTTACAAGGGAATAAGTAAATCTTATTTTGATGCAACTACTCATACATTCTAAAATAATGTTTTACAAAGTAATATGTGTGCAAACTAGATGGTAGTTTATCAAACTGCACTTACAATATAGATTTCTAGTATTTATTTTTTTTTTCACTACAGTTATCTATCTAAATAAATACCACAATATGGCTAGTGAAAATTGATACAGTATACACATCTTATCTTTTTAATATGGGGGTGTCAGTGTCAGGAGTTGGATTTTGATGAAGTTACTTGGTTTTAAGAGCTGAGAGATTTATTAATCTTTTATAGAGTTTTAGGATTCAGAAATCTATGAAAGAATTCTATTATAATGAAGACCGTAAGAGTCCATCGTATTTTGAGAGTTGTGTTTTATTGATAAGAATCCTTATACCAATCTTTAACAACAACAGAAAAATATATACTTATACCAATGACACTAGCGCATCTACCTCTTGGCTCTCCTCCAATAAACTCTCTAATCATATATTATCTTCATAAGTTATTCACAAGCTCACCTTTCTCCTCATCTTTAACATGTCATATTATATATTTTCACAAGCATTATTGTTATTAAGTCCAAAGCGTGGAGAGACAATGTCAATTTTTGGCAAGCCATTGAGATGGTTGAAACGAATGTTAACCGAGAAAGATCGAGGTCAGAGGCTTAAAAACATCGATATTTGATTTGGGTCTATGTGTAGGATGGGAAGTAATGTTTTTCTTTTTCATCTTGATCTTGTAACACGGCTCATATATATTTCTTACTCAGTTTTGTATATCAATAATTTTCGATATCATGATTTGCCGTGTGATCAGGCAATCAACCAGCAAACAAAGACCACTTAACCAAGTTGCATATGAGTTAAATAATACCTATTTCCTAGAAGCCTATCAAGGCGAAGAAGCAGATTGACTTAATCATTACTAAGTTTTCTTGTCTTGATACTTGTTTTCCAATCGTTCAGCCATCTTAGTCCACAACTCTTCCCACACCGGTTTAGCTCCCTACAAAACCAATAATTGACATTAATTATACCTACTAAGACTGTTCATTTGTCTCCTTCTATACTTTTATCATGAAGAATCTGTGCACACCAATAGAAATAAAGAACTGTACCAACACATAAACATCTGTTCGTAGAGAAATTGTCAACAAATTCATTTACAAGAAGACAAACCAGTAAAATAAGACCAACACATAAGCATGGTTACGTTCTTATATTCACTTTGTAATTTCTAAATTTCATTGGTCATGCATCACAATCCTTAACAGAATAGGGTTCATTCAAATAACTAAAGGAAATATAATACTATCCAAAAATGTTATTTATGAGCTATCTTCTTCTCTTTTTATTTTGGTAGTGCGAAGAACATGAGCCAAAGCCTCTTTTTTTTAAATGAATAATAACATAGTTTAAAACAGTCATCAATTAATGAGAGATAAATCGCCTATATATTTTGCGGATGAGTATGTTTCATCAGGTTAAGACGACAAAATAGCCAAGAAATAACAGTTAAGACGACAAAATAAAAATAAAAAATAAAAATAAATAACAGTTAAAGTGTTTATCGTAGACCAGTCTTTGAACATCCAACCACCGGTTATCAAATCCTAGCAATTAGTTGAATGGTGGTAATATTTGCGAGGGCATAAAATCCGTACCCGAATACCCAACCCGGAACCCGACCCGAAAAACCGGATTCGGGTTGGGTACGAGTTTGCCTCTAAAATCCTATTGGGTTCTATTTTCTAATACTCGTGGGTTTAGGTTAGGATCGGGTAATACCCGGTACCCGTTTGGGTACCCATTAAACCCGAAGATATAAACATATTTATAATATTTATCATTAATATAATGCTATTACCCCAAAATTATGATTATATTTTGAATATTTCATTTAGTTTTATACCTAAATATCAAAAATAATCAAAATATCTAAAATATTTTGTTATGTAAGTCAAAATTTAACTAAATTTATTTAAATTTAATTATATTTTTTCGGGTACCCGGTAGTTCGGGTACTAATCGGGTTCTAAAATTTGTAACCCAAACCGACCCGAACCCGATAGTA
>NC_025691.1:13152031-13157896 GCF_000633955.1 Camelina sativa
CCGAACATATAAACATATTTATAATATTTATCATTAATATAATGCAATTACCCCAAAATTATGATTATAATTTTGAATATTTCATTTAGTTTTATACCTAAATATCAAAAATAATCAAAATATCTAAAATATTTTGTTATGTAAGTCAAAATTTAACTAAATTTATTTAAATTTAATTATATTTTTTCGGGTACCCGGTAGTTCGGGTACTAATCGGGTTCTAAAATTTGTAACCCAAACCGACCCGAACCCGATAGTACCCAAACCAAACCGAACCCATATATCTAAAAATACCCAATGGATTCTATTTTTCTAAATCCGTTTACCCGAACCCGAATGGGTAATACCCGAAACCGAACGGGTTACCCAAATGCTCAGCCCTAATTTGCGATGTACGTGGAACCTTATCCTCCTCTCTTCCAGGGTATTGTGGTTCGAGAAATTTGCATGTACACCTGAATACATTTTACAAGGATCGAACCAGGCTAATCATTAATAAAACTACATTTTCTAATCTATACATGGAATGTACTGCAAAATCTAAGTAGACGCACTCATTATTATTATTATTGTTTCATATACGAACATGCTGGAATTTGGTTAGATCTATCTGCAACACACGTTTAACCTTTCAATACAAAACACTATTCAATTACAAGTCCTATCTGATTGGACCTTCTTAGCAAAACCCATGAGGTGTGCCGTTATACACGTATAAGTATTGAATTGTACACACACATACGTACAAAATCTAACCCATCTCTGGACTTATTAGTTATTACTCAACAATACAATTTCAATGGTTACGGTGAGGGCAAGTTGGGGCGTCCTGCCAAAGAGGTATGTATTATCTCTATTGCTTCATCGATATACTGTACACGACACAAAACACGTATGCTACAGAGATACAGTAAATGAATTTACATGACAAGACCGATGGACCATAACTTATAGTAATAACGACAAGAGTTTCTTTTAAGACGAGAGATGAACAGAGATACAAAATTTGTCAAAAGTGTCCCATAAAAATGGATAGTACTTGCCAAAAAGATTCTATATAAAACACTTTAGTAATAAGAAAAAACTAGATTTTAACCCGCGGTACACCGCAAGTAAATTTTTTAGTAATTAAAAAAAAAAAGTTGCATTTGTTTGTTAGTTTTTTTATTACAATTAAGATTTAAAATTATATAATTTTATTTTAATTTTTAATTTTAGGATTTAACCCACGGTATATACTGTATGATAACTTGTTGTTTTATATAATCATAATTTAATTGATTTAATCAGATATGTATAATATTTTAATATTGATAAAGTGTGTAATATTATGACAATAAACTTTTGAGTACTTACTTAAATTCTTATATCAAGATTTTAACCCACAATATAGGGTGAGATTTTTTTTGTTTTCAGGTTTTCTCTAACTAACAAAAAAACTATGTTGTATAAAATATACAATTATTTTTTTTCAAGTTTGATATAATAACATTGAAATATTTGTTATTCTATTTGCTTTAAGTATATAAAAATTATAATTTTCATTTAGAATTCTATTTGCTTTAAGTATAGAAAAACTATAAAATTATAATTTTAAGAAATTTGAAATAGATGATGTATATAATATTAGATTGTTTAATTTTTCAGAAAAAATTGAGATATTTTAATTTTAAAGGAAGACAGAAAATGTATTTTAGAGATATTATAGGAATCTATTGTTAAATATAAAGATCTATACTAGTATTTTTGCAGCACTTTTTGTTCAAAAATATGTTTATGGAAATATTTATCATTAAATGTCATTTAATGCTTATGTTCATACCCAAATGAGTTTTGTTAACTCTCTCTACTATTCTTTTAACCAAACATAATTAAAATATTTGAAATATATATATATATATATATAATGTTTTATAATTAATATAGATACTAGGAGATATCTCGTGCTTTAAGCACGGGTCAACATTTAAAAAACAAAATCTAATATAATAATAAAAATTATTGTTATATATTTTTTTAAAAGTTATTTTGTTTGAAATAATATTTATTTTAATTGTTTTGTAAAGCTATTAGTCTCTTTTAATACTAATTCTTTTAGAATATTATAGTATTTTATTTTTTGATGTATATTATAGTTTTATATTGTTTGTTTGTTGTATTTGCATCATTATTTTGTGATATATGAAGTAGTAGTTTTAATATTATAATTGTGAACAAATAAAAATTAATAATTTATCATCTATATAAATTTAGTTTTACCAACCCGCCAATGTGGAAATTAAAACACACATTTTTTTAGATTGAGTAATATATCTTCGTTTTTAAAAATTCATATCACAATATATGCAGAAAAAATTCTGCATTTTACTAATCCTAAGTATTATATGAAAATTCCAAACAATTTGTAAATAAAAGAAAATAAAGATGATAGGAGAATCATAATTTGAAATCTTAACAAAATCTTCGAAATTTAGTTATTAAAAATAATTATATTATGTACTTGGATATAAAATCTTAGATTCGTTCATAAAAAAAAAAGATAGAAAATCTTAGTTTTTGAAATTCTGATTGGTTTCTATTTTTAAAAAATATATTTACTAATTTTCGTCCATAATTTATTAGAGAGAGAAAATATATTTTTTATTTTTCTAGATTTTTTTATATTTGATCTGTCAGCCTTTTTCATTTTTTAATTAATTATCTTTATTTATTAATTAACTAATGTTAATTATGTTTTTCTAATGGCAGTTGAATGTAATTTTTTACACATTTTAAGGTTAGTTTCATATTTGTACTTCCCAATTAATATAGTAGGATTTAGAAGATTTATTCCATATTAAAAAAATGATTCTCCTATCATCTCTTTTTGATTTTAAAATCCAAATGTAGTGAATCATCATATAATACATAAAGTTAATAAAAATGTTTATTTTTTCTGCATATATTATGATTTGAATATTTTTTAAACGAACATATATTACTAATTTAATATAAAAGTGTGTGTTCAACATACATATATAGTAAATTTACTGTATATAGTAAATTATAGAATTTTAAGAAGTTTATAATTTATAACTTATATATCTAAATTTAATAAAAAGTTTAAACTTATGAATATTTAAACATATTAAATTTTCAAAATAACACAAACGAGTTATATTACATGACGGGTTATATGACATAATATGATTGAATTGATAATACTAAAAAATAAAATATCGTTAATATAATACTTTGATACGGATTAAATCCTTATTTTATAATTTTAACAAAATTGTTCTGCGGTATACCACGACTTATATACTAAATCACTAAATTAACAGAAGAGTACATTGGCAAAATTAGTATTAAAATAGTACATTAACAAAAAATATTATGTAAAAACTTGTGGCGCGGTATACCGCGGGTCATAATCTAGTTGTGTAAGTATAAACCGAAATTGGTTTAGGAAATAGAAATCAATTTACTATTTACTAAAGATATTTTAGGAAAATAATTCATTTTTTCGATTTTTGTATATTATGAAGAGAAAATCGATTTTGATTTCCATATTCTACTTATAATTTTTTTGTGCAATTTTTTGGGGATCAATTATGTAAATATGTTTTTAAATAAATTAAACTTCAAGGGTATAACACAAAATATACCTCAAAAATGTAAATTTATTAAGATTTCCACATAATTTTAATATAGATTTATAAAAATAAATGAAAACATACGGCAACATATAATCTAATAAGAAGTAACAGTTTTTTAAAAAATGATTAGAATATTAAGTCAATAACGACCATATAGTATACAATAAGAAGTATCACAAAATAATTCTTGTTCACTCTCTTCAATATTGTCTCAATATACCTACAACCACAAATGCAAAATAATTGTAAACAAACATGTATAACACAAAGGGTCAGCAATAATTTTTATACAAAAATTATCGGTAAAGTACAAAAAGAGAAGAGAGATTAGAGAAGCAGCCTTGGAGGTACCAAGGAGTCTGACTCCATAAACATTAAGGTTGTGATCGTTAAGGATCACAGATATTGTAAGACAGACTTGACTCTACTCTCATATTCTCTGATGAGTTAGACACTCGATTATAGATTATTATTTTTAGAGGAGTTGGTTTGAGAATATTTTGGAGATCAAGTAAAAAATCTCATATACAAATTTGGAAGATGGAGAAATCGCTCAATCACTATATGAATGATACACATAGTTAATGGAACTTTACAAAAATATTATGTATGAATATAGTATTTCCTACGAATGATTTAGGAAATGTCCGATCCTAGTTAATGTTATCATGATAGCATGAAATATTAAAAATAGTTTCCGATTTTAATGGAATTTTATTTGGAAATCAGCAATAACAATAACAATAAAGTGGAGATATTATAGGAAGCTGTAAACCAATAGAAATGCACAGGAAATTTGATTGATTTTTTTTAGGAAACTATAATCAAAGTATTAATGTAATCGATTTTGATGACTTATTGTTTTCTCAATTGTTTAGGGATCAACATGGCAAAATAACAAATTAAATAAATACAAATAAAAGGGTAGAATCCAAAATGTATTTCAAAAATATATATATAGTTATATAATTAATTTACGAAAAGTATGTAGTATATAAATTATTAATTATTTTTTGAATTGAAAGTTCCTTCGATTTTGGAAACATATATATTACTACAATAACTCATAAATAATCATTTTTTTTTTAATTATCTTTCGTGTGATTGTTCGGCTTGAACGTTATTAGTATTACTCTCTTCTAAAAAATCGGCTTTGTTGTTGATGATTTCAACCATATTTCGATGCAGTACGTATCTGACAAAGGCTGCAAATGGTAGTCATTTTTCAGAATAAAAAATTGGATGAAAAAGTTAGTTTTAATACTAGTTGAGTCAAACAAAAGAAAGTTAAAAATTATTTTTGATGAAATTCGAATTTTTCGTCAATGTTTTCTAAAAACTTAATGTTGAAATGTTTTATTAAAATTTTGTACCCTAGTTTCTTTTGGCATGTGTATCAATTAACTACCCACTAGATAACAACCCGCACAATGAAGATAAATTAATTAAAATAAAATTATTATAAGTAAAATTATTATTTAGGATTTAAGATTTGTTTGTGTAAAAAATATATGTAACCAAATTTTATTTTTAAAAAAATCAAATTTACGTTTATTTTGTGAAAAAATACATTTTACCCTTTAACGTGATGGAGAAATTTGTATGGACTTTATTTTAATAAAACATAATTAATTATTAATTTCTGTTTATTAAAGAAGTATAATATAGATTCAAATTAAATGAATACAAATAATTTTAATTTATGTAATAAATTTGATTTAAGTATATAATGGCATATATATAATTAATATTAAATAATGATGGTTATTTGTTAAAATGTACTTCTAGTTTTCTAGCAGCCACACATCAGTATTTTTTCAATAATATTCTCTATTAATATATAGGAAATTTGTGATCATCATGTATAATTAAAATTTGATTACTAGAAAATATGCCATAAACTAAAATTTGATAATAATTATTGACTAATAAGCAACAATTACTAATGACTTTTTTTGTAACGATAGGTAGTAGGTACAACTTGGTTATATTAAGTGCTATTTTAGACTATACGTGAACAATATGTTTAAAAGTTTGTGGTTCGCATCGTCATCACCAAAGGCTGTACTTTTTGTTTTTCTTTCTAAACAACTTCAACAATTTTTTTTTCCTTTATAAGAACAAAATATTCTTATGTTACATTTTCTAGAGAAGTTAGAGAAATGGAGTGTCTTGCATGGAAAAAGTACTTCACAAGTGATCATCGGAAGGTGGCATGACATCAGTT
>NC_025691.1:13158610-13162464 GCF_000633955.1 Camelina sativa
GTGTAAACCAAAAGTCATTGTCGCATAAATTATTGAAAATAACAGGACTCGGCACTTTTTCTCTTAACAGCCAAAATAAAATTTTCTTTGAATTTCAGTGCTGCTGCTCATACTTTAGTTTTTGGTTGGTTTAAATATCTCTCAATTATTTTTTTGAAGGATGATGTTTGTGTAACTAATTCCTGATTATAATTTAAAAAAAAAAACAGTAAAGAAAGTATCAGAAGGTTTTAAAAGTCGCGAGAGACTACAAAATTACTAAACCTATCAATCTAGTATATTCATCAATATAATTAAAGTTGTTGAAAACCAAAACAACTAGTATATTGATTGCTAATACTATATTCTTTTGGAAGACATGAAAGTTTATCGTTAGTTTTGGATGTAGTAAGAGCCTTACACAGTTACACGTAGTTTACGCGAGCTTATAGTATATAATATAAGTATAACCATGCAACAAAAAAATATTAAACATTTTACGTTAGAAATATCCATTATTGTATCAATCTAATAACTCATTTTTGTTTCTTTTTCGTACGTAGCTAATAACAAAAGTTACAAAGTATATATTTAAAAAATAGCTATAAATTTAACTGTAGACCAAAATAATTATATTTTCATTTATGCTTTTTTAAAAACCTTTTTATATGCTTTAATAAATCTTTGGTCAAACCACTGAATCAATTGAAGTTCCACCAATATATCTCATTTTAGAAAATATAAATTTTAATTCTAAAACCCCAAGCATATTCACACCGAAACATAAAATTTCTTGTTTAAATGATTAAAATAGTAGTTCATTCCGAAAAATACACACTAAAAGCGAAAACAAACCCATACAGAAATGCAAACAAATGGCCACAAACACTAATCAAATTCTCCATTAAACATACTCCAAAGTTGCTCAACGTCAAACGCCATGGTGCCCCCTTTCTCTGTTGCCGTCACTTCTCTAACCAGGGCATCTACCTCTTGGCTATCATCTAGTAAATTCTCTAACCACATATTATCTCCATCAATAAAATTATTGATATGCTCAGCTTTCTCCTTATTTTTGTTACATGTCATATTATTTTCACAAACATTATTGTTATTGAGTCCAAAGCATGAAGGAATAACGTCAACTTGTGGCCGGCCAGTGAGATTGCTGGAGCCGTTATTAACTAAGAAGGATCGAGGTCGTGGCTTAAAAACATCAATTTTTCGGGCCGGTGTGGTAGGATGAGAATTAATGTTTCTCCTTTTCATCTGAATCTTACAACACGGCTCATGTTTCTTACTCAGATGAGTGTTCCAAAAATTCTTGACATCATTTGCGGTCCGACCAGGCAATCGACCAGCAATCAAAGACCACCTAAGCATTGTAAAACAATAAACAATTATGAGTTAGTAGTATGAAACTTGATAACTTATGACTCCGAGTTAAAAAGTACCTGTTTCCTAGAAGCCTATGAAGGCGAAGAAGCAGATCGACTTCATCAGAGCTAAGTTTTCCTCTCTTGATATTTGGTTTCAGATAGTTCAACCATCTTAGTCTACAACTCTTCCTGCACCGGTTTAGCCCTACAAAACATAAAACTGAAATTAATTATACCTACTAGTATTATTACTAAGCAATAAATAACTGTTCCAACACATACTTATGTGTTCGTCTAGAAATTTTCAATGAATTTATTTAGAAAAGGAAAAACCAGTAAAAGGAATTTTAAAGACTACAGAGGTTGGCATCGTTCTTTTGATTTTTTCAAGAAGAGGATAGCAATATACAACTTAAATAAAATCCTCTTTTAGGTCCATGAATAAACCAATATGCAGCATATAGATGCATGAGTTCTTATTTTTATTAACAACTTTGAATAGCATATATATTAATGATTAATTTCTTCATCAAAAGAAAAAGAAAGAAGTATGAGAGTTAATATAAACACGTGAAAGAAGAATATTAGATAGAGAAAGAAGAATATTCNTCGTCTAGAAATTTTCAATGAATTTATTTAGAAAAGGAAAAAACAGTAAAACGAATTTTAAAGACTCTACAGAGGTTGGCATCGTTCTTTTGATTTTTTTTCAAGAAGAGGATAGCAATATACAACGTAAATATAATCCTCTTTTAATTTAGGTCCATGAATAAACCAATATGCATATAGATGCATGGGTTCTTATTTTTATTAACAACTTTGAATAGCATATATATTAATGATTAATCTTTTCATCAAAAGAAAAAGAAAGAAGTATGAGAGTTAATATAAACACGTGAAAGAAGAATATTAAATAGAGAAAGAAGAATATTCGTAAATGATGTGTGTGTGTGTGTTTTAAAAAAACATACCAGCTCTTAAAGGAACTTGGTGCCATTTGCCTTCTCCAAACTTATTTATGCACTGTCTCAAGAGACTATCTTCTTCAGCAGTCCATGCACCTTTTCGCAACACTTTGGACGAACTCTCCATGGAACGAAAATAGAAATATAAAAGTATCCAACCAAATTTCAAATTTATAAGGGGTCAAAGAAGAGAGGGGGTATATATTGTGGCTTCACAAATCACTCGAGGACTTATAGAGTGAGAGTGTATGAACGAATATATAAACCCGTGAGGGGCTTAGGGAAGCGACGTGCATGTTTGATATCCACATTTCATTGTTTAGCTGTCGTGCTTAATTTGCTAAGTTATTGTTCTGTTACTGATTTGACTAGATAAAAAGGTTCGTAGCACCCTGCTAGCATCTTCATCCATTGGCAGTACTTGAATTTTTGTTTTTTAAATGTTTCTTAATAAAATTAGGAGAAAAGACGATTAATGATTGGTTATGGTTATATAATTACAAGGGAGAGTATATATATGTGAACGAATATAAACACGTGATGGGCATACGTAGGTGTAGGTGACTTGCATGTTTGATATCCACATTGCATGTTTTTAACTGTCGTGCTTAATTTGCTAAGTTATTGTCTGGTATACTGATTTTAGATTAGACAAAAGGTTCATACAGTACTACATAGCATTAGCACCCAAATAGTATCTTCATCCCTTTTCTTCAGTAAACATGGCATATGATTCATCGTAGTTGACCAATGCTATTTCGGTCAATATTGTTTTGGCAAGGTTTTGATAGTTGAGACAGTTTACTTTTTAAAATATTTAGTTCGGGTTCGGGTAAAAATCGTCCCTGTATCAAAGTTGAGATAGAAAAATACACTTTCCAAAATTGCACAAAATGACTCTTTATATTGATACAGTATAATGGTCTTCATCGGTAATGTTTGTTGGGCCAACTTTAGCTAAAGGCCCATAAATCCCATTATCTCTTGATGAAACTACATGTATGAAATAAGTCTTATGAAAAATTATGCCCCAACGACTTTTATTTTATTAGGATTTGTTGTTATATTGATATTCAGCCATACCGTAATATAGACTTGAATTTTGAAAATTTCCAAAAATTACAAATCAGATTAGGGCGCAGGGAACTTAGGAGATGCAAATATAGAGATATTGATCATTAACCTAACCCACCAATTTGTACGCACCATAAGGTCAAAATCTGATTTACCATTATCAAACACACCAAGCACAGTTGATTGGTAACGTCTCATTTCCGAATACTCATTCTGAAGCATTGCCTTATAAGCAACTTCCATAAACTTCTCAACATCATTGTAAGTCGCAAGGCAAGTACGTAGCTGGGTCTCGGCCAGAGGGTTCTCGGCTTTAGGAAAGCCATATATTGGTGTTGTTGATTATTTTTGTTTTCTTTGAGAAAAGAAACGAAGAGACACTGATTTAGTATTATATGCAATATTTTGGTGCTTGTTGAATATATTTTTCTGTTTGCCAAAAAAAAAAAAAAAAAAA